>NC_137619.1:2359413-2546913 GCF_963280865.1 Gymnoscopelus braueri | reverse complement strand
AAAGGTTGAGAATCACTGACCAAATTTGTTTTTATGACATTTGACTGGATATTTGGGCAAGGTTTCATGTCAATCCCGACCAAATTTACTTCCATTATGAAATGTAAGTGAAGTGTGTAAATATGTGATGCAGGGAGCTGGTCTACTTAGCCTGCAGTGTGCACAAGAAATTTGAGAGATTAGATCTGGAAACACGGACAGCACATTTTTCCTATTTCAATATCTTCTTAAATCAAGCTTGAACTTAAATTAACATGTTTCAGGAAAATAAATCCAATTAAGGGTGCAACATTTAGTATTATGGTCTTTACGCACAGGGGGTTTGACAGGAAGTAACTGATATGAAAATGTATAACACTTACAAATCTATTTGTAGTCGATGCCTCTCGCTCATACAGGTTGATGACTTTATTCGGGCGTGGAAGCTCAGAAAATTTGACCTTCGTTCCGAATAAATATTTCATTGCTTTATCACCTCGTAATGTTTGGGTTCTGTTTGATAGTAATCATGACACAAATATATTTTTGGTCGAATGAGTCGCATAAAAAAGACCATTTCTATGTCTTTCATCCTTCAGAGAGTTTCCAGGTGGTGGTCAGAGGGAACGGCTTCCTCCACGCCAGGAACACAGACCAGGTCCTCTGCAGCTTCAAGCTCAATGACACACACACTCTGGGTGAGCGCACACACACACACACACACACACACACACACACACACACACACACACACACACACACACACACTCTGGGTGAGCACACACACACACACACACACACACACACACACACACACACACACACACACACACACACACACACACACACACACACACACACACACACACACACACACACACACCATATGTTGGTGCCCTACTTGACCATACTACAGTGTCACACAAATGTATCAAAGGTAGCAGATCTACCAGCTTGAGCTTGTAGATCTGCTACTACTGAAAAGTAATAGTTTTGGACATTATGAGGTTTCCACCACAACAGAGACCATATATAAATGCATGACAGAAATCCCCCATGAAAAAAAAAACGCTCTCTGAGGCCATGACCCCTATAAGTCATTAGAAAATATGCAAATGTGATCATCACTTATTGTAAAAAATGTGACAAATAATGTGATAGAATCAGATGCCTCCTATTATAGCATTAACCATGGGAATGGAATTACCCTCACAAGGCCCTTGAAGGGCCAGATCTTAATGTGGGTTTATGACTGTATACAGTATGGATGGTGGCTGTGTTTTGGCAGCAGACTTCATGAATGACTGGTTTCCTTTGCAGATGAGAGGCCGGTGGGAATAGAAGACACCTTCCTGCTTTGCACCGCTCCTGTCATAGAGGAAGTAGGGAGGTAAGCTACAGTACAGTTACACTTCAATTGTGGTCCTTCACTGTCAAATACAAACTAAACTCCCCTTTGCAGACAGAACTGCCAGACTCACTCCCCAATTTTCTACCGCAGTCTGAAAAGTCAGCACTTCAGACTCCACTTCACACTAGCACTCCTCTCTCCTCTCTCCTATCCCTTCTTGTCACCATAGATAGATGCTAGTTACTATGCAGATGTTGGTTACTTGTTCATACGTTTTTGTTGTTTAGATTCTTTTCCTTTTTTCGTTTTTGCTTGACCACAGTTTTTGCTTGACCACAGTTTTTGCTTGACCACAGTTTTTGCTTGACCACAGTTTTTGCTTGACCACAGTTTTTGCTTGACCACAGTTTTTGCCTGACCACAGATGTTAAAGGTTTCATGACATGCTGATTTACAAAACCAGCATGGGGCGGGATTAATGGACTATGACATCAAAGTCAATCACAGCACTTTTCTGAGGCTAATTATTCAGAAAACCACAGAAAATACACTGTTCAGTTGTTTTGGGTGTAATTGGTAAAAAAAAATAAAAAGAAGAAGAAATTTCATGTCATGAAACCTTTAATAATGTTATTTAGATCATATTGCTTAGACAGATGCTAGATTTGATGTCTACCTTATATTGTAGTTTCTTTGAGGTGCTACATTGCACTCTACTTACGTGACTATTTACCCTGTGCTTGTTGACTAGGGTTCATGCTTACTCTGCTTGCTCTGATTTGCACTTGTAAATCGCTCTAGATTGTGGATTTCAGAATGATGTAATTAAGCTGTTTTGTTTAGCTGGGTAGTTTGACAAAAGGACGGTACATCGTTACTTTTGCAGATGAGTTTTGAGTGCATTTTGTCCTTCACATCAAAGAGAGAATCTCCATCCATTTGTAGTGTGTTTGTGTATGTTTTATTCAATCCCTCAGTGTCATAACATGTCCTCAGACACATTACCAACTCATTAGGTACATAGCTTCATTGTAGCTATGCCGTTACTGAGGCTATGTTCAGACTGGCAGCCCAAATCTGAACAGTAACTATAGCTTAGCTATCTTAAATGTTTTGCTTATTTTTAGAGAATAAATGGTGGCAGAATATAACTAGCACATCTCTGCAGTGGTTGTAGTTGGTCTATCTGCTCTTCTATTGAGAAAGTGAGATCATGTGGTCGGGTAGGACCACTACTGGTTGACACTAGGCATTGCATGAAGGTCAAAACGCAGTTTATCTTGTCTTTCCGTTATAGTTCAACTGTAGAAATGAAAAGAAACGACACGAAAGTCACGTAATACACAGACAGTCACAGATGAAAGTCACAGCCTCGACACTGGATTTGTAGACTCGTTTTACCATGGATTTTTCAATTGCACAGGGAGTGTGACTCCAAGCCTTAACCTTTGACACCCAGTTTAACCGTCCATTTAAAGCTGCCAACTTTTCCCCCCGCACCTCCATCAGTACAGTGTTCTTTGCCAACTGGCTGCGCACACACAACAAGTTTGGGTGTTTGAGAGAGAGAGAGAGAGAGAGAGAGAGACGGTTTGAAGGGTTTGCCCTTGAAACAACTGAGGGCCAAAGTCAACGAGTGTCTGTGATCAATCAGTGTTTGTCACCGCTAACGAAGCCAGACACCAGTCACAAGGAGGACAACAAGACGGAAGCCTAGGAACATAGCTTAATGAGAGCCTCCTGGAGAAAGAAAGTCCTTCACAAAAGCCTGTGTGTGTGTGTGTGTGTGTGTGTGTGTGTGTGTGTGTGTGTGTGTGTGTGTGTGTGTGTGTGTGTGTGTGTGTGTGTGTGTGTGTGTGTGTGTGTGTGTGTGTGTGTGTGTGTGTGTGTGTGTGTGTGTGTGTGTGTGTGTGTGTGTGTGTGTGTGTGTGGAGTGATATGATGTGGACTGCACCATAGAGTATGTCTGACACTCTGGTAGAGAGTGATTTATTCTCTGTCGCACAATGGTGTCCCGCGCCGAAAATAGCCGATCTACAAGCTCACAACGCGTCGCCATGCGACCCGTTGTGAGCTTACAGATCGGTTATTTTCGGCGCGCCACACCGCCGCACGATGCCGTATAAATGGGACTTAAGTGTGAGTGAGGTAAGTGAGGGCAGTGAGAAGTTCCCTCAGAGGGTGTACAGCTGGGCTCCGGGTGACTCAGAGCAGATGTTTTATTTTTTTCGGTGCAGGACAGACAGACAGCGATGCTGCAGGCGGCCGCGAGGCCGGGGCCACGGCTTCAGGCCCTCGGTGGCTGTCCCTCCTGCTGCCTGTGCATAATTATAAACTCCAGCCTGGCGGCCTCAGACACCTCCCAGTCATCATCTGTCTTGTTGCTGTCACTGGGATTTCAGGGATCCGTTTGAGAACCACTCGGTCGTTGCCTCTCTCTCTCCCGGCGATGTTGACAGGGGAGGAATTTGGGTTTATCCGCACTGTGGCCAGGGTTGCCAGATCTGCTTATTATAATTTCCCTGCAAGATTTTATTTGAAAATAGCCGATCTACAAGCTCACAACGCGTCGCATCGCGACGCTTTGTGAGCTTGTAGATCTGCTATTTTCAAATAGCTGATGTATATGTTAAAGTGTGGCCCATAGTCGCTTCTTTTGGGCTGGTTTTCCTAGACCTGGTTGCTTGTTTCTCTCACAGAATCTGGCAACACTGACTGTGGCTGCAAGAGTGTCTGTTTGTTTCTGTCTGTTTGTCACATTTAGGTTTTTTTCACTCAGTGATTGTAGGGAATCATGTGGATCACCGGGATACGCTGTAGAAATGGCGTTTTGCTCCTGTGTGGATCTGGGACTTCATGGGTGACATCGACCTGTGACGCCAGTCATCCTGTGTCATCTATGACGTCAGCGGTCTATAATATATCATTTTCTATATTGTATGGCTCCAAATTTGGGCAAGGTTTCAGTGCAATCGCAGCCCCATTGACTTCCATTATAAACTGTAAGTTAAATACTCTTTGGCCTACTGGTTTGCGAGATAAATAGCTCCAGACAGACCTTCACCCTCCTATCTAAATAAAGTGATAAATGCCCCCAAAAATAATCTTAACTTGTTCTTCCATCATAGAAACAAGTGGGCTTATAACCAAAACGATCCATGTTCCGTGGGAGAAATGGTGTTAGTGTTAATGAAAACATAGGCGCACCACCGGAAGAGGAGGGCTGAGGGCAGACCAAACAGGCCTATTTCCTGTACCCACGTTCTATTGGGAGCTACCACCAGAGTCAAATTCAGAAGTAAAAAACAGCAGAGGGCGCTGTTTTTCCTTCAGTGTTGTTCCACATACATGACATCTGTTTGTGTAAAATACTTTGTCTAACAGGTCCGTTCATGAAAGTCCTTGCGGTCTCGTTTCCAATGAGGGCCTTGGTATTCAATTCATAGACATTACGATAGAGGGCGCTCTTCCGCAACCTGTGACTGATCCTAGGACTCCCGGAGAAGAATACACCCGGAAATCACGTGATCTAAAAAAAATCTAACGTTATCAGATTTATAAAAATACATTTATCTCTGATTACTTTTCCCAGATTGCGTTTTTTGTGAAAACAAGCTATATTCAACTGGGGATAACTAAGAAGAATGGAAGATCGCGGTTACAATTTTTCTTTTTTTCAATACCTTTACTTCTACTCCACTACAGGTTGAGAATCACTGTTTTGGTCTGTTTTTTTCTCTCCTTTTTGTTTGGGCGGTGAAACCGCCCCTATATGTGAGGTTTGGACATCTGCACCCCCCCCAACCCTGCGCTGTGATTGGCCACCAGTGTACCCCCCTAACCCTGCACTGTGATTGGCCAATCACAGTCTATTCAGGACTGTGATTGGCTAGTGAAACATTACACATGTGCATAGCCCTATAAATAGGACTATGCACACAAAAAAACACATTTATGTTTTTTTTTAAGTTAGGGGTGTACAATGGTTGGTCCACAATATTACTTTACACTTACAAAGTGAACTTCCATCACTGTGATGACCACTGTGACCACACCTCCATGCGCTACTTCACACTGGGTGTGATTTTTTTCTCCTTCATTTGCTTTTTTCACGGCTGCCAGTTCCTGATCAGATTCCCAAGCTCCAGACGTCTTAAGAGAGAAATGTGTGCAGATTAAAACACCTGCACAAATCAGTGTTATAACACACGCATGACATCAGTTTGTGTTGTGAGTGACATCAGATCAGAGCTTTGTCAGCCTATATGAGCTGTTGCAGACATCTAGAGAGATCGAGAGGAATATTGAGAGATTATTTGATTAAGGCAGAGACAGAGACACTGATACAGATACGTTGACAGAGAGACACACAGAGAAGAGACAGACGTGGACAGAGTGAGACACAAAGGAAGAAAAGAGAGATACAGAGATAGAGAAGCTGTGCTGGTCGGTGCCTCTGAAAAGAGGACCACAGACAGACCACTTCTATGGTTGTGCTGCTGGGCCAGTGGAGGACAAGGTGTATTCCTTTGGAGGGTTCGAAAACAGGCTGGCCTACAACAAGGATCAGATTGATGTGCACGTCTTCAACACAGTGACATTGTGCTGGATGACGTTTCCCCCAGTGACAACTGGAAGAGGAGAATGTTTTCTTGATGTTCCCTCCATGCGCTACAGACACACAGCTGTACTGATAGAAGATATCATCTATATCTGGGGTGGGACGCTGAATTGTGAGATAAAAGATCACAGCAACTGGTTTATCATCACGGGAGACAGTGACAACGTTCTTTATGCATTTGATGTCGACGCCCACAGATGGTTCAAGCCGAAGATTTCCGGAACTGTTCCAGAGGCGAGGTCCCGCCACTCAGCCTGTGTCTTGGAGAAGGTCATGTTTATCCATGGAGGATGCAACCAGCTGACTGAACTCACTAATGACATCTACAAGTTTGACACCACCACAATGATCTGGTCTTTAATTAACACCAGAGGCACTCCACCTCCTGTTTCATCACTTCACTCTGCCACCATCATCGGGACAAAGATGTTTGTATTTGGGGGCCTAGGGCACCAGGACAACAACATCAGAGTGTTTGACACAGAGACCAACTGTTGGCTGAGCACACCTTCTGCACAGCTTCTTCCAGAACAACGTCAGAGTCATGCAGCCTTTGTCTACAATGGAGAACTGTACATACATGGTGGATACAACTCTGATCTGAGACGGGAGTTAAATGATCTGTGGAAATTAGATTCCAAGACCTTCTCCTGGAAGAAGGTTGAGCCCAAGGGGAAAGGCCCAGATGTGGGTAACATGTGCTGTTGCATGGTGGGAGATCGTATCATCCTCTTTGGAACAGATCTCATCTTACATATCTTACATGTAAGTCCTAGTCTGAAGACGTTATGTAAGCTAGCAGTTATTCAGCTTGGTCTGGAGCAGTCAGGACTCCCACACAACATCAGGTGGGAACTGGCAGCCATGACAACAGAAGGAGGAAAACGTAAAAGAAAGACAAGAAAATAGAATGAAAAAATTCAAAATAAATGTTCCAGTGGATGTTGATGATCGTAGAGAAGATGACACCGAGTGGCCTGGACTTCCTAGACTTAAGGCCTAGTTTTAAGACGTCTGGAGCTTGGAAATCTGACTAAACATCAGGAACCGGCAGCCGTAAAAAAAAGCAAATGAAGGAGAAAAAAACTGAAAAAAACAGACCAGAACAGTGATTCTAAACCTGTGGGCTGTGAGGATATTGCAAGTGGGCCCCCAAATAATTAACAAATCACTACGATTCTGATAATATAACATCTTATCTTATCTTACTACTATAATTGACAAAAGCTCTGAAAGTTCGTCAAGGATTCGCAAGCACAGGATCACTCCACATGCCTCCAAGACCCGCCACAGACTGTTGATCAGAGCTATGGCTATGACTCTCGGCTTGATTGATTCTATGATTTGGGAGGTTTGGGAGGTTGGGACTAGAGGTTAGGGCCGCAAAGCAAAGCGGGGAGGGAGGAGAGGAGAGGAGAGGAGCCGAGAGGAGAGGCCAGAGGGGCCGGACTTTGCATGACGTGTGTGCAGAGTGACTAGACCAGCCGTCCTGAGGAGGAAATTTACTATTTAAAAGGGATGACGGTCGAAATGTTTTGGGACGATGATGAGTTTGGGACTCTGAGCATGGACCAACCTCGGATCGGGCCTAGATGTCTCACATCTAGTTAATATAATTAAAACAATTAAAACGTGGGATAAAATTTAGTAAAAAAATATATATATATATAATTAAAACAAAAACATAGGATATTTTTCTTTATAACCTTAAAAAATGACTTTGCATTGTGATAGTGATGAATAGGAACATAAAATATACTGTTTGTTCCAAGCCACAACACAATCATTAAGTGATCATTAACTCTTTCACTGCCAGAGTATATATGTTACAGGGAAATTGGAAAACCAGGGAAATTGAAAAAGGAGCGTTCGTTTTCACCCCCCCCATGGCAATTCTGTAGAACCAACACTAGAGGGCAATGCAAGCCACACTAGACTAGAGCCCCCCACCACACACACATGCGCACGTACGCATGCGCACACACATGCACACGGCACACATGTGTGTCGTGGATAGTAACCCATGAAAAGATCTATTCTCCCCCTATCGGTTTATAACTCGGACAGCGCTGATTCAACTTGCAGACCATTGGCCGGTCGGCGCGGGCACTCGCGCCTGGAGGCACTCGGGCGCGCCTCCTCGGCCTCAAGCTCTGCTGAGTCGGCACGCCTCCGTCACAGACAATAACTATTATCACGTGTGCGTGTGAACGCGTGTTCAGCGGTCCCCTAGCGTAACTTCCGGGTTGCTATGTGGGGGGGAACAACAAAAGCCCCGCATGAAAGCCCCGCCTCGCGCCTCCTCCTCCTCCTCCTCCCGCTGCCTCGCATCAAAACCCCGCCTCGCGCCGCCTCCTCCTCCTCCTCCTCCTCCTCGCGTAAAAAACCCTGTTCCGCCTTGCGGCGAAGCCCCGCGTCTAAAAACAAGCATACCTTTCCAATTCCAACTGTGACATATACATTAATAAACTCACCCACTGCCAGCGTTTTCCGTGTTTTTTAACCTTTTCAACTGGTCACAGAAATTTTGATCCAGTATGATCCATGGTCGGTACGTGTGTGTAGACAAACAGGATCTGTGGCCGACCCCCAGTGGAAAAAAATGTCACACGCAAGGTGTTACGCCCGGGCCTAGGGGAACCGAGACGCAACATATGATGTGGAAGACCGCCCTTCCCAACTCCCAAGAACCGCCGTCCAAACAGTTTGCTTTTTCGATCTTTTCTTTTTATTCTTCAAAGTGGTTACAAAACTCGCCAGGGGCGGAGGAATAGTTACAACAGAACAAAACTAGCAAACAAACCTCTTACCTACCCACGAAAGAAAGCAAAATACAAATACTAACCTCCCTATCGGAAAACAAAGCTCAAACAAATAATAATAATAGTTCCCCCCCATTCTTAGCTGAGACAACAGATCACAAGATGATGGCAACCGTAATCGGCCGAGGCCGAGTTAGGATCGAGCTGTAAGCATCTTAGATCTAGATCTAGATCTAGATCTATAGTTCTACTATTTTTTATTTTGTATTCTATTACTTAAAAATCCTGTATCTCGGATTTACTTTGTATTTTTGGCGAGACATGCTATTTTCAACGGCGTGTAACAAGCGAACGGGAGGTCGCCATGACACTTTCTTTTTTTTGCGGAAGCACAGTGAAACCCTCCGTGATTAGCAACCATAAGGGGATCCATCATACTGTAGATAAATATTCTGTGACTACTTCAAAAGGTAAGAAAATCGGCAGTGGGTGCACGCAGCCATAAATAAGTCTGGCAATGAAAGAGTTAAAACTAGGACTTAAGTTTAGGAAGTCCAGGCCACTCGGTGTCATCTTCTCTACGATCATCAACATCCACTGGAACATCATTTTTTTATTTTGCACTTTTTCATTCTATTTTGCACTTAGTCTTTCTTTTACGTTTTCGTCCTTCTGTTGTCATGGCTGCAAGTTCCCACCTGATGTTGTGTGGAAGTCCTGACTGCTCCAAACCGTTCTGAAGAACTGCTAGCTTACATAACGTCTTCAGACTAGGACTTACATGTAAGATATATAAGATGAGTATTGTTTCAAAGAGGATGATACGATCTCCCACCATGCAACAGCACATGTTACCCCCGAAATCTGGGCCTTTCCCCTCGGGCTCAACCTTCCTCCAGGAGAAGGTCTTGGAATCAAATTTCCACAGATCATTGAACCTCCGTCTCAGATCGTAGTTGTATCCACCATATATGTACAGTTCTCCATTGTAGACAAAGGCTGCATGACCTTGACGTTGTTCTGGAAGAAGCTGTGCAGAAGGTGTGGTCAGCCAGCAGTTGGTCTCTGTGTCAAACACTCTGATGTTCTTGTCCTGGTGCCCATATCCCCCAAATACAAACATCTTTGTCCCGATGATGGTGGCAGAGTGACTATATGAAGCGGGTGATGGAAGGCCTCTGATGTTAATTAAAGACCAGACCATTGTGGTGGTGTCCAACTTGTAGATGTCATTATAGTATCCAGTCAGCTGGTTGTATCCTCCATGGATAAACATGACCTTCTCCAAGACACAGGCTGAGTGGCCGGACCTCGCCTCTGGAACAGTTCCAGAAACCTTAGGCTTGAACCATCTGTGGGCGTCGACATCAAATGCATAAAGAACGTTGTCACTGTCTCCCGTGATGGTAAACCCGTTGTTGTCATCTTTTATCTCACAATTCACCATCCCTCCCCAGATATAGATGATATCTTCTATCAGTACAGCTGTGTGTCCGTAGCGCATGGAGGGAACATCAAGGGAACATTCTCCTCTTCCAGTTGTCACTGGGGGCAACGTCATCCAGCACAAAGTCACTGTGTTGAAGACGTGCACATCAATCTGATCCTTGTTGTAGGTCAGCCTGTTATAGAACCCTCCAAAGGAATACACCTTGTCCTCCACTGGCCCAGCAGCACAACCAAAGAAGTTATGTGTCTGTGGTCCTCTTTTCAGAGGCACCGACCAGCACAGCATCTCTATCTCTGTATCTCTCTTTTCTTCCTTTGTGTCTCACTCTGTCTACGTCTGTCTCTTCTTTGTCTCTGTGTGTCTCTCTGTCAACGTCTTTGTATCAGTGTCTCTGTCTCTGTCTTAAACAAATAATCCCTGAGTATTCCTCTCGATCTCTCTAGATGTCTGCAACAGCTTATATAGGCTGACAAAGCTCTGATCTGATGTCACTCACAACACAAACAGATGTCATGCATGTGGAACAACACTGATTTGTGCAGGTGTTTTTATCTGCACACATTTCTCTCTTAAAATGTTACTAACTTTCCGTGGTTCAGAGGACGCTATAGTTAAATGAGTTTGGGTTTGTTTCCAGTGGGCACAGATGTAAATCCCGCCCACTACATTTGATTGGGTAAAGCGCTGCCTGATCTGAAGGCACGCCCACTTGTAGGCTGACACGTTCTGAACGGGACTACCGACAGATTCAGTAGCGCAGCTCTGAATCTGTTCTTGAGAGATTAATGGCAGTGAAGCGTTGGATTTGAAATGACGTCTATAGACGTCAATAATAATGAATTGCATTTATATGGCGCTTTTCTAAGTACTCAAACTTACTCAAAGCGCTTTACAATGGTCCATTCATTCATACAGGGGGGGGCATTGGGAGGTGGAGCGGCGAACAGTCGACGCCAGCGTCCCCACTTTTCCCACATTCACACACCAATGGTGGCAAGCTAGCGCCGACCGAATCATTGGAGGCAAACTGCTTTCACAGCTTCACCCAGCTGTTGGCTGTTCAAATGGCTAAGATGAGCACGCAGAGGGGCTGTTAGACTAGAGGTTAAGTGTCTTGCTCAGGGACACTTCGACACGTAGACTGGGCGTGCCGAAGGTCAAACCGGCAACCTTCTAATTCCCAGACGGTCTCTCAGCTACGGCTGTCCTGAATGAGGGAACATTCTTTTTTTGTGATGAACCAAAACAAATCAAGCTAACTTACGTATCGCCGAGGACTTAAGGTCCTTACGGGTATTTCGGGGCGTGGCCGAATCCGCCATTCCTTCACCGGGTGAAATAACACAGCTTTCACCATTGGAACTGCATTACGGAACGCACACATTGTTACATTTTATGGGTTTATTTCATCATAGCGCAACATATGGTGAAGTATTGTAGTGCAGGTCATTGCAACAACCACCGATCTTGTGAAAAATGTAAACGGGACCGCCACATATTCTAAACTTTCTGCGATTCTGCTAATAATCATATTCTTTGAGACGCACATTCAAGTTTTTGCCGTCAAAGAAGGGAATCACGTGACGTTGATCCCCTTCCCCTATTGGCTCATTCTAGGACATGACGTATGTGTAGGCAGAAGAATACATACATACTGTAGCTACATTACATACAAATCGTCTCTGTCGGGTGGAAACCTCACGTGTCCAAAACTGTTACTTTTCAGGATTAGAATAAAAAAACAGCAAAAGTAGCAGATCTACAAGTGGATTGTAGATCTGCTACTTTTGATGTTTTTTGTGTGACGCTGTAGTATGATCAAGTAGGTCAGGGGTGATGCAACTTTGATGATGGAGAGGGCCACTATATTTCCACACTCACTCCAGAGGGACACATTGCGTCTATACTATCTCTCCGTATTTTTACTTTTTTCGGCATTCACATGTCACACAAAAGTAGCAAAAATAGCCGATCTACAAGCCGCCAGATCTGCTATTTTTGCTATTTTTGAATTGGAATCCAGATTTTTTTTTGCTATTTTTGAGTTGGAATCCTGAAAAGCATTTTTTAAATTTATTTTCAAATGCATTTAGTTATACTTATGTTAACTTTATGAACTTAAATACAAATACATTGGACATAAAAAAGACAATAGAATTTTAGTATTAGTCATTAAGCTAATATAGACTGAAGTAAAGCAGGTCATGTTTGCATGTTTGGAATCATAACAGCTGAAATCAATAATATATCAGTATTCTGATATTAACCTGCGGGCCGAATTAAGTGAAGGTGGGGGCCGCATGTGGCCCCTGGGCCGCCAGTTGCCCACGTTTGAAGTAGGGTGTTGATTTGTGAAAAAACACAAAAAAGTTAGAATATGGAGATAAGAGGTTTCTGCCTCGACAGCAACGGAATCCGCCGTGGCTACAGGTACCAGGTTGAAGCTCTCCTCAGCGCTGGACCGGGAGCATCATTAGAGGCTGTAATGGTGCCTGAAGGATCAGTTCCCACAGGAAACAAGCCATTAGAGTGGAGTCAGCACCTCTCCCCCCCCCCCCCCGAA
Organism: Gymnoscopelus braueri; assembly: GCF_963280865.1. NCBI lineage: Eukaryota > Metazoa > Chordata > Actinopteri > Myctophiformes > Myctophidae > Gymnoscopelus > Gymnoscopelus braueri. Next base: position 2,534,187 of record NC_137619.1, on the reverse strand, counting down.
CTCCTCCTCGGGAAGGAGCAGATCAATAGTGAACGGCTGAGGGGTTCCAGGCAGGGCTGATGAGCTGCGTGCTACATTGCAACAGAGTGTAAAAATACAGTAGGAATAAAATCCTAGTGGAAGAAGGGTCTCCGTGCTGCATGGCTCGCCAGGTGTTATTTGGTACAGAATCAAACCCCTTAACCCATTAAGACCCGGGGAACGCATCTGTGTCATTTTAGATTTTAACCACTTTAACCATGATTTTATACTTTGGCTATTCAAAAATAGCCAAAGATATCTAAAAATGACACACAGATGCATACCCGGTCTTAATGGGTTAAACCCTATATCCTTGCTGTCGGGGCAGAAATCTCTTATCTCCATTTTCTAACTTTTTGTGGTCTTTGGTGAATCAATGCCCTACTTGATCATACTACAACGTCACTCAAAAGCATCAAAAGTAGCAGATCCACAAGCGAGCTTGTGGGTCTGCTACTTTTGAATTAGAATCCTGAAAATAACAGTTTTGGACATGACGACAGAGACGATTTGTATGTAGGCTTATGTATGTATGTGTGTGTGTGTGTGTATGTATGTATGTATGTATGTATGTATGTATGTATGTATGTATGTATGTATGTATGTATGTATGTATGTATGTATGTATGTATGTATGTATGTATGTATGTATGTATGTATGTATGTATGTATGTATGTATGTATGTATGTAGCTATGTATGTAGGTATGTATGTATGTATGTAGCTATGTAGCTATGTATGCCTACGTCGCTATATACGGACAGAGACGATATACTTCGTTGACCAGAGTCCCAGGGTCTATACTCGCGGCCCCTTTGCTTCACCCCCCTGCACCAAGTCTGCGATAATAGCCGATCTACAATGTGATGCGTTGTGAACTTCCCGACGAATGTTCACCAATTTTACGAACGTTAGCTTATTATGACGATGGTAATAGGGATGCTATAGCCTTCAAGTGTTTATACACATCGTTGTCAATGTGCTAAACATACCAGACTATTTTGGCAGTCAGAGTGATTTATACTTCATCACACCACCCTTTCACTCCACAAGAACAACATGCATGTATTTAAAGCAACACTTGTCCAAAGCTTTGCGCAACCAAGTAAAAAAAAATAAAAAAATACTACAGATTATGGATTCTAGTTTGTGTAACATTGTGGTTAACCATTTTAGGCCTATTTTATACTTGGTGTCGCATGCAAATAACAGATTTGCAAGCTCACAACACGGGGCATAGATATATTTGGTATATTTTTTACTTTTAAACATTTTTCCCAAAATAGGCACACCAGGTTAATAGTTTTGAGGTCCAGATAGTTCTCGAGTGTGTAGTCGCCTAAAACTCTAATCATTCAGCTCCATACCCCCACTTGCAGCCCCCTACCACCACCCACCCCACCCATACACCCCATACACCCCCACACCCAACACCCAGCTGAACTCAACCCTTGTCGTATATAATGAAGTCATCTGTGCCGCTGCCACACAAATCCATGTTGACTATATCAGTAGCCTCCCGGATGAAGACACACACACACACACACACACACACACACACACACACACACACACACACACACACACACACACACACACACACACACACACACACACACACACACACACACACAGGGCAAAGACAGATATAGTGGGCAGGTTGAATGATTGATTGATTGATGGGGGATGAGATCTCTCTGTCAGCAGGGAGCTGATAGCACTGTGACCCATGGCTGCCAGAGAGGAGAGGAGAGGAGAGGAGAGGGGAGGGGAGGGGAGGGAAAGACAAAAGTAGAAGTGGACAGTATACCACCTGTCCCCACTCCCTACACGCGCACACACACACACACACACACACACACACACACACACCACTGTGTCAGTGTGAGTTATGAGCCACAGCAGCACAGAGGAGGAGAAGGAGAAACCAAACAGTGTGTCAGTGTGTTCCAGGAAATGAGAGAGAGAGAGAGAGACAGAGAGAGAGAGAGAGAGAGATCTGAGGGGGTCTCAGATGGGAGGAGGGTCCGTGCTGAAGGGATGTGAAACAGGAAAACCCTGGGTCCTACCAACCCCCCCACCCACCCCTCCCCCTCTCTCTCCTCTGTCTCTGTTTCCTCTGGTCTCACTCCAGAGCTCCTTGTTCACCCTTCTTCCCAATCACCCTCCAGTGACCCCCCCTCCCCCTCCCCCCCTCCTCCTCCTCCTCCTCAAATCTGAAGCCAGACTTCAATGCCCCCCCTTTGTGTCCCCCCGCCCCCCCATTCCCTCAGAGCACAACCACAGCAAAGAAATCCTTCCTCTGTTCTCTCTGTCCAAAACCTAGACTGCCCCCCCCCCACTCCTCAATTGGGTTGGGTTTTGTTAAGTAAAAGTATTTCGAAAATCCTTATTTAAAAGTTTTTCTTAATTTTGAAAAGCATTTTAAATTGTTTTCTGATAAATAAAAAAAAATAAGTCAAATTTTCAAGATGTTTGAACTATTCAAAAATAGCCGATCTACAAGCTCACAGCACGTCGTGGACGTGGGGGCAAAGTGTTGTGAACTTGTCGATTGGCTATTTTGGTATAGCCGTCGTGAAATAGGACTCAAACGGTTAAACAATGTTTGTATAATCTCTTGAGTCAACACTCCCTCCCTTCTCAGCCTTCTTGTCCTTCGTCCCATAACTCCTCTGTGCGGCGCGCGTGAGCGTGCTAATGTTTTGCTATCTGCTATCTTGTCATCTTCCTAACTTGTGTACGGTATGGTAGGATGGAGATAACGGCGCTTTAACATGAGAGCAGGGAGGAGGAAGTCATTGGGTTGTCTATGGTTTCCACATTAGAGGTTTGGGTCAGATCCAAACACGAGAGATTCCTTCTGAGGGTGGAGAACTCCCCGGCCTCTTTAGAAAGTTCTTGGCTCCCAGAGGTGTTTGGCGTGAACCAGGCGTGTGTATGCGTGTGTGTGTGCGCGTCTGTGTGTGTGTGTGTGTGTGTGTGTTTTTGCCAGATCTGCACAAAACTGCCCATGAAAAAATCTCCACAGCAAGATTGTGTTTGTCTGTATTTCTAAGAGGGCAAGTAAGGACAGAGTACAGTTACAGTACATTTAGGAATTTGACTACCGTGTGCATTCTTGTACAGTCAGCAACACAAACACAATGGCTCTCATTTTGCCAGTCACAGCATAATAATGATCTGGTGTTGAGAAATGTGGCGCTGAAAACCATCGTCATTAAAATATCAGTATCATGGTCAGTACCCGGGCCAGTGTAATAACTGGATGGGGGGCAAGCTACAGATACCAAAACATGGTCAGTATCATGTCAGTATCATGGTCAGTATCATGTCAGTATCATGGTCAGTATCATGTCAGTATCATGGTCAGTATCATGGTCAGTATCATGTCAGTATCATGTTAGTAACATGTCAGTATCATGGTCAGTATCATGGTCAGTATCATGTTAGTAACATGTCAGTATCATGTCAGTATCATGGTCAGTATCATGTCAGTATCATGGTCAGTATCATGTCAGTATCATGTCAGTATCATGGTCAGTATCATGGTCAGTATCATGTCAGTATCATGTCAGTATCATGTCAGTATCATGGTCAGTATCATGGTCAGTATCATGTCAGTATCATGTCAGTATCATGGTCAGTATCATGTCAGTATCATGGTCAGTATCATGGTCAGTATCATGGTCAGTATCATGTCAGTATCATGGTCAGTATCATGGTCAGTATCATGGTCAGTATCATGTCAGTATCATGGTCAGTATCATGTCAGTATCATGGTCAGTATCATGGTCAGTATCATCATGTCAGCATCATGGTCAGTATCATGTCAGTATCATGGTCAGTATCATGTCAGTATCATGTCAGTATCATGTCAGTATCATGGTCAGTATCATGGTCAGTATCATGGTCAGTATCATGTCAGTATCATGTCAGTATCATGGTCAGTATCATGGTCAGTATCATGGTCAGTATCATGTCGGTATCATGTCAGTAGCATGTCAGCATCATGGTCAGCATCATGGTCAGTATCATGGTCAGTATCATGACGGTATCATGTCAGTATCATGGTCAGTATCATGTCAGTATCATGTCAGTATCATGTCAGTATCATGGTCAGTATCATGACGGTATCATGTCAGTATCATGGTCAGTATCATGTCAGTATCATGTCAGTATCATGGTCAGTATCATGGTCAGTATCATGTCAGTATCATGGTCAGTATCATGTCAGTATCATGGTCAGTATCATGTCAGTATCATGACAGTAACATGTCAGTATCATGGTCAGTATCATGGTCAGTATCATGTCAGTATCATGTCAGTATCATGTCAGTATCATGGTCAGTATCATGGTCAGTATCATGGTCAGTATCATGTCAGCATCATGGTCAGCATCATGGTCAGTATCATGTCAGTATCATGTCAGTATCATGGTCAGCATCATGGTCAGCATCATGGTCAGCATCATGTCAGTATCATGTCAGTATCATGGTCAGTATCATGGTCAGTATCATGTCAGTATCATGGTCAGTATCATGGTCAGTATCATGGTCAGTATCATGTCAGTATCATGTCAGTATCATGGTCAGTATCATGGTCAGTATCATGTCAGTATCATGGTCAGTATCATGTCAGTATCATGGTCAGTATCTGGTCAGTATCATGTCAGTATTATGGTCAGTATCATGTCAGTATCATGTCAGTATCATGTCAGTATCATGTCAGTATTATGGTTCACTTGTTGTTTTGTGGGTTGTGTGTGTGTTGATGACCGGCAGCGGTTCGAGTAGGAGACACAAAAGGCGGCTTTCCATATGCATGGCCTCACCCTACCCCACACCACACCGTCCACTTGTGCCTCGGTTTCCACTACAATGAAGTGGGTAGAGTGGTGTGTAAGTGGTACTAAACTGGTGCCTAAAAAGTACCCAGACCTGGGTAGGTCTGAGCTAGGCCAAGCGGGGCCAAACACTTCATAATGACTGATCACTCACCGACTTTTTATTTAGAACAGGATATAGTTGTAAAACATTATAATACTTTATATATTATTATAATCACAGTTAAAATCTATTCTAGTGTGTTATAATTATCATAGTTGTAAAACATTATAATAATTTATAGTGTATTATAATCACAGTTATAATCTATTATAGTGTATTATGATTATCATAGTTGTAAAACATTATATTACTTTATAGTGTATTATGATCACAGTTGTAATCTATTATAGTGTGTTATAATTATCATATGTAAAACATTATACTACTTTATAGTGTATTATGATCACAGTTGTAATCTATTATAGTGTGTTCTAAATATCATAGTTGTAATAAATTATAATAATTTATATTGTATTATAATCAGTTATAATGCATTATAGTGTATTATAATTAGCATAGTTGTAATACATTATAATTTATATTGTATTATAATCACAGTTATAAGGATCCATTTGGTTCATCCTCACGAGCACAGGTGATTTGCATTTGTATACAGGACAGTTGGCCACTCATTTACATTACATTGTTAGACAAAAAGCAATGACCTCCATCTATGTTTACATTACAAATGAGTGTCAATGACCGCAGTCTGCTAATCATACCTGTGGATTTGAGAGGGGGTACTTTTGTGTAATGGAAAAGGTAGATATTTTGATGCGGTGTGGTGTGGTGTGGTGTGGTGTAGTGTGGTGTGGTGCTTAAGCTGCAATAGAAAGGGGGCTATAGAGTCTCCTTTGTGTCTCCTACTGGAACCGCTGCCGGTCATCAAATTATTGTCTTAGGAATGAGACAAAAACTAAAAACTATCCATGAATTCAAGTTCAAGTTTTTTTTTGTGAACTAACCCTTTAATTTAATTGAAGTGAAAACATCTTTTCGTATGGGGGTCCATGGCCTAATGAACGTCAAGATTTGGGGGGCCATGGCATGAAGAAGTTTGAAATACCCTGTGTTAGTGTGTGTTCAATGCAAACTTGTGTGTGTGTGTGTGTGTGTGTGTGTGTGTGTGTGTGTGTGTGTGTGTGTGTGTGTGTGTGTGTGTGTGTGTGTGTGTGTGTGTGTGTGTGTGTGTGTGTGTGTGTGTGTGTGTGTGTGTGTGTGTGTGTGTGTGTGTAGGGTGATCTACCTGCAGGTCAGCATGAACGAAGGCCTATCTTACATCACCAGCTCTGTTCACATCACCACCACTGAATGTGTGAGTATAAAATACACACACACACACACACACACACACACACACACACACACACACACACATTGTTCATTCATTGTATGATGTGTGTACACACAATGCATCATCACTGCATGGCATGAATCCTCACACTATACTAACCGTAGCACATGTAGTTCAACCAGACTCTCTCTCTACTACATACAGTCATTCTTAGTTACGCGGCGCTGTCGCGTGCCGAAAATAGCCGATCTACAAGCTCACAACGCGTTTGCAGAGCACCGCCTTGAGAGCTTATAGATTGGCTATTTCCGGAGGGCACGACAGCAGCGCTAGCCTGGTAAACCCTCCCTCCGGAAATCTCATTTCTATTTGATTCCTGGAGTGAGTCTGGCCTGATCCGCCTTTCTGCAATATTGGCTGTGTACGCCAAACGGACGAGCCTATCAGCGTCGTCGCTCATTGTTCTGTGATTGACAGCTTACGTTGGCCAATCAGGTGGCGAATTCGAGTGAGCCCAAAACACGAACGGCAGCCATCTTTTTCTTGTCCGCTATATTCTCCGCTATTTTTTTACTTCAAAAAGCTCTCTAACTTCTATTTTGAGGCACGGAATTTACTTATAAGATATCGTTTGGATAGAATTTAGTTGTTTAACTTCATATATGTGGTCAATTAATCATGACAAAGCCTATTTAAAAATAAAAATTTAGAGAACCGGTAGGGGCGGGCAGTGACACCCATGTATCCGAATAAGGCAACCCATTTTGGGCATGGCTGTCTCAAAAGTCCCGTTGCGTCACATTAAGACTGGTGAACTGCTGATTGGCTGAAGGGGAAAAATTATCATTGGCTGAAGGGGTTGTCAGTCAACGGTATTACTCCCGCCCAACTCCAGCACAGCCAATATTGCAGAAAGGCGGATCAGGCCAGACTCACTCCTGAAATCAAATGGAAATGAGATTTCCGGAGGGAGGGTTTACCAGGCTACAGCAGCGCAATAACCATGTATAAATCAGACATAGAGTACAGAAGTCCAGACGTCACTGGTTCATCCCCTGGGTCGTAAAGTCATGTCTCTATGGAGAATAACATTGGGTCATCTTAAAATCGTCTCATATAAGAATTGTGGTCCAAAAATAAACAAACTGTCTCTGCGATATTGTCAGGGAGGAGGCTCTGTATCGTTTATGATAGTCAGTCACTTATATTTGAAACAGTCTGTTTCTGGCGAAAATTACAGCTATTACTGGGAAAACGTCTTAATACTCCATCACAAGCATTTTAACCACTTTATCCATTTATATGTTAGCTACTCAAAAATAGCAGATCTACAAGCTCACATCGCGTCATTTCGTGCCGTGCCACGAGCTTGTACATCTGCTATTTTAACACATAATGTGTCGTCTGATCTGACCAGTGTTCTTTCAAACTCCTCTTTACTTCCCTCTCTTGTTTGTGTTTGGTTCTTGTAGCCGTCTCTTCTTGTCCGCTATGTCCTCTCTAAGGGTCTCCTCTGTTCTGTCTGTCCTCAGAGGAGACTGTGAGTACGTTCTCTTTTCTCTGACACTGTTTTCCTCTCGCTCACACACACACACACACACACACACACACACACACACACACACACACACACACACACACACACACACACAGAGAACGCCTTTGTCTTTTATCTGCAAAGTTTTTACCCCCCCACTCCCCTCTCTGCTGTGTTTTTGTTTAATCTTTATCCCTATGTGTGTGTGTGTGTGTGTGTGTGTGTGTGTGTGTGTGTGTGTGTGTGTGTGTGTGTGTGTAGTTCGATGGCACCATTGTGCTGATCTCCCTGCTGGTACTGTTCTTGGTGTTGGCCATGGTCCTCATGTGGTGGTTCTGGCCTCTGTGCTGCACTGTGGTGAGTGTTCAGTGTTTACACTGTAATGGTGCTACTTGTGAACGACTCCTCTGTCAGTTTGTGATAAATTAGTGTTTATCGAGGGGGGGGGGGGGGGGGGTGGGAGTGGGGGGGTAGAGCACCCCACAGAGTTCAGAGAACATCTGGAGGTGGGCTAGAAGTCATATATTTGAAGGGGTGGGGGCGGGGGGGGGGGGGGGGTGTTTGTGATTCTTATTACTTGTTTTTTTTTTTGGTTTATTGAAGTGCACATTAACACATCATTAGACTTCCTTTCATTATCTAAAACTGGAGTTAAGTGAGTAACTTTAATTATACTTTAATAAGTACTTTAAAGTAATTTTTTTTAAATGCAGGGTTCGATTTGTCAAAGAAAGCAGGGGGCGATATTAACCACTTAAAGCCTTATATACTTCATTGTACGACAAATAGTCTACAAGCTCACAGCGCGGCACGACGAGGGCCGACACGTTGTGAGCTTGCAGATCGGCTATTTTTGCTATATTATTTTAAGTTGCTTAATTATTTTAAATACTTTGACATTTTAAGACAAATTCAGAAAATGCTGTTTTTAAAGGGATATTTCACTTTCAAATATGAAAGTGAAATATCCCTTTAACATAATGTTTTTGTAAAATTGTAAAATTGTGCTTTCTTTTTTCTTTTCCCCTAATATCCAGGTGATCAGAGAACCTCCGCCGCCCCCTCCACCAGAACCAGTAAGTCTCTCACTACACAGACCTCATAGATGATTTTAGATTAGAATTAGTGTCATAATAATGCATGAGATGAGATGGTTGGTGTAAAACCCTGGTTGTCTCTGCGTCTCTCAGGAGTCTGATGATGAAGACGGGATGCCCAAGAAGAAGTGGCCCACAGTGGATGCATCCTACTACGGAGGAAGAGGAGTGGGCGGCATCAAGCGCATGGAGGTATGCACGCCAGAGTCCTCAACGGGCATGAAAATGGGCCCAAGGCTCGGCCCGGCCAGAACAATTATCATACCTTTAATCCAGAAATGTGTCGTAATGTGCTTAATGTCCTCAAAGTCACACATCCAACAAGCTTTGAACTGAGTAGATTGGACCTTCTGTTCCAGAGATAATGGACAAACGGCCACTTTCGCAGATTTTTGATTGAGTTTTGGCCATTGTCGCCCGTTTTTCTTTAATAACACGGGCTAAGGAAGGACGGACGACAACAAACTAGATACCTGAGTAAAGTTCACTTTGAGCTGCATCCAACACATACACTGCCATTTCCGTTGGCATTACCGTTAGGCCGCCAGGGGCAGTTGAAAATTATTCTTTGGGGGGTAATAGATTACTATTTTTTATTTTATTTATTTTTCTTCACGGAACCCGAGGCTCGGCCCGGCCCGAGCAGTTAGCATAGATTTTTGGCCCGGCCTTTTTGCACGCACACATGCACATGCATCACGTCGACACGCATGATTGCATGCCTGTGCATGCCCCGACTTACTGAATAGAACATTTCTCATTGACAACGAAAGGAGAGGAGTTTGGGAGGGAGAACGTGTTGGTGGATGCGACGCACAGCGCTCACAACACAAAATAAACCCTGAATGAGGCTCATATAAAGGCTCATTTTAATGCAAGTATTTCTACATGATTCAATGGATTTTTGAGGGATATAATGTTTGAAATATGTAGATCATAACATTTTTTATTACTTATTTGCTGCTGGATCACGTAACTTGGATTTATTCATGCTTATGCTGCTATGTAATGGAGTTACTTTTTATATTCGTGAGCATGTTATTGGTGGCATTTATTATTTTCTGCAGGATCACATAACTTGGTTTTAATTCATCCTCTACTACTGCATGCCATGGCTTGGGCTGGAGTGTTGGGCCCGCGCAGGACTCGAACACACACACACACACACAATTCAATTCAATTCAAAGGGCTTTATTGGCATGAGAAAACATACGTTTACATTGCCAAAGCAGAAAGCACAATACAACAATACAGAAATACAATCAAAACAAAAAATATGTACATTTGAAAGTCAGAATCTTCGATAGGTCAATTTCTATGTACCAAGATCACTGGGTGCAGGTATAGTGCCGGAATATACACAATGATTAGTCTTTAGGGTGGTTGTGTTCCGTTTGATATCCTTCTCCTATCACAGCAACTCACAAATCTTGCTGCTGTGTTTGCACATTGTTGTACTTCGCCCAGCAGATATGGGAGTTGTCATTGGTCATGTTTTTAAAATCTCCGTGTGTGGTTGTAATCTGTGGGAAGTATGTGTCTCTGATGTCTTGGTACAATGGACAGACGGTTAGGAAGTGTAGCTCGGTTTCCACTTCATTTTGTGTGCAGTGGGTGCATAGTCTGTCTTCTCTCGGGATACAGGTCTGCCTGTGACGACCTTTCTCGATCGCAAGACTGTGCTCACTGAGTCTGTACCTAGTTAAGATTTTTCTTTGTTTTGGGTCAGTCACGGTGCTCAGTAGTCAGGGGATATTAAAAAAATCTTGGAATAAATTCCTTACCAAAAAAAATCTTCACCAATGTGTTTGTAAAGGTGTCTAGTAACACATCTCACAAAGGCTGAAATGCAGTTTCCCTAGGAGAATTTGTGACAGCTGCTGAAAGTTGGGGTACCCACCATTTCCCTGCATTTACATGCAGGGGAAAAAAAATCTAATTTTAATTCTGTTTTAAGTAGCATGTGAGGGGTCAAACTAGGGTGTTTTTATGATTCTGAATCCATTGCAAGCATTTGTTTTGCACCAAAACCACTCCTTGGGCTAAAAATTGCCATAGCCATCCTTTTCCAGGTATACTTTTTATGTAAAAAGCCCATTGAGATTGGGCTGTTTTTAGCCCAAGGAGTGGTTTTGGTGCAAAACAAATGCTTGCAATGGATTCAGAATCATAAAAACACCCTAGTTTGACCCCTCACATGCTACTTAAAACAGAATTAAAATTTGATTTCTTTTTTCCCCTGCATGGAAATGCAGGGAAATGGTGGGTACCCCAACTTTCAGCAGCTGTCAAAAATTCTCCTAGGGAAACTGCATTTCAGTCTTTGTGAGATGTGTTACTAGACACCTTTACAAACACATTGGTGAAGATTTTTTTTGGTAAGGAATTTATTCCAAGATTGGAAATCTTTCTGCTAATATCCCCTGACTATCAGGTATTCTGCCACTGCGTATTCTCTGTTTAGGGCCAGATAGCATTCTAGTTTACTCTGCTTTTGTGTTGCTTCTTTCCACACACACACACACACTCACACTCACATACACACACACACACACTACAGCTCACAGAATAGCGTACATGTAGAATATGTTTCATACTTTTCTGTTGTGTTGTTGTTGTTTAGGTGCGATGGGGGGAGAAGGGTTCCACTGAAGAGGGCGCTAAGCTGGACAAGCCCAAAAATGCCATCATCAAGATGCCAGAGCAGGAGTTTGAGCCTTACGAGCCCAAACCGCGGAAACGCCCCCGCAGTGCGCCACAGCAGAGGAAGTGGTACACTCCCATCCAGGTGAGGGGAAAGGAAAGGGAGTATTTACTGGGGGAGGGGGGGGGACATCACTTTTACTGCTTCACCCAGCAGATGGCTTCTGATGGCTAGAGCTGTCACGATGATGACATTTTACTTGACGATTAATTGCGATTGATGATTTAATTGTGTTTCTGTCGTTGAACATTACAACTTCATGAATAATAATTACATTTCCGATTGGCTTTTAGGCTTCTTAAACAAAAGTTGCACTGTTACACAAATAACATACACATTGAATTACTTATAGATACTTATATAAATAAAATAAAAAATTAATAGTGGAAATAACCTACAATCTACAAGTACAAAACGTGTCGCGGCGCGTTTTGAACTTGTAGATTTGCTATTTCCAATTTTCTTTGGATTTTTTTTGAAAATATATGAATATTTTTAACATGGCAATTATGACGATTATGCCAAAATATTGTTTTATTATGTAATAATTGTGACAGGTTGACAATAGCCGCTCTACAAGCTCACAGCAGACACGCCACGTCACGATGTAGATCGGCTATAGGCAAATGACACTGTTGTACAACAAAGTATAGATTGGGCTTTAGTTTGTAATTATGAAACGATGGCATCTTTATGTTTATATAATGCTTCTCAAAGATGTTTGAGCCCCGGTGGTGAGTTTTGTCTTGTCTCTCCTCAGGGGAAGCTGGACGCGCTGTGGGCTCTGTTCCAGAGAGGATACGACCAGGTGTCCCTGATGAGACCTCAGCCTGGAGACCAGGTGAGACATGGCAACCTGCACAGCCTCTCTGTTCATTATTCCAACGCATTCCTGCTTCAAAACACAACAACGGGTACTCTGACCAAGCCCCCGACACTCAGACATATTGGTCGGATCGGTGGTGCGACGTAGATGTGAGGGCCACGTAGCGGCCCGAACCTCTGGTTATTATTACATCTCCTCACAAACTTTGGTACGCTACTGGTCCTACATTCTTCCACCTAGAACCCCCATTCAAACTTTAAAATGTTCAGCTTACTGTGGAGTGTGGACACGTGAGCTTGTGCATGAATTTTTTTTATGTTTTGTAGTTTTAGAAATATTTCCCTTTAAAAGTTCAGAAAAGTATAATGGAAGTCAATGGAAGATTTTGGTGCCTCACAAATGCACGTTCACCTAGAAACTCCATTCACACTTTTTATAATTCAGCTTACTGTGGACACACATGCTTGAACCTTTTACTTTGAAATGTTTTGTAGTTTTTGAGATATTTAACCTTTAAAACTTACACCTGAAAACTTTGGCACCTCGCTGTTCCTTCATACTTAAACCTAGTTTTGAACTTGATTCACGATTTAAAAATTCCACCTTTGTGTTAACATGCATGCTTGAGATTTTTACTTAACAATAAATAATTTGTAGTTTTTGAAATATTTAACTAAGCGCCCAATGCATTGTCCAAAAAAAAGTTAGAAAAAGTTAGTAGACTGCTGGGAGCCAGATTGCTCATTATGCTGAGTTGCCGGTTCCAGGATACGATCCCATGATCTTGTGGTTTTAAGTCAAGAGCTGAGCTACCCAGACACAGGAAACATTGTACATTGACATTGCATGAACGTGATGGGTCATTACCCCAAAATAATTAAAGGCATTTGGCTCATGCACTTACAAAAAAACAAGTTATTTAAAACATCACTGTACTGTCATGTACAATGTCATCAAAGCAGACAGAATTATTAAGGAAAAAATAAATCAAAAGTGTTTTTTGAGTTGTTCTTTTGTATTTTAGCCTGTAAGTACTCCAGCATTGAACTATAGGAGAACTGGGACTTGAACATGGAATCCCTGTGGTGAGAGTCTGAGTTATTTTATATGTTAGCCTTCAGTTAGTAAAGTTAAAATACTCCAGCATTCAAAAAGCTGCATTGTGTAACTTCCCTGTCCTACCTCGGATTTGTCTTTTTATGCTTTTGAGTTGTTCTTTTGTAGTTTAGCCGGCAAAACTTTAAAGCACTCTACCGTTTGGTTTAACTATGATGGCCTGGGACTTGAACATGGAAATTCTCTACTGGGTATTAGACCACTACACCATTACTCATTGGTCATTAACAGGTGTGTTAGTACTTCTGAAGTGTTTATATGTCAACATTAGAAACTACAGTAGGTCTGGGACTTAAACATGTAAAATCAGTGGAGAAAGTTTGAGCCTTAGTCCACGACTACACCATCACATCTGTGATGTGTTGAAATGTTCTCCTAGTGTGTTCTTTTGTATGATAGCCTCAAAACTTGGTTGAGAGACAGGTCAGTTAGTTGACTTGACTGACATTATTCTCTTTTGAGGCTGTTTGCTCAAATCTCTGTATCTCTGCAAGACATCACTATATAAGCCATATTTCCAAAACCGGTGGGTCACACTGAATAACCAATTCAATTTGTAGTTATGATTCCCTGCTTTCATGTGACATGAAAAAACTGAAATGCAAAAAGCCTAGCCCTGTTTCGTGCTGAGTCACATATAGGGTTGAATTAAGAAGCAGTCATTACAACTACATGTTACATGTTGAAAATAAACAGGCATGAATACAAAATCAAAAAAAAGTTAACACAGAGTCTTCTGACATTTGACATCATCAATGTAAAAGCTTTTTTAAGTGCAAATCAGTTTACCAAAGCGCTGGACTGTCTGTATCCGCATGGATAAGGAAGCATTTGTTCTTTCTGTCTTTATCTCACATGAAAGCAGCAGGTGGCAGTGAATAACATGGACAGCTCTGTGAGCACAGAACACACACACACACACACACACACACACACACACACACACACACACACACACACACACACACACACACACACACACACACACACACACACACACACACACACACACACACACACACACTGAGTCAATGAGCCACTGAAACTAGTCCTTCTGACAAAGCAGTCATTGTTAAAACACAAGGACTACTGTACCCTTCCCTGAGAATGAGACGTCCAGGATAATGTCCGGAGGGGGTTTTCTGGCTCTCTGTCAAACTCCAAATAGTTACAGATACTCACTCACTATGTCTATGATAGATGTAACATGACCAAAGTATGACCAACGCTGACATCAGCGCTTTCACCATCAAACAGCTTGACACTCACTGTGTGTGTGTGTGTGTGTGTGTGTGTGTGTGTGTGTGTGTGTGTGTGTGTGTGTGTGTGTGTGTGTGTGTGTGTGTGTGTGTGTGTGTGTGTGTGTGTGTGTGTGTGTGTGTGTGTGTGTGTGTGTGTGTGTGTGTGTGTGTGTGTGCGCGTCTCAGTGGTGGAAAGTAACTAAGTACTGTACTTAAGTATAATGTTGAGGTATTTGTACTTTACTTGAGTATTTCCAATACTTTTACTTCTACTATATCTCAGAGGCAAATATTGTACTTTTACTCCACTACAATTATTTGAAAACTTTAGTTACTTCGAAGATTTTGATTATTATTACAAAACATACGTTAACCACTATAGACCTATATATATATTTTGGCCATTTGAAAATAGCCAATCTACAAGCTGAAATGTGAGCTTGTAGATCTGCTATTTTCAAAATATATTTATACATTTGAAAACTTGAAATGGGACATTCTGCATAATGAGTACTTTTACGTTTGGTAGTTTAAGTATATTTTGATGCCAATACTTTTGTACTTTTACTCAAGTACATTTTGAGTAGGCCTAGTTTCCGGACTTTTACTTTCAACGGAGTATTTCTATATTGCAGTATTGACACTTTTACTCAAGTGTGTGTGTGTGTGTGTGTGTGTGTGTGTGTGTGTGTGTGTGTGTGTGTGTGTGTGTGTGTGTGTGTGTGTGTGTGTGTGTGTGTGTGTGTGTGTGTGTGTGTGTGTGTGTGTGTGTGTGTGTGTGTGTGTGTGTGTGTGTGTGTGTGTGTGTGTGTGTGTGAGAGAGAGATGGGGAAAGGGACAGAGAGAGAAGCTGGCACTGTTATCTATAACCTTGACCTCGTGCGCGGCATCTCATAAAAACATAACGCATGTTTACATCATCACATCGGTCGCCATGGCGATACATCTGCTCGGACGTAAATGGATTCATTCTGTCTTTTCTTGGCCGAGACATTATCTGTCAGATTCATTATGTTCCATTATTACCACTGTATTATAGAAATGTGGATTTGTTTCATGGACATGTGCGTACATTCCGGTACTGTGTCCTTTGTTCAAAGGATTTTATATCGTTGCTGTCAGGCAGAAACCTCTTATCTCCATATTTGTCTCCGCCAGGCCGAAAGGCATGGCGAGAGAGTATGTTTTGCCCCATGTCCGTGCATCTGTGTGTCCGTCCGTCCTTCTGTCTGCGAGCAGCTAATCTCCGCCACCGTTGGCCCGGTCGCTGTGAAACTGTGCACACACACTCCCTGGATGCCACAGCAGAACCTCTGCCCCACGTTTTTCAGATCAGCTCGTCATAGTGCCACCATGAGGCCAACTTTTGCAAAACATTTTTTTTTATATTACTTCTACAGATTTTGTTAAAAAAACACACAAATCGGTACACAGTATCTCTATAGTCATGTGATCAACACGGATCTGTCCGATTTTCCAAATGCCATTCTGATTGCCTAAGATTCTTCCAAAGTTTGCAGTCTTGGTTAATTTTGAACAAAATGTGTCAAATCATGAACGCAGCATTTTTGGACATATGAGGTTTCCACCCGACAGAGAGAGATATCAATGTGTCATTTATCTTCGTTCCATCTTAAGCCGGATTTATTCTTAGTAGTGCTGCAGCGTCGAGCATCGAAAATAGCAGATCTACAAGCTGTGTCGAGCATCGAAAGTAGCAGCTCTACAAGATTGTAGATCTGCTATTTTCAGTGAGCGACACTGGTATAACTCAGGCCTGACGTCGCTCGGAGGAGCAGGTCGATTTATCTCCGTCAAGGAGGGGACAGAACTTTTTTTCCCCCCCGTAGTCTTTGTCAGGCTCTGTCTCGTGTCTCGGGGGACGGCGGTTCACGGAGCCACGCAACAATGACCTCAACAACCTCGTTCACGCGCCATTAACCGAGGAAAATAAAAACTCCCCTTCTCATGGAAGGAAATGAAGGGAACGCAAATGGACTTTTGTTACGGTGGGGGAGACGGTTGCACGGCATCGTTCCCCTAATGGCCTTATCAGACATGAAAAGAACACAATGATTTCTCATTGTGCAACCGATCTGCACACACAGGGAACAATGCCAGGCCGGGGATTCGGATATTCAAATGAGGAATTCATTCACAATAGTCGTGTCAAAAAAAGCGAGGAATGCTAAAAGATATATAACTATATATGTGGCGCTGATCAGTCCAGTGGACGGACAGACAGACAGACAGACAGACAGACAGACAGACACTGAGACAGACAGACAGACAGACAGACAGACAGACAGACAGACAGACAGACAGACAGACACTGAGACAGACAGACAGACACTGAGACAGACAGACAGACAGACAGACAGACAGACAGACACTGAGACAGACAGACAGACAGACAGACACTGAGACAGACAGACAGACAGACATAGAGAGAGACAGACAGACAGACAGACAGACAGACAGACAGACAGACAGACAGACACTGAGACAGACAGACAGACAGACAGACATAGAGAGAGACAGACAGACAGACAGACAGACAGACAGACAGACAGACAGACAGACAGACAGACAGACAGACAGACAGACAGACAGACAGGCATAGAGAGAGAGAGACAGACAGGCATAGAGAGACAGACAGACAGACAGACAGACAGACAGACAGACAGACAGACAGACAGACAGACAGACAGACAGACACTGAGACAGACAGACAGACAGACAGACACTGAGACAGACAGACACTGAGACAGACAGACAGACAGAGACAGACACTGAGACAGACAGACACTGAGACAGACACTGAGACAGACAGACACTGAGACAGACAGACAGACAGACAGACAGACAGACATAGAGACAGACATAGAGACAGACAGACAGACAGACAGACAGACAGACAGACAGACAGACATAGAGAGAGACACTGAGACAGACAGACACTGAGACAGACAGACAGACAGAGACAGACACTGAGACAGACAGACACTGAGACAGACACTGAGACAGACAGACACTGAGACAGACAGACAGACAGACAGACAGACAGACAGACAGACATAGAGACAGACATAGAGACAGACAGACAGACAGACAGACAGACAGACAGACAGACAGACAGACATAGAGAGAGACAGACAGACAGACAGACAGACAGACAGACAGACAGACAGGCAGACAGACAGGCAGACAGACAGACAGACAGACAGACATAGAGACATAGAGACAGACAGACAGACAGACAGACAGACAGACAGACAGACAGACCCTCCTATAGAGGTCTAGCCTCCTACAGAGTCATGCCGTAAAGGACGCGGCCCAGAGAGCAATAACATATTATGGCCGGATGAAGAATTGCAACTAGATCACAGAAAGTGCCATTAATTTTTATGTTATGCTCTGAATGATGCATTACAGATGAGTCCCTTACATTACATTACAGATGAGTCCCTTACATTACATTACAGATGAGTCCCGCTCAGGGACAGCAGATGTAAACTAGCTTATGCTGTTCTGGTGCAATAATATATTTACTGTGCGTTGTCACTGTCTCATAAACAAACAAAGGCATAAAATGCAAGAACAAATAAATAACAAGCCCTACATGTATATGCTTCATTGTACATCAAATAGTGAAAATAGATGCGCGTTGCATCGCGACACATTGTGAGCTTGTAGATCTGCTATTATTGCTATAAAAAAATAACTGAACTAAACTGTTAAGAAAATATTTGGAAAATCTGTGCAAAATAGTGTCAGGGTTTAACCACTTCAACCCCATGGTTGACCGGAATCCCTCAGGGCTCGATACTAATGTCTTTTCTGTTATTGTGGGGAAAGCTTTGGCTGAAAATAGCAGATGATCGGCTATTTTCAGCCAAAGCTTTCCCCACAGTAAGGACGCTGGGGTTTAAGTGGTTAATGTGGTTAAGGAGCCGTTCAGGAACATCCTCTCTCTGTTCCTCCCCCTGCATTTATCACGCTGTCAAAACCCTTAGTATTCATTTAACTATGAGAGTCACTCAGTCACATTTAAATGGACGGAATGAACACTCAGGATTTTGTGGTTTTACAACTCCACCCAATCTGCAAATGGCCGTCAGCAGAGCTGACACTATCTGCCACACTCAACGTGTGTGTGTGTGTGTGTGTGTGTGTGTGTGTGTGTGTGTGTGTGTGTGTGGCTGTAGTGTGTGTCAATGTGTCAGCCCTCCAGAGCGAGCATCACATAAACAGATGGGGAGTTGAAAGGCCACGAGCCACGTTGTGACAGAAGACATTCCCTCCTATTGTCCCCAGAGCTGATGGCTGGCCCTGTCACACATACAGCACAACACCATCACCACCCTCCTTAGCGCTCGCTCTCTCTCTCTCTCTCTCTCTCTCTCTTTCTCTCTCTCTCTCTCTGTCTGTCTGTCTGTCTGTCTGTCTGTCTGTCTGTCTGTCTGTCTGTCTGTCTGTCTGTCTGTCTGTCTGTCTGTCTGTCTGTCTGTCTGTCTGTCTGTCTCTCTCTCTCTCTCTCTCTCTCTCTCTCTCTCTCTCTCTCTCTCTCTCTCTCTCTCTCTCTCTCTCTCTCTCTCTCTCTCTCTCTCTCAATTTTCAATGTAATTAAAGGGATCTTTATTGGCATGAGAAAACATCAGCGGTGGAAAAAGTACTCACATCTTTTACTTAAGTATAAGTATCAATACTGCAATGTAGAAATACTCTGTTACAAGTAAAAGTCCAGAATCAAAAATGTACTTGAGTAAAAGTACAAAAGTATTGGTATCAAAATGTACCAAAAGTAGAAAGTACTCAGTCTGCAGACTCTCTCGTTTCCCATGTTTTCAAATGAATGAAATATTTAGAAAATAGACGATCTATAAGCTCACAATGCGTCGCATCGCTTGTAGATCTGCTATTTTCAAATGGCTGAAATGTATACAGGGATGAAGTGGTTAATGTATGTTTTGTAATGATAATCAAAATCTACAAAGTAACTAGTAACTAAAGTTTTCAAATATTTGTAGAGGAGTAAAAGTACAATATCTGCCTCTGAGATGTAGTGGAGTAGAAGTAAAAGTACTGAAAATTTGAAATACTCAAGTAAAGTAAAAGAATACCTCAAACATACATTTTACATTGCCAAAGCAAGTGTCAAAAACATAAATTAAAAAAACAACACAAACTGGTGAAAGTATGTGCATTTGGAGGGGATACAGCTCTCTCTCTCTCTCTCTCTCTCTCTCTCTCTCTCTCTCTCTCTCTCTCTCTCTCTCTCTCTCTCTCTGTGTTATTCATGGTCTTGTGGCTTCATTCAGGCTGTGTGTGTGTGTGTGTGTGTGTGTGTGTGTGTGTGTGTGTGTGTGTGTGTGTGTGTGTGTGTGTGTGTGTGTGTGTGTGTGTGTGTGTGTGTGTGTGTGTGTGTGTGTGTGTGTGTGTGTGTGTGTGTGTGTGTGTGTGTGTGGTGGAGGCCTCTGCTTACAGTCATCCTCATATTCATGAGTCTGTGTTGTCATTGTGTCCATATGTTCCCTCTGGTGTTCTACTGCCGTGTCTCTGCTGCTCACAAACTGGGCCTTTTCACCGCGGCCCACCGACACAGCTGGACCCACCCCCAACCAAGCAATCAATTACACACACACACACACACACACACACACACACACACACACACACACACAATGGGCCCTCAGTCACAAAACCTGAGGGCCCCTCTTATGGCCCCTGTGTGACTTTAGGGCCTCTGGGTTTAATAAGGTGTTAAATCAGACCACCAAGGGTCTACCCTCCATTCTACACACTGACTGAGCGCAGCGGCTACTACTTTGTGTACGTTTTCAATGTGTGTGTGTGTGTGTGTGTGTGTGTGTGTGTGTGTGTGTGTGGGGGGGGGGTCTAGAGGGAACAGAGAGGGTGCAGAGAGAAGAACACTATCAATGAGGACAATAAGGGAAGAGGAACCATTTTCCCTGACTTGTAAATTATGTTAAAAGCTGCGAGGCCCCTGTTAACCATTGTGTGTGTGTGTGTGTGTGTGTGTGTGTGTGTGTGTGTGTGTGTGTGTGTGTGTGTGTGTGTGTGTGTGTGTGTGTGTGTGTGTGTGTGTGCGCGCTCTTAAACTAGCCTTTACATCCCAGCCACATAAACCACGTTCTGTTCTGCATCAACAGAGACACAGAATGGATGATGGTCCGTTAGGAGAACACTAACATGTGTATCGTTGCTGTCGGGGCAGAAAACTCTCATCTCCATTTTCTAACCTTTTGTGTTTTTTCGTTAATTAACGCCCTGTTTGATCTGTTTGATCTGTTTGATCACACTACAGAGTCACTACAGAGTCACTACAGAGTCACACAAAGTCTCTCCTGAAGAAGTAGATTTGCTGCTTTTGAATTTGAATCCTGAAAAGTAACAGTTTTGGACATAATGAGGTTTACCAACTGACAGACGACATGTGATTGTGTGTGTGTGTGTGTGTGTGTGTGTGTGTGTGTGTGCGTGTGCGTGTGCGTGTGCGATAACGTTGAAGTTTGTCTTTGATAGCAGCATCATTAAAACATCTAAATCTATATTGGTGAGACAGGTGGTAGGCCTACAGAGAAACAAGGGTTAGTTAGTTATTAACATTATATCACCATGATTCTTTTTAACTTTTATGGGACATGACAAAACACAGACAGGACTGAAAAAAAAGAACAGGAAAAGGAAATCAAACTCAAATAAAGTAGATTAATAAATAACACAATGGGGAGAAGTTTCCATCAGAGTATCTGAGCATTTCTTTAGGATCAGTCTGGTTCAAAGGGAGGGTGTTTATGAATGTGATTAGCGGTTGCCATGTATCATAACGATTGTCAATTGAGCCTCTTAGAGCAGCGCTACTCAACACGCGGCCCGCGGGCCGCATGCGGCCCCAACGCAGCGTCTCTGCATGGTCAAGCAAAAAAAAGAATCCGTTCAAATATATGGGTTGCTTCCTCTTTTTTCAAAAACAAACAGACATACACAGGGGCGTCAATTGGGTATGGCAAGGTAGAATAGTAACCTGATGCAGGTGTAAGACCATTGTGTTTGTATTGTGTTATAACTGTTATAAACTATGCATTATACCATCGTTTTCTATGCATTTCGGCGGTTTGACCCCCCAAAAAAAATCTGCCGCACGCCCAGGATAGGTGTCCCTTATTTCAATCTCCGGGAGTTGGCAAACCTAACCTTGCCATACCTTAGCTTTTGATGTAACTGACACCACTGGACATACACACAAAATAAACAGGTACAGTGAAAATAATATGATGTCAAAATTAACATTTTCTTATAACAATAACAATGTGTGGAGTTTTACAAAATCGGAAAATCCAAAATATGGCCGACATTTTTAGCTTGCGGCCCCTTGGACTTTTGGTATTTTGCTGAGTGGCCCCTGAGCCATCTTAAGTTGAGTCTTAGAGAGTACTTTTCAGATGACAGACATGACATTAAGTCCCTGAGCCATGCAGGAGGTGGTGGATGGTGGGCTTGGGCTGTATTGGCATGAGAAAACATACATTGGGCGGCTTTGATAGCAGCATCAGGATGCTGGTGGTGCAGGTGTTGGACCTGAACACAGAAACGTCTCTATGTTGGTGACACACAGGCCTCTGTCATCAGAGCTATGGCACGTTGTCACACCATGCATTTTGGCTGGTGCTTCTAAAGAAGCTCGCTCTCACACGTGCACACGTGTGTACACACACACACACACACACACACACACACACACACACACACACACACACACACACACACACACACACACACACACACACAGATACATAAATGGTGCATTTATATAGCGCTTTTATCCAAAGTGCTACACATAGATTGTGCATTACATTCACCCATTCACACACCGATGGCGGAGGAAACCATGCAAGGCACCAACCTGCTCATCAGGAGAAATGAGGCTTAGGGGTTCAGCGTCTTGCTCAAGGACACGTCGTCCACACTAACTCTGGGGGAGCCCGGGATCAAACTGGGAACCTGGCGGTTCTCATCTGGCAGCTCTACTCTACCCCTGAGTAGTGCTGCACCATTCTTGCTCAAATGTGAATTAGGATTTTCCTCCATAAGAATTGAGATCACGATTCTCACAGGATTCTCTTTTAAATATAAGAATATATTGTTATATATATAATTATATATGTATATATATTTATGAATTTAACGTTACATTTATATTTATTTGTTGCTTTACATCGTTTAGGTATGATTGATATTGCAAGTTGGTATTATTCAGAAGCAAAAATAAATAAAAAATAAAAAATATTTTTTAAATTTAGAAATGAGATGCATAGGTGTCTGAATGGAGATCTTCTTACACTCAAATTAGTGCCGAACTACAAACTCACAAAGCGGCGCGCTGTGAGGTATTGCTAGCTTGTAGATCTGCTATTTTTGTTGTACAACGGAGCATAATATGTATGGCCTCTAACTGTGTGTGTGTGTGTGTGTGTGTGTGTGTGTGTGTGTGTGTGTGTGTGTGTGTGTGTGTGTGTGTGTGTGTGTGTGTGTGTGTGTGTGTGTGTGTGTGTGTGTGTGTGTGTGTGTTTCAGGGTCGCTGCATACAGTTCCAGCGGGTGAAAGCGGAGGGGTCGACGGCGGCCCGGCCCCGCCCTCTCTCCCACAGCTCCCCCCCTCCCCCTCCCCCTCCCCTCCACCCCTCCCCCCCTCCTCCTCCAGAACATCAGCCACTGGTGCAGCCCCCCCCCCCCCTCCTCCTCCTCGGTCCCCCGCTCCAAACCACCTTCCAGGGGCCCCCGCACCACGCCGCCCGCCCGGGCCCCCCCGCCCGTGGCCCGCCCCCTTCCCCCCGGCCCGCCCCCGACCCGCACGCCCCCGGGGGGACCCCCGGGACCCCCTCCGTCTCGACCCCCACCCAGACTCTGATGAGGGAGAGAATAAGAAGAGGAAGAGAGGGCGTCTGAAAGGGCCAAAATGTCAATTCTTCACAACTGCCCCCCCACCCCCCCCCCCCACATGTTACAAATCCCCTTCTTTCAACCCCCCCCCCCCCACCCCCCACAAAAAAAAACCCTCCTGAAACATGGTGAAAGAAGCTAGGTAGAAGGAGCTATTATTATTATTATGACTTGAAGCTCTGTGCTTTGTTGCTGGACAGCAAAAGAAAAACAATGAAAAAAAATATTATTTAAATGTAATAACATCTAAATCAGCTACTGAGTTTCATCCAGAAAAGAAAGACGGTGTATTTTGGGCGTATGGTGTCATTGCCAAACCCTGTCTGAGACACGTTGAGGGAGCGCTTGTTTTGGTTCACATGATAACCTACTCCGTCCACCGCAGCCTTGCCAACACAGACGGTGTAACACGTTTATGCGCAAGGCTCACACAGGCCTGTGATTTAAAAAGCAGTGGTGTAAAGTAACTAAGTACATGTACTCAAGTACTGTACTTAAGTACAATTTTGAGGTACTTTCACTTTACTGGAGTATTTCAAAATTTCAATACTTCTACTTCTACTCCACTACATCTCAGAGGCAAATACTGTACTTTTACTCCACTTCTAGTTACTTTGTAGATTTTGATAATTATTACAAAACATAGTTACATCACCCACGTCAGCCCTATACATTTCGGCCATTTGAAAATATCAGATCTACAAGCTCACAACGTGTCGCAATGCGACGCGTTGTGAGCTTGTAGATCTGCTATTTTCAAAATATTTTTATACATACAACTTGTGAAACGGGAAACACGCGGGTACTTTAAGTATATTTTGATGCCAATACTTTTGTACTTTTACTCAAGTTATTTTTTTATTACCAGAATTTTACTTGTAACAGAGTATTTCTACATTGCAGTATTGATACATGTACTTAAGTAAGAAATGTGAGTACTTTTTAAAAACCTTCCACATACGTTCAGTGCGTCGAGTAAACCAAAACGAGCGCTCCCCAAAACGTTCAGCATTGGCAATGACACTGACACACAGTCACACACACACCGCTGTTTTATAAAAGCCACATAAAAACATTATGACAGCCCAGCATGTACATGTACAGCATGCTACTAGAATAGAGTGTTGTTGGTGAAAGTCTTGTGGAAATATTGATGTCTGGACCTGCAAAGAAATGTCAGTGTAAAATAATGTGTAAGGAGAAAGTCACGTGTCAGCAGTGTGTTGGAGATGAAAGTTGCGGCTGTGATGTGTCATGTCTGAGTAATGCTGAGTCATGCCATGTTTTTTTTTATTTTTAAGTGCTTGACAATGGTAAATGAGAATGTGATGATTAAGACAAAACAAGGTTTTAGGAGAATGAATGATCCATTTGAATGTTTGGAGGGTTTCTGCAATGTGAGTTTTAGTATGTTTAAGAGGGTGTGCTGGATGCCACAGTATAGATCAAACTAACAGACATCTTCATTATTTGACCAAAGCAGCTATTTCCCTCTTGTTCAGTGTTTCACAGTAAAAGACCTCAGTGTTAAATGTTCATCATTTGTAACTCTTGAGAGTGTACAAATGTAACCAGTCCATTTGGTTACATTTGTACTCTCTCAGAGTTTAACACGGAGGATGTTACTGAACAGACATAAAATCATGCTCAACTGTCGTGTTAATAAATACAGTATCACAACTGCGGGGCAGTTTTTCATATTTAATTTATTTAAGACCGGCCCGGTTTGCATTCATTTTCTGTTCAGAGTCAAATCCCTTTTATTGATTTCTAGGTTCTATTCATAATCTTTCCGTAGCTCAGTGATTAGAGAGGGACATATAAGTGGGTGGATGTTAAGTTAACCACATAAACCCTAGCGTCCATATCCGGGGACGAAAATAGTCAATCTACCAGCTCAACACGCCGCTATGCGTCGCTGTTGTACAGGGAAATACTAGCATACCTATTATACTAGTATAGAGCCCTGGGGGACCCCAGATACCTAAAGTACAAAGGGGTTTAAGTGGTTTTGAAGGCTCATTCACTGCTTGCTACTTATTCGTGGGTTTCTTTTTTTTACTCTTTAAAGTGCGATATTTTAGAGATGTATTGTCGGGGGTTCGCCCCCTACAGGCCATTTACTGACTGAAATGATCATGTATTATTTCTATATTAACAAATCTATTGCGTCTCTGTTCTCATTAAAAATGATTTTATACTGTAAACTGTGTGGATTCATCTATAGTTGCACAAGAATACAGATGTGGTGGAGCAAAGAAAACAGTTCTCTGGTGGTCCTTCGGGGTGCTTGAAGTGTGATATAGGGCATAGCAGTGGCGGCCATTTTCTGGTTCCACTCCAAAATAGTCGATGCATTTTTCCCATTGACATTTCCAAAAATATTCAGCTCCGAACTCAACAAGATCTGCATCTGGCTCTCTGACAACAAACTTTCATTACACCTGGGTAAAACTGAATCCATCCTCTTTGGGTCCAGTCCTAACCTTAGCAAGGCAGAGAGTTTCACGATCAAAGTGGGTGATGATGTCATCAAAAGAAAGGATGAAATTACCTACCTGGGCTCCATCTTGGAGGCAAACCTCTCTGGTAACAAAAACGCCGAAAAAGTGATCAAAAATGTCAACCGAACAACACGCTATTTGTGGAGGATTGATCGCCTAGTCAGTAAGAATACTCTGAAGATTCTTGCAGGGGCCCTCATTCAAGGTCATTATGATTATGCATGCACTTCATGGTATCACAACACCTCCAAGGCCTTAAAAACAAGGCTCCAAACATCCCAAAACAAACTTGTAAGGCTACTTCTTGGCCTCAATCACAGAACCCATCTAACCCCTGCTCATTTTGCTAGGATTGGATGGCTTAGGGTTGAGGACAGAGTACAGCAACTTGCTATGGGCCTGGTCTTCAAGATACACCACAACATTGGGATCCCCCTGTATTTGTCAAAATACTTCCAAAATGTTAATGCAGTCCATGATCATAACACCAGAAGCAGCTCCACAAATCATGTTCAACCCAGATTTGGCTCAACTAAGGGTATGAACTCGTTCTCATGCTATTCATCAAAAATGTGGAATGCCCTACCAAAAGGAGTAAAGGAGTGTAAAACCCTACTCACTTTCAAAACTGCCCTAAAGA
This sequence comes from Gymnoscopelus braueri, assembly GCF_963280865.1. Taxonomy (NCBI): domain Eukaryota; kingdom Metazoa; phylum Chordata; class Actinopteri; order Myctophiformes; family Myctophidae; genus Gymnoscopelus; species Gymnoscopelus braueri. The sequence continues at coordinate 2,507,355 of NC_137619.1, read as the reverse complement.
TACACCTTCAGGACGCTGCAATTCGAAAATGGCCCCATGTCTAAGTCTTAATCTACCCCCCCCTACCCCCCTCCCCCTCCTTCATTTTCCTCTTTTGTATATATATATTTTTTTTCTCTCGTCATACCAGTAACCTGAAAGCTGATTGTATGACATTCTGTATAGTAGTGTGTATATCTGTCTGCCTCTTATATTTCATCATGATTTGTGTGCATGGGGTTCTCATCTTAAACAAGCTTAGTGCTTAATGAGAGTTTCCAGTTTAGTAGACCTTATATTGTGAATTTGTACTTCCATGTACTGTTATGTACTGTCATGTACTATTCTCATGTCTTTCTAAATAAACTACATCAATCAAAACAAACACTCTATAGCAATGAGTACTATCAGAATAGAGAGCTATTTAACACTTATTTTAACCAAAGCAAATCACTTACCCTAACTTTAAGCTTTATAATAAGCCTTATATTGTATTATTAATTGTAGTTATTATCTTACAAGTAAAAGTCCGGAATTAAAAATGTACTTGAGTAAAAGTACAAAAGTATTGGTATCAAAATGTACTTAAAGTACCCACATTTTTCTTTTTGAAAATAGCCTATGTATAAAATAGGGTTTTAAAATGTAATAATTTATATCTGCAAAGTAACTAGTAACTAAAGATTTCAAATAATTGTAGTGGAGTAAAAGTATAATATTTGCCTCTGAGATGTAGTGAAGTAGAAGTAAAAGTATAGTCAATTGGAAACACTCCAGTAAAGTAAAAAATACCTCAAAATTGTACTTAAGTACAGTACTTGAGTTCTTAGTTACTTACTTAGTAACAAAAAACAGTGACTTGTCATGGACAGAGTGGAAAACTGCTGTTTGGTGGCCCTCTAGTGGCCATCAGTAGACACTACATGTGTTTGGAGATTATTATGGATCTATAAATCAGTTGTTCTCAAACTTTTTCATGTCAAGGACCCCCAAATTAATGTATGCATTTGGCCACGGACCCCCATCTGAAAATATTTTGTGCCAGGGACCCCCAGAAGAGAAGATTTATGTTAAGAAATTCAACATTATTCAAACTTTTCCAAACGTTTTTTCAAACATTAAAAATATCAGATCTACAAGCTCACCGCACGTCATGAAGTGACGCGCTGTGAGCTTGTATATCTGATATTTTTGAAAAGCCAAAGTATAAAATGTGGAGCTTTGTGACTCCACACACAGGTGTAGATGGTTTATATTAGTGTTGATGACTGAGAGAAGTCTGGGGATCAATTCACTCTGCAGTGGAACATCCGGTCAGAAAACGGAAACGGAAATAGTGCGTCCATTTAAGATGAACCTGTTCAACACACCGGATCCAGTAGGCGGGGCTTTAGACCGGATGTGAATACGGGTTTAAAGTGGACGCAGGCGCACGACGCTCGTTTGAATTGTTTGGTTTGCACCGCGTGACGCCGCTCTGTAGAAGGTAAACTAATGTTTGATTTATATCAACATGACACGTTTTTATCCACCAATATTTAACACTATTATTATTTAAGCATTCAAGGTGTTCTAGGACTGTGAATTATTATGACACCCAAATGGACACATATGTGAAATATTGTGTTTTATAACCAAGGGAGAAAATGCATCAAACTAGTCATTTTTACCAAGTCTTGACTTTTACCTCATAGATATAATATGCAAATGTCTAATCGATAAAATACATCTATTATAGTATTGATCCAACTAGCATCAAACAAACATTTGTTCCAAATAATGATCACAACTAAATTGTCACCTAAAGTTTAAACCTTAAACCACACTCACTGTGTGGGGGTTTGTAGATCTATTAACCTTGCCATACATTAATGTGCGTTTATAATCTACTTTTTAGCCTCGGATCAAGACGGTCAGGGATTTTATTTATGGTGATCAAGTCTGATGTGTTTGTTAGTTCTAAACGGCTCATAAATCCCCATAAATGAACCCAATCCGACACATAAAGCGTTTCAACCCAAAGACACGGATGTTACCCGTCCATACGGGTCTGTTGTGTTCCGTAATATTACTTAACGTTTTATAGAGCACCGAAGTCCTGACGTGACTCGTTCATCCCCAGGTTTGCGGAAGTAATTTCTCTATGGAGAATAACATTGGGTCATCTTAGAATCGTCTCATATAAGAATTGTGGTCCAAAAATAAACACCGCGTGTCGGCGTTATTGTCAGGGAGGGGGTTCTGTATCGTTTATGATAGTCAGTCACTTATATTTGATACAGTCTGTTTCTGGCGAAAATGTAACTAATTCGGCGGAAGTAACATTAGCGTTTTCTCACCGTCAGTTGATGCTTCATATCCATAAGAGTCAACACGCCGGGGTCATTTGTTTATTTTTGGAACACAGTTCTTATTTGACGCGATATTAAATACGTCTATGGGATTCAGAACGGGGGTTCCAAACTGCGAACCAGGTAGACAAACAAAGGATGTGTAAATGACGTCAGACTTCGGCGGTCTATAAAGATGTGTTTTAATCCCGTGTGTGTCTGAACACCGTTCTATTTCCACGTTTACAAGGAGTGTAATACCTGCGTTCACCTGCTGACACAGCGCCACTTTACAAAATATTTTGTAGTTCTGTGTTTAAGGCTCGTGTGTCTACATTAATGTATACATTGTAAATATAAATAGATTTATCTTAAAGCCACATATGTTATCTGTACATACGGGGTGTTAGTGTCCAGTTAATGTTCAGTATAGTTTAATAAAGAAGTGTTTTAATCCCGTCTGTGGATGAACGTCATTGTATTTCCTGGATTACATGGGGTGTAATACCGGCGTTCACCTGCTGCAACAGTGCCACTTACACCCATTGAATGTTATATATATTTAGTGATATTCAGACAGACCAGATTGAAACATTTATTAATTGAATAATGTGGAATATTACTGAACATAAAGTGTCCGTATGGTGGGATAACATCTGTGGCTTTGGGATAAACACTTTATATTTAGAATGTATGGATTTATGTTTGCTGTGGTGTAAAGTAACTAAGTACATGTACTCAAGTAGCCTACTGTACTTAAGTAAAATGTTTAGGTATTTTTACTTTACTGGAGTATTTTCAGTACTTTTACTTCTACTCCACTACAATTATTTGAAAACTTTAGTTACTACTGTATTTACTTTGCAGATATAAATTATTATATTAGAAAACATACATTAACCACTTTAGCTCTATTTTATACCAAGGCTATTTGAAAATAGCCGATATGCAAGCTCACAACGCGTCGTGATGCGTTGTGAGCTTGTAGATCTGCTATTTTCAAACATTTTAGTACTTTTACTTTTGGTACTTTAAGTGCATTTTGATACCAATACTTTTGTACTTTTACGGACAATTACTTGTAGTGGAGTACTTCTACATTGCAGTAATGATACTTTTTACTTAAGTAAAACATTTGAGTACTTTTCCCACCACTGTAAAAGCCTAAGGATAGAGATAACAGAGCTACGTTGTAACATAAGATAAATAACACTCAGGCAGGAGAATAAGTAATCTAAAGTAAATATCGATATCAAAATTGATAACGATAAATCTATGAGTCTTGATCCAAGGCGGATGAAACTATAATATCGTCTATCGGGAGGAAACCTCAGAATGTCCAAAACTGTTACTTTTCAAGATTCAAAAATGGCAAAAGTAGCAGATCTACAAGCGTGCGTTTCAAGCTTGTAGATCTGCTACTGTTGATGCTTTTATGCGACGCTGTAGTATGATCAAGTAGGACGAGAGGTTTCTGCCCGACAACAACGAACATACTTAAAGGGGTAGTTCACCCCCAAAATAACTTTTTTTCTATTGATTACTCACCCCATGGAGCCTTGAATTCATGGATATTTATTTGTTTTTGTCGCATTCCTTCCTTTATTAATTGATTATAATAAATTTAGCCCCATTGATTCCGGTAGGAGACACAAATGCATTTGTGTCTCCTACCGGAATCAATGGGGACACATTTATTATAATCAAATTATTGGCTTAGGAATGTGACAAAAACAAAAAAATATCTATGAATTCAAGGCTCCAGATGGTCAGTAATCAATAGAAAAAAAGTTATTTTGGGGGTGAACTACCCCTTTAACACTATAGCATACCTGGGCAACATGCGGCCCGGGGGCCACATGCGGCCCTCACCTTCACTTCATGCGGCCCGCAGGTTAATAGGAATCTATTGATTTCAGCTGTTCCAATTCCAAACATGCGATCATGACCCGCTTTAATTACTTCAGTCTATATTATCAGTTTAATGACTTTATGTCCAAATGTTATTTGTATTTAAGTTCATAAAGTTAACTTGAGTATAACTAAATGCATTTGAAATTAAATTAAACAATTACTTTTCAGGATTCCAATTAAAAAATACCAAAAAAATAATTCAGGATTCCAATTCCAAAATGGCAAAAATAGCAGATCTACAAGCTCTGAGCTTGTAGATCAGCTGTTTTTTCTACTTTTGTGTGACATACTAGAATTACAAATTTAATTTACGAAAGAAGTAAAAATAAGGAGATAAGACGTTTCTGCCCGACAGCAACAATATGCAATGTGTTCCTCTGGAGTGAGTGTGGAAATATAGTGGCCCTCTAGTCTACATCATCAAAGTTGCATCACCCCTGCACTATAGCCTACTTAAAAACTCTATTTTCTGTTATTATTATACAATATATTAAATGTAATGTTGGTTTATATCTGTGTCTTGCAGGTTAATCATGTGGTGACCTCCTGCAGAGTGGACTAAATCTACTTCATATACCGAGTTAAAAACGCTGAGTCATGGCTTCTAGCTATGACTCAGCGTTTGACTCGCTGTATGAATGCTTCAGTGAAGGTCCTGGATGGATGGAGTCATCAGGAGATAGCTGGTAATAGAGTGTCTGTAACTCAGGACAAGGGGCTTGAAGATGGAACCTCGATGGAGTCGACGCAGCAACGAGCCCTGAGAGCTGAAACGTATAACGGTGCCAACGAACGCTCTCCGTCCGAGATACAAGGCGTACGGTGCTCGGGACGTGGTGCCATACAACCTACGCGGCTCTATTAATACCAGCTATCTTCAACCACGTGGCGGGAGACCCCACACGGTATGTACCTGGATCACACCTGGCCAGCAGTGGTGGAAAGTAACTAGGCGCATTTACTTGAGTACTGTATTAAAGGGAAAATTTGGACTAAAGTTTTCTTACCTTTTCTATGACGTTATGATATCTTAGGATGAATGGTACAGTAGAAACATTTCATAACTCCACCCCTGAGCCGCCACAGCTTAAAAGGTGCGCGGATAGGCCTTAGGTTAGATCACATATTTTAATAGCTTTTTTTATTAAATTTTTTGGTGAGATCTGACGTTCATAGTGACAGAACACTGTCCCAAAAACAAAAAAAAAACAGAAGTCTCGCTAGACGAGATTGAAATCTCGAGATTTCAATCTTGTCTAGCGAGACTTGTTTTTTTTTTTTTTTTTTTTTTTGGTTGCATAGTGTTCTGTCACTATGAACGTCAGATCTCAAAAAAAAAAAAAAAAAAAAAAGATATTAAAATATGTGATCTAACCTAAGGCCTATCCGCGCACCTTTTAAGCTGTGGCGGCTCAGGGGTGGAGTTATGAAATTTTTCTACTGTACCATTCATCCTAAGATATCCTAACGTCATAGAAAAGGTAAGAAAACTTTAGTCCAAAATTCTCCTTTAAGTACAATGTCAAGGGATTTGTACTTTACTTGAGTATTTTCAAATTTCAATACTTTTGCTTTTACTCCACTACATCTCGGATCCAAATATTGTACTTTTTACTTCACTACATTTATTTGAAAAATATATTGACCACTTCAGCCCTATATACATTTCGGCCATTGGAAAATGGCCGATCTACAAGCTCACAATGCGTTGCGATGCGACGTATTGTGAGCTTGTAGATCTGCTATTTTCAAAAGATTTTAATATATTTTGAAAACGTGTGAAACGGGATATTCTACATAATGAGTACTTCTTATTTTTGGTACTTTAAGTACATTTTGATACCAGTACCTTTGTACTTTTACTCAAGTGAATTTTGAATTCCGGACTTTTACTTGTAACAGAGTATTTCTACATTGCAGTATTGATACTTTTACTTAAGTAAAAAAAAATAGTATTTTTTTCCACCACTGCTGGCCATTATAAACTAGGGCTGTGTCACCATTACAAAATGGAAGTTGACGATTCATTGTCACATACATGATTGTGATGAAAGATTTAATTGTGTTTGTCATTGAGCATTGGAACATTATGAATACAAATGTAATTGATTTTATTTTTGGCTTTTAGGGCTTCGTAAACAAAAGTTGCACAAGTTAGATATGACAAATAATATACATAATTTAATTACAAAAAAATACATTCATAGTGGGATTAGCAGAGTGGAAATAGCCAATCTACAAGCTCAAAACGTGTCGCATCGCAACACGTTTTGAGCTTGTAGATCTGCTATTTCCACAATATTTAAAAAATGTTTGAAAATATATGAACATTTTTAACATGGTAATGATTATGACGATTATGCAAAACATAATTGCGATTATCTCAAATAATTGCAATTAGACAATTATGTAATAATTGTGACAGGTCTAGTATAAACCCTAGGGTTTTTACTCATGGTAACTGATGACTGGTATCACACCACACTATGAGAGCTACTGGTCTAGCGGCTGAGAGCTGAACCAAGACGTCTGTGGTTTTATTTTCAAGCCGAATCCCAAAACTCAACATTCTGCCTCCTCCAGTGTTATGGAGAAATTGGTGACCTGACAAAAGATGTGTCCATCTTGTGGACTTCACATGTCAAACATCCAAAGTAAATCACTGCTGTTAGTTTATGAACAGAGTTGCTCTGTTCATAAACAAACAAACGGTTGTTATTTACATTTGCACATGGTGATGTTTTTGTGAAGTCCACGAGATGGTCGCATGTTGTCTGAAGGTCACCAATTTCAACACAACCATGCTGGAGGTAGGAGGCACAAACTGGAGTTTTGGAATCAGCGGCCATATTGGAAATAAATTGGGCCTCAAGTTCCTCACTTCCCTTCACAGGTGTTACCGATGATGCTAATGAAGGCTCTGTTCCAAATACGGGTGTGTAACTCTTGAGTGTACAGATGGAAACAAATCACAGGTCCATTTGGTTCCATTTGTAAGAGTTATGGGTGTCCTTTGAGAACCACTGTGCTACACTAAATAGAACAGAGCCTTCATCAGTATCATTGGTAACACATGTGAAGGAAGTAAGGAAGAGGCCCAATCCTTGGCCAAATGAATATTCATGTGGGGGTCCTTGATATGAAAACGTTTGAGAGCCAGTGTCTTTAGTTGTTTCTGAAACTTGATGAAATGATAATCATTGTAGATTTGAAACTTGAAGATAGTGTTTGATACAGGAATAGACGGCACCTCTTTGCTAAATTGGTTCTTTTTCCCCCAAAATGTAAAACAAATGAAGAATTTGCAAAATGGTCTTAAAGCAGGGGTCTTCAACAGGGGGTCCGGGACCCCTAGGGGGTCCTCAGAGTTACTACAGGGGGTCTGCCAAATTTTTGTGTGATATGATTATTTTTTACATTAACCACTTGAACCCTAGCATCCCTTTTCTGAGGAGAACTTAAGCCAAAAATAGCCGATCTACAAGCTCACAACGCCTCGCGCTGCGAGGCGTTGTGAGCTTGTAGATCGGCTATGTTTGGCAAAGAGTTATAGGTGTAGAGGGGAAAAAGAGCAGCAAAAGTTTATCTGAAACACAATTTTATACAATATAGAGTAGGGGGTCCCTGCTTCATCTCGCTCTCAGCTAAGGGGTCCTTGAAGACCTCTGTCTTAAAGGGATAGTTTAAAAAACGTTTTCCTATGGATTAGTCACCCCATGGAGACTTGAATTCAGGGATATGTTTTAGCTTTTGTCTCATTCCTAAACCAATAATTTGATGACCGGCAGCGGTTCCGGTAGGAGACACAAAGAGTCTCCTTTGTGTCTCCTACCGTAACCGCTGCCTACCGGTCCATAATTCAAGGCTCCATGGGGTGACTAGTGGATAGAAAAAAAGTACGTTTTTGGGTGAACTATCCCTTTTAAATAATGTAAAGTATATACATGATGTGAACATGTACGGGTGGGTACATCATTATCAGACCTAAAACGTATTGTTTTTATGCCCACAGTGGCTGTAGGCCAGTCAAGCATCTTCAAATCATGTACTTAAAGGAGTAGTTCACCCAAAGAATTACTTATTTTCTATAAATTGCACACCCCATGAAGCCTTGAATTCATGATTTTGTTTTAGTTTTTGTCTCATTACTAAGCCAATTATTTGATGACCGGGTGTATTTCCGGTAGGAGACACAAATAATTTACTTTGTGTCTCCTACCGGATACATTAGCCGGTAGGAGACGGGAATCTAATTATTGGCATAGGAATGCGACTAAAACAAATCCATGAATTCAAGGCTTCATGGCGTGTGCAATTGATAGAAAATAAGTCATTTTGTGGGTGAACTACTCCTTAAGTTACTTAATTACTTACTTTGAGGAATAGAAATGGCCAATTACACATTGAAGTGCCCACTTTTCCCGGGTGCCCACTCTTCTGGTTACAAAAATGTTCATTTATTTTCAAACATGTTCAATGTTCATGTACAATACAATTAAATCGTTAATCGCAATTATTTGTGATAATTACTCAAGTAAAATGTCATAATGGTGACACAGCCCTGTCAGTGACCAGCTTATGTCTCTACAGATCATCATGGCTTCCAAAATGTCACCCTGTAAGGCCTGCTCAACTCAACGTTCTTGTTTTCTTTTTTGTGTCTTTACAGAACACGAAGATGACAAGAAGAAGACGACGTCTTCTGTGTCACTGCAGTGAAGATGGCAGGAAGGTAGGAACCTTTTGATTGCAGCTGCTGCTTGTTAAGGGGGCTACATGCTACATGCTACCATACCATGTATGTGGTCATTTGCGTCGTCTATCGTTTCACGTCATTTGCATCGCGTCATTTGTGGGTAAAGCTTCATCACGTCGGTCCACATCACATAGGACCATCACCATGTGCCTTTCTGTGATGTGGATATATGTGATTTTATTTATTGTTTCACGTAATTTGCGCCCAAAGCTTTGGTCACATCGGTCCACATCACATACGACCATATGTGGTCGTAACTTCTCCTCTTTTTCTCTTTGCTTTAATAAAGCAATAACAAAATGATTTGTTTTTATTTACTTTTGTGTCTTATTTGATCGATTTCTTGTATTAGAAAAACACTTTCTTATTTCTTTCTTCTTGCCTGTCTATTGCACTAGTTCTTCACTAGTGGTTTGTGTGTACAAATGTATGTGATGTGGAGCTATGTGATTTATGTCTGGTATCATTATGGTAGCATGTAGCCCCATTAACACTGTGTTTACAGTCATCTATGCTGTAGGTCTGTGCAAACTAAAAGAGAAAGCAAATGATGTTCGTCGTGTCATTTGCATCTTTCTTAGTGTTTTTTTATTTCATTTGCTGTTGTCTGAGTCGTGGCTGCTGTTCAAGGTAAGTGATCGTAGTGACACGGTCTAACATTGGTTGTCGGGCAGAAACCTTGTATCTCCATATATATATATATATATATATATATATATATATATATATATATATATATATATATATATATATATATATTTTTTTTTTTGTTGTCGTAAATACATTTCTTTACTTGGTCATACTACAGTGTCACACACTAAAGCAGTACAAACAGCCGATCTACAAGCTCACAACGCAAAGATCATGATAATTACATTGGATCCATTGAAACACAAGTTATTTTATGTGTCCATTTTAAAAAGTAACAATTTTGGACATACAAGGTTTCTGCCTGACCTCCATACTTTAACTTCCCCTCTTTTCTCTTCATTATTTGCTTGAATAAAGTTATAACTTTTTTGTTTTCTAGTGTGTCTTTGAGTACTCAGAATAACAGTCTTTATAAAAGTCTGTTATTTCTTATTTCTTTCTTCTTGCCTGTCTATTGCACTAGTTCTTCACTAGTGGTTTTTGTGTACAAATGGAACCAAATGGACCCGTCACTGGTCCATTTGGTTCCATTTGTAGTACTGACAGTATACGTATACCAGGCTGTTTATGTAATGACAGGGTACAGTATATGTAGGCCTACGCTAAGCTGTATAATATAGTGACAGGGCACTTTATATGTATACTAGGTTGTATAATATAGTGACAGGGTATAGTATATGTGGCTCTTGGTCACATAGCAAACTCACATAGTTAAACCTATTTGTGCTTTATCTATTTTTGATAAAGTTAAAAATATAGCTTTTTTTGCCCTGTCATAGTATCAACTAAACACAATTTAGCTTTAACCGTAAAATTTGCACTATTAGCGTCGTTCGCGTAGCGCCGCTTGCGTTGCGTCATTTAACAGGTGGCGGGCCAGCGGTTTGCGTTTAATGCCCGTCATTCGTGAAGAGTAAGTAAGAAGGGACTGGACCAGTGTTTTTTATTATTGGGTCACGGCCAGCGTTTGTGTGATTTGTCTCGTAGCATTTCGCGTCATTTGCGTTAAGTAATTTGATTTGCGTCGCGTCTCAGGATTTCACGTCACATCCGTGCAGGTAAGTCTTCATCACGTCAGCCCACATCACATAAGTCCATGGTGTAGTGTAGTGTAGTATGTGATGTGGATTGATGTGATGTATGTGTTGTCATTTCACAACACATGCGGGTAAACCTTCATTACATTTGATTTGCGTCATGTCTTATGATTTCACGTCGCTTCCGTCATATGCAGGTAAGTCTTCATCACGTCAGCCCACATCACATATGACCGTACAGGGGCCGTATGTGATGTGGATTGATGTGATGTATGTGTTGTGTTGTGTCATTTCACAACATATGCGGGTAAAACTTCATCACGTTAGTCCACGTCACATATGAACATATGTGGAGGTATGTGATGCATGTCGTCATTTACGTCATGTCTCGTGTCGTTTCACGTAATTTGATTTGCGTTGTACCGTTTCAGGTTATTTGCGAGTAAAGCTTCATCACGTCAGGCCACATCACATTACTGGTCGTATGTGATGTGGATTTATGTGATTTTGTGATTATTTCACGACATTTGCGGATAGCTCGTTATTCACATCGGTCGGCAATTTTTTCTTTTAGGCGAGGTACACGCCGTTGTTTACAGTAGGTCAGAACAGGAAGATATGTAGGGCCATCATTTATATCATATGCATTTAATGACTTTGGTTATTCCTGTTGCTTGTGTTGTATGTTGTGTATTAATGTCATTCATAGTGTTGTATGTTGTGTACTAATGTCATTCATGTTGTTGCTGTATTGCTGACAAATATTGGCACAATTGATTTTGCGTTGCGTCATTTGCGTTAAAGCTTAATCACGCCAATCCACATCACATATGACCAGTATGTGATGTGAAGGTGTGTGACGGATGTCGGCATGTGCATCACGTATAGTTACTCGTTATTTGTGCCGTCATTTGCGAGTAAAGCTTCATCACGTCAATCCACATCACATAATAATAATATAATAATATAATATAAACGATACATACAACCATATGACCATTATGTGATGTGGACTTCGTTTCACGTTGTTTGCGTACAATGCTCGTCATTTGGCAGGAGAATAATGAAGAAAATGGACTGATGCTGGACTGAGACTGATGCAGAGAACATGAAGCAAAGAATGCTGCTGCCATTGCGTCATATGCGCCTCGTATAATTTATGTCAATCGTCCACAAATGATGTAAATTATACGAGTGTGTCTCTCTCTCTCTCTCTATCCCTCTCATCTCTATCTCTCCCCCTGGTGAGTAGGTTGGTGAATGTAATGCACAATACAAAGTGCTTTGGTTAAAGGTACTATAGATAAATGCACCATTTAAATTGTAAACTTGAATTGAACTCATAGGCATCAGCTAGCAGCCACTGTCACTGTAAGAGGCAGTTCAGTCACTGTAGACTGTATTACTTCTGGAAAATAAAAGAAACATTAGTCATAACTGTGTGATTGCATTCTAAACATTAGTCATAACTGTGTGATTGCATTCTAAACATTAGTCATAACTGTGTGATTGCATTCTAAATATTAGTCATAACTGTGTGATTGCATTCTAAACATGTGTCATAACTGTGTGATTGCATTCTAAACATGTGTCATAACTGTGTGTTGCATTCTAAACATTAGTCATAACTGATGTCAATCAAAAATGTGTAAGCTCTATATTTAACAGCTACCAGGCATTGTGCCACTGCAGAGGTTCCCAAACCTTTTAGCTCAGGACCCAAACTAGTGAAAATAATAAGATTTGCAAGCTCACAACGAGCATGTAAATCTATTTTCACAACCTTTTTTTTTTTTTCCTAATTTATTGCTTAGATTTGTTGTTTTCACGAAATAGCACATGTTCTATTTTTGCTTGCTTCTTATATGTACTTTTAATTCATTTAAATTTTACTATTTGACCCCAGGAAGAATAGTCACTAATGAATCTGGATCTGAAATGAACAATAAACAAACAATGGCAAAAAACACACTGGGATGTAAACATTCCAGTGTAAGGATTATCATAATGTTTTAGCTCGAGACCCAAAAGACGTGTGATGTCTCCCTGGGACCTAGTGAGAATAGCAGATCTACAAGCTTGGCTTGTAGATCTGCTATTTCCACTACTCTTATTTTAATATTTTAAATGGAATTTCTTTGATTTTTGTTTTTAAATGTATCGGTTCTTTTGAAACATGAGAACTTTTTACTTCGCTAAATGTTTTATTTTATTCATTTAAAAATAAATTGTTGGATACTAAAAGGAAAGAGGAATATTTACTGACTGATCTCAAAAACAAATTAAAACTGGCAGAAATAAACACTCACTCCATAAAAACCTTAAGGAAAACTCCTTAGACAGAGACTAAGAAAATGTATTTGTATTTTATTTTTTCCATGTTCATAAAGTGCTCCAAGTGCTCAAAGTGAAAAGTGCAGCAACACACATTTAGGTCATAGGACCATCGTCAGTGCTATATCAGATATAATCATTTGCGGTTAAAGCTTCATCACGTCAGTCCACATCACATAATGACCGTAGTGTAGTGTAGTGTAGTATGTGATGTGGATTTATGTGTTGTCATTTGTGGGTAAAGCTTCATTATTCACGGCGGTCAGTAGGCGAGGGTCCTTTGACCCAAACGTTTGCTGCTGTACTTTTCACTTTTAGCACTTGGAGCTCTTTATGAGCATGAGAAAATAAAACACTAATTTATTTTCTTAGTCTCTGTCTAAGGAGTTTTCCTTAAGGTTTTTGTGGAGTGAGTCTTTTCTTCTACCGATTTTCCTTTGTATAAAGATGTTAACATGGCTTCACATTTATGGTCTGTAAATGATGATATTATTACAATTGTCTAAATGTTTTTGGTTGGAGGAGTCAAGATTGTATTTCACACTTGCAAGTTCTGTGGATATTTTTATTTTTATTTTTTTGATAAAAATATGATGTATTGTTTACCCGATGATTAAATGCATTATCAGGTTACATTATCAAAATCCACAGAGCTTTAAAAAAAGTGAATAAAATAGTTTTTCCTTTAAAAATTATCTTGTGAAACTGAATTACATTTTGCTCATGTACAGAGCGTTAATCGGTAGTGTTATGTCTTCATCTGCCGTAGTTGTAGATCTTTGAAATGTGTAAATCAGTGCTTCTCAACCTTATTCTGGATCTGACCACTTAACATGGCAGCCGTGTTAAGTGGACAGATGGGTGGGCCTTTTCAGAGCATGCTTTAATGACCAATCAATCCATTGGAACTAACTTATTTATTTGGTATCACTTTTTTAATATTAAATCTTAATGTTTTTGCCAATTACTTGGGCGGAGAATCACTGGTTTAAATTTCAACTAAATGTAAGTTGTATGTTAAACAAATGAAGAAAATAAATAAATGTTTGCTAATATCTTTTTCCCTACTTTTATGGAATTGCTTTTTTTTAATTTACTTTATGAAATGTGTTTGCGCTTGTAGATCTTCACTCTTGGAGATTTTCACTCTATTTTCTTTTCTATGGAATCTCTTATTTAGCGTTTTCTTAAAATACTTTCTTTTGAATGTTTGATTATTTTCGTGACATTGCCGACATAGATCGGCTATTTTCACTTTTCATAATGTTTTTGGGACGGCAACAATGTTCATATCTGCTCTGTGCAGAACAAACGGATATCATTTTCAAATGTATTTAATACATTACAATGTTCAATGAACTGTAATCCACGGCCAATTACCTGCTGGAAGCTTTGAATACTTTATTAACAGGTTGGGGGGGGGGGACTTTATTTACTCATGACCCAAGAAAATGTGTCCACGACCCATAACTTGGGAAACAGCGGACCAGGGTCCATTTGTTGCCTTAAATGTATGAGGTTCTTTTGAAATATGAGAACTTTTTATTTCTGTAAATGTTTTATTTTATTTTAGAAATTGTAGGAAACTAAAAGGAAAAAGAGGAATATTTACTGACCGTAGCTGGTCTCAAAAACAAAGGAAAACTGGCAGAAATAAAGACCCACTCCATAAAAATCTTAAGGAAAACTCCTTAGACAGAGACTAAGAAAACATATTTTTATTATTTTTTCCATGTTCATAAAGTGCTCCAAGTGCTCAAAGTGAAAAGTGCAGCAACACACATTTAGGTCATAGGACCATCGTCAGTGCTATATCATCAGATGCAATCATTTGCGGTTAAAGCTTCATCACGTCAGTCCACATCACATAATGATCGTAGTGTAGTGTAGTGTAGTATGTGATGTGGATTTATGTGTTGTCGTTTGCGGGTAAAGCTTGATTATTCACGGCGGTCAGTAGGCGAGGCACTGACGATGGTCCTTTGACCCAAGCGTTTGCTGCTGCGCTTTTCACTTTTAACACTTGGAGCACTTTATGAGCATGACAAAATAAAACACTAATATATTTTCTTAGTCTCTGTCTAAGGTGTTTTTCTTAAGGTTTTTGTGGAGTGAGTCTTTTCGTCAACCGGTTTCTTTTGTATAAAGATGTTAACATGGCTACCCATTTATGGTCTGTAAATGATTAAATTATTACAATTAAAAAAAAAAAAAAAATTCGGAGGAGTCAAGATTTTATTTCACAATTGTGAGTTCTGTGGACATTTTTGTTTTTTGATAAAAAATATGATCTATGTCGTTTAACCGATTAAAAGCATTATCAGGTTTTTATTAAAACAATGTCCGCCGAGCTTTAAAAAAGTGGTGAATAAAATATAGTTCCTCTAAAAATGATCTTAATTGTGAAAGTTAATTAAATGTTGCTCATGTACAGAGGGTTAATCCATAGGGTTATGTTTTCATCTGCCGTAGTTGTAGATCTTTGAAATGTGTAAATCAGTGGTTCTCAGCCTTATTCTGGATCTGACCACTTAACATTGCAGCCGTGTTAAGTGGACAGATGGGTGGGCCTTTTCAGAGCATGCTTTAAAGACCAATCAATCCATTGGAACTAACTTAGTATACTAAGTTATTTATTTGGTATAACTTTTTATATTAAATCTGAATGTTTTTGCCAATTATTTAGGTGGAGAACCACTGGTTTAAATTTCAACTAAATGCAAGTTGTATGTTAAACAAATGTTTCCCCTACTTTATGGAATTGCTTTTCTTTTTTTTAAATTTACTTTATGAAATTCGTTTGAGCTTGTAGATCTTCACTCTTGTAGATTTTCATTATTTTCATTTCTTTATGGAATTTCTTATTTAGCATTTTCTTAAATTACATTATTTTGAATGTTTTATTTTTGTGACATTGATCTTGTAGATCGTTTATTTTCACTTTTATAATGTTTTTTTGGACATCAACAATATTCCAATATGTCATATCTGCTCCATGAAGAACAAACCAATGTCATTTTCAAATGTATTTAATACATTACAATGTTCAATGAACTGTAATCCACGGGCCAATCACCTGCTGGAAGCTTTGATTGAATACTTAATTAACAAGTTTGGGGGGGGGGATTTATTTACTCATGACCCAAGAAAATGTGTCCACGACCCACTATTGAGTCCCGACCCATAATTTGGGAAACAGTGGACCAGGGTCCATTTGGTTCCATTTGTTGCCTTAAATGTATGAGGTTCCTTAGAAAAATAAGCTTTTTATTTCTGTAAATATATATTTTTTAATTGTAGGAAACTAAAAAGAAAAAGAGGAATATTTACTGACTGTAGCTGGTCTCAAAAACAAAGCAAAACTGGCAGAAAAAAAGACTCCCTCCACAAACTCCTTAGACGGAGACCAAGAAAATATTTTTGTTTTATTTGTTTCATGATCATAAAGGCTCCAAGTGTTCAAAGTGAAAAGTGCAGCAGCAAACATTTAGGTCATAGGACCATCGTCAGTGCTATATCATCAGATCTAATCATTTGCGGTTAAAGCTTCATCACGTCAGTCCACATCACATAATGACCATAGTGAGTGTGTGATGTAGTGTAGTGTAGTGTAGTATGTGATGTGGACTTATGTCTCGTATCATTTCGCATAATTTGATTTGCGTCTCGTCTTATCATTTCACGTCACTTTCATTTGCAGGTAAGTCTTCATCACGTCAGTACACATCACATATGACCATAGGCGCTGTATGTGATGTGGATTTATGTGTTGTCGTTTGCGGGTAAAGCTTGATTATTCACGGCGGTCAGTAGGCGAGGCACTGACGATGGTCCTTTGACCCAAACGTTTGCTGCTGCGCTTTTCACTTTTAACACTTGGAGCACTTTATGAGCATGACAAAATAAAACACTAATATATTTTCTTAGTCTCTGTCTAAGGTGTTTTTCTTAAGGTTTTTGTGGAGTGAGTCTTTTCGTCAACCGGTTTCTTTTGTATAAAGATGTTAACATGGCTACCCATTTATGGTCTGTAAATGATTAAATTATTACAATTTAAAAAAAAAAATTCGGAGGAGTCAAGATTTTATTTCACAATTGTGAGTTCTGTGGACATTTTTGTTTTTTGATAAAAAATATGATCTATGTCGTTTAACCGATTAAAAGCATTATCAGGTTTTTATTAAAACAATGTCCGCCGAGCTTTAAAAAAGTGGTGAATAAAATATAGTTCCTCTAAAAATGTTAATTAAATGTTGCTCATGTACAGAGGGTTAATCCATAGGGTTATGTTTTCATCTGCCGTAGTTGTAGATCTTTGAAATGTGTAAATCAGTGGTTCTCAGCCTTATTCTGGATCTGACCACTTAACATTGCAGCCGTGTTAAGTGGACAGATGGGTGGGCCTTTTCAGAGCATGCTTTAAAGACCAATCAATCCATTGGAACTAACTTAGTATACTAAGTTATTTATTTGGTATAACTTTTTATATTAAATCTGAATGTTTTTGCCAATTATTTAGGTGGAGAACCACTGGTTTAAATTTCAACTAAATGCAAGTTGTATGTTAAACAAATGTTTCCCCTACTTTATGGAATTGCTTTTCTTTTTTTTAATTTACTTTATGAAATTCGTTTGAGCTTGTAGATCTTCACTCTTGTAGATTTTCATTATTTTCTTTTGGGAATTTCTTATTTAGCATTTTCTTAAATTACATTATTTTGAATATTTTTGATTATTTTTGTGACATTGATCTTGTAGATCGGCTATTTTCACTTTTTATAATGTTTTTTGGACATCAACAATATTCCAATATGTCATATCTGCTCCATGCAGAACAAATTGTGTGAGGTTCCTTTGAAAAATGAAAACTTTTTATTTCTGTAAATATTATTTTCTTTAATTGTAGGAAACTAAAAGGAAAAAGAGGAATATTTACTTACTGTAGCTGGTCTCAAAAACAAAACAAAACTGGCAGAAAAAAAGACCCTCCACAAAATATATTTTTGTTTTATTTGTTTCATGATCATCAAGTGCTCCAAGTGTTCAAAGTGAAAAGTGCAGCAACACACATGTAGGTCATAGGATCATCGTCAGTGCTATATCATCAGATCTAATCATTTGTGGTTAAAGCTTCATTACGTCAGTCCACATCACATATGACCATAGTGTGTGTGGGGTGTAGTGTAGTGTAGTGTAGTATGTGATGTGGACTTATGTCTCGTATCATTTCGCATAATTTGATTTGCGTCTCTTATCATTTCACGGGTAAGTTTTCATCACGTCAGTACACATCACATATGACCATAGGCGCTGTATGTGATGTGGACTTATGTGTTGTCATTTGCGGGTAAAGCTTGATTATTCACGGCGGTCAGTAGGCGAGGCACTGACGATGGTCCGTTGACCCAAACGTTTGCTGCTGCACTTTTCACTTTTAACACTTGCAGCACTTTATGAGCATGAACAAATAAAATGCAAATATATTTTCTTAGTCTCTGTCTAAGGAGTTTTCCTAAGGTTTTTGTGGAGTGAAAACATGGCTACCTATTTATGGTCTGTTCATGAATTTACATGGTCATTTGGGATCAATATAAGTAGGAAAAAAAGGCCGTTATTCTAGTCCAGACTTGTCCTTTAACATGGCAGCCTAAGTGGATAAACTAAATTGGTAAATGGATGAACTGTGACGGGATAGATGGAGGTCAGCAAGAGTTTTTTTTTGTACAAATATTAATTTGAATATCTAGTTTATTGTATCTATTTCTGTATTTTGTTTGTTTCTCCTTTTATTTTTGTGTACTGTTAATTATTGACATGTATTTTGTGCTATTTTCCTGTTCTCGGTCATCATGACTTCATAGGCCTGTCAAAATTACATAATGGCATTAGTCTTTGATGGATAATATCATTGGAAATTATGTAATATGCACAAAAAAATCAGTTGTAATGTATGTTTTGTTTTAACTTCCATTTACTGTATTTTAATGTTTTTTTTTGTATTTATTGTATTCTTTTTTTTTAAATAAAAGGCGCTATATCGCTAAACATTACCGTATCTAATCTCAGTAGGCTCATTATCTGTAACTGTACAGCTGTGCTGCTTCAGGAATTCTATGTGACCAACATATAACAAAGTCTTCATCATTGTTATAATGTGAAGACTCCTCTTCAGACTCCACCTCAGCCTGTAGCACTTAGATGCATTTTGAGCTTGTAGATCTAAGTTTAAATAGGGTTAATGTTTGTGTGAATGTTTTGTCGTAATCAAAATCTACAAAGTAACTAAAGGTTTCAAATAAACGTAGTGGAGTAAAAGTACAATATTTGCCTCTGAGATATGGTGGAGTAGAAGTAAAAGTACTGCAAATTGGAAATACTCCAGTAAAGTCAAAAAGACCTCAGATGCTGGGTTCATTTGTTGACCTGGTTAGTTGACTTATAGTTTCTATGTACAGATTATTCATTTATTATACTGTTTATTCATTTATTATACTGCTTAGACTGATGCTAGTTTCTTGGTTTACCTGTGATCCTAGTTTACTGAGACACTACACAGTCTCTGCATTCTATGTATGTGTTTACTTTGTTTATTGTAAGTCACTCTGGATAAAGATTATAGATGAATATTTACATTGTAAATTGTGAAATGACTTAACTGTTGAAATGCAAATGTGTGAATGGTACCATGTGATTGTAAATGACAACAAAACAAAAACAAAGGCTCTGGTGTGGTTCTCCTGGTTTACCGGGATGGGGTTCAATTCCCTGCAGTGCCCTACTCGTAGTGTTGTATTTACCCTTTATATGGTCTGTTTTATTTATGTTCATAGTGTTGTATTTACCCTTTATATGGTTTATGTTTTATTCTTTATGTTCATTGTGTTGTATTTACCCTTACATGGTTTGTTTTATTCTTTGTTCATAGTGTTGTATTTACCCTTTCGTGGTTTGTTTTATTATTTATGTTCATAGTGTTGTATTTACCCTTACATGGTTTGTTGTATTCTTTATGTTCATTGTGTTGTATTTACCCTTACATGGTTTATGTTTTAGGTTTGTTTTATTTTTATATTCATTGTGTTGTATTTACCTGGTTTATTCTTTATGTTCATTGTGTTGTATTTACCCTTACATGGTTTATGTTTTAGGTTTATGTTTTATTTTTATATTCATCGTTGTATTTACCCGGTTTATTCTTTATGTTCATTGTGTAGGGTTGGGATCCTTCATTATCATTATAATTGTTGATGACCAAATGGACCATTACAGGTCTGTAACTCTTAGTGTACAAATGGAACCAAATGGTGGCCTTTGAAATGTAAAAGTTTGAGGACCACTGGTATTGTAATGGTTTATCAGACGTGAAGTCCACACAGCAGCTCTGACAGTGTGATGGATACGGTTCCCAATGCTAACGCAGCTACAAACACCCTGCAGCTCTTAGCCTGTCTCAAGGGGTCCCAGGGGTCCTTGGGGGGATTTCAGGGGGTCCCCAGCTAAAGTGTAGCATCATAAACATTTTAACCACTTTATCCATTTATATGTTCGCACATTTTCGAAGGCACGCTCTTGTCCTCCGACGGCCAGGGGCCTGTTCCTCGAAAGGTGAATTAAATAAGCCTGGATTTAAGTCAAATCCAGGCTTGACAAAGTCGGGTCCGTATAGCCTGGTTTATTCGGTTCCTGGAACGCCAAGCCAGGCTGAAAAGGACCGACTTTGTCGAGCTAGGCCTTGTCAAGCCAGGCTGTGTCGAGCCAGGATAATGAAGCCAGGCTTCACTTATTTCTATAAAAGACCATGAAAGTCGATAGCAGAATCCTTGAACTTGACCAATCATGGAGCCCAAAACCAGAGCAGCGTTCTTCTCTGTGGCTGAACAGCAGCACTGCAGCAGCTCATGGAATCTTACAAGGAAGTAAAATTTATAATAAGCAAGAAAGGAAACACGGCCGCAATAAATATAGATCCAGGGAGAAAGCGTGGCAAAGTATTGCCGACAAATGAAATGCACAAGTTGTCCAAAAATATGCAATTAATTTATATACAAATCCATAAATATATAATTCAGTTGGGTTTAAACATAAGGAGTTTAAGTGAATGTTGGAATTATAATTATAAACACTTAGAATAATTTTCAAATTTCAAATTTCTAAAATCGAAGATCTACAAGGGAAAAGCTTGCCTTTTGGCGGCCGGGGGTCCACGGTCCACGGGTCAACGGGGGTCCGGGAGTACACGGGGGGCCGGGCCCCCCGTGTACTCCCGGACCCCCGTTGACCCCCAACAGAGGTCCGGGGTATACGGGGGTCCACGGGGACGGGGGTCCACGGGGGTCCGGACTCCGGAGGTCCATGGGGGTCCGGGGGTCCACGGGGGTCCGGAGGTACACAGGGGGCCGGGGGTACACGGGGGTCCGGGGGTCCACGGGGGCGGGGGTCCATGGCGGGCCGGGGACCCCCGGCCGCCATAAGACAAAAACATTTCGGGCTTGTAGATCTTTGATTTTATTCAAGAATTGAATAAGTGTAGAAAAACTCATTGGTTTATGATTGGAGTCATTGGACTAACAGCTATTTCACAAAACTTGAAGAACAAGGCACTGGATTAATAAAGCTTGGCTGTTAGCCTGCTCCTGACCAGGCTAACTTCACAGCTAAATTGCCATGGTAACTAAGCTAGGCTTGCTTCAATTCTCTTTTGAGGAATCGGATAAGGCTAAACTTAGCCAGGGTGAACTGGCTAAACTAATCTTCAAGATAATTCACCTTTTGAGGAACCGACTCAGCTCTAATCCTGGCTAAATTAAGCCAGGATAGGTGGTAAAGCCAGGCTTTAGCTCTAATTCACCTTTTGAGGAACAGGCCCCAGGACGCGCTCGCCTCTTTCGCCGTTTCCATGCTATGATCCCCGCCGAGACAAAGGGAAGATCTCCCACAAGACAAAGGGAAGATCTCCCACCACCCAGCCGGTGGAGGGTTATCCGCGAAAAAGTCCGGAATTCTGTGTGTGATCGCTGTGCTGATGTCCAGAAGTGCTTGTCTGTCATAACTCCTTAGACACCCGACTGTGTAGGAAAAAAATAAAAGGCTTAAAAATACTAAAAAGAAGGAAAAACGTTGCGACGCTGAGGAGCGTGTACGGAAGCAGCCTTCCCCCTCCATTGGCGCTCCCATATAATGGGAATTCAATACCCATATAACAATGAATTCAATACCCATAATTCTAGCTTCACATGTGTACTTTTTATAGAATGTCATATCAGAAGACCGAGCTTCGCAGTGTAAAGAATAGTCATACCCTTCCAGTCAGAGCTCTTATGTCTTGAAGGACCCCATGTCCGTCCCGAATAGAGCGAGCTCTGAAAGCAGAGATGCCTCCTCTGACCAAAAGGAGCCTTGCCTTTAGGGAAGTGTGTTGTTAGGACTCTGTTCTAACATTAATAGAGTTGATTCCAAGTTCTAACATTAATAGAGTTGATTCCAAGTCCTTGGAATCTATCAAGGCCAGAGCACAAGATTCCATAACAACTGATAGTGCTCTGTTATCTGCTACCGCTGCTGAAAAACATGAATGGCTTTGTGTAGACGCTACCACACCACCCCCCACTGCTGCTGAGGGGGAGGGGGGCGTCACACCTCCCCCTACCAAGGATGGTGGAACATCCATAACAAATGAACTCTCTGATAACTCGGAAACAAAAACAAAGGCTGATGACAGCCTGGAGGAGATTGTCGACTCTGCAGCCACGGTCACGCTAGAAGAGGGAGGAGACACAGAGGAGTCTCTCAATGAGGAAGATCAACCAACTCTATCACCTTCCTCCTCCTCATCATCATCTTTTTCCCTGTCCCCAATACCTCTTCTGGAGTTCACCAGTAGCATGAACGACTTGATTAAAGAGGGGACTAGAATCACCCCCCAAATCAAACGCCAGGCCCCACAACCATCAACCGTGCCCTGCCCCCCACCCATCCCCCCTCGACGGTTGACGCTGTTGGCACTAGCGATACAGAGGCGCAAGATCAGGAACGAAGAACGTCAAGAACAGTGCAAGAACAAGAACGTCCTGTCGGCTTCCCTACGTCTAGAGAATACATTTGACTGCTGAGATAGGCAGGGTCCATTATGCATAGCCAAAATCATGTCTGGGCCCAAGGCTATTTCAGTTAGCCTTGTAGAAAACAAGGTTTACAATATTTCCACTGTTATCTCAAATAGAGCCTCCGGGACAAGGAGTGACTTTAAACACTCTGCAAATATAGCAAATTTAACACGCATTCCCTGTAGAGGCAACAGCCAGATAGTTGAATGCCTGAAGCTAAACCTGGCCCTATTTAACATCAGGTCACTTAATGACAAGTCTTCCTCTGTAAATGATATCATCTGTAAAGAGAAACTAGATATTATTTTTTTAACAGAGACTTGGCTTGGATCTGATGGAGCGGTGCTCCTAGCCACTACACTTAAGACAGGCAGCCTCTGTCGATAGCTTTAAAGCACAGCTCAAGACCTATTACTTCACTCTTGCTTTTAGCTGATTCTTTGGTTGATTTTTAATTCCTCACTGTATTCCCTATTTTAATGTTGTTTTATGCCTTTGCTTTTGTTTTGTGTGAGTGGAAGAGAAAGTCACGGTAGTTAAAAGACAAGAGTCTGATAACTCCATCCGGAGGATTTAGTGAATTATCCTCTGGGGCACGTCGACACGTGGTGGACCCTCCAGGGCAGATCCTTTTGTCTATGTTTATTCTATATATCTTGTATAACCCCGATATCACTCTCAGGGGTGTACGGTGTGTGGTTTGGATGTGATAAGTTAGCAGATCCCCTGGGCTAGTCCACACGTGGTAAACATGGTGAAAATATATTACTAAGGTGTAATATTACTAAGTGAAAATATATTACTAAGGTGTAATATTGACAATTGTGTGAAGATATATTACTAAGGTACACAAGGTACACATGTAATATTGGCAATTGTGTGTGTTGTAGTTGTGTTGTGGCGAGGGCCACTGCATTTTACTGCATTTTACTGCTTTTATTTTATTTTATTTTATTTTTAGCACGTCGACACGTTGTGGACCCTCCAGGGCAGATCCTTTTGTCTATGTTTATTCTATATATCTTGTATAACCCCGATATCATTCTCAGGGGTGTACGGTGTGTGGTTTGGATGTGATAAGTTAGCAGATCCCCTGGGCTAGTCCACACGTGGTAAACATGGTGAAAATATATTACTAAGGTGTAATATTACTAAGTGAAAATATATTACTAAGGTGTAATATTGACAATTGTGTGAAGATATATTACTAAGGTACACAAGGTACACATGTAATATTGGCAATTGTGTGAAGTGTGGATATTTCTTTAGCTGTGTTGTAGAGGACAGTGGCCACTACATTTAAGTTATATCCATTTGTGTTGTAGTTGTGTAGTGGCGAGGGCCACTGCATTTTACTGCATTTTACTGCTTTTATTTTATTTTATTTTTGTTTGCTTTATTGTTAAATTGGTTCTAACTGTAATTGTATCCTTGCTCTGTAAAGCACTTTGAGCTGCATTTCATGTCATGAAAGGTGCTATACAAATAAAGTTTATTATTATTATTATTATAAGTGAATAATAGTTGCCCCTCCCTACCGGCGTCTATAAGGTATATGTTGCATTCTGACTTTGTCTCTTGCCTTGAAGACGACTGTGTCCGCCGGGATATGACTCTTGTCTGGAAGGGTATAACTATTCTCTATGCTGCAAGGGTCTGTCTTCTGATATGACAATTCTATAAAAAGTGCAAATGTGAAGCTAGACTTCTGGTCATTACATTTGTGCAATAATAATGCTGAAGTCGTAAAGATGGCTAATTTGGGGTGTGGCGATCAAGCTCAGCGTAGCCATTTAGCACGAATACATATTTGAGTTGATATAATAAATATATTTAATTAATCATGAATAAAGAGTACATGTAGTACTAACTATTATTTGAGTAGACAATAATAAATCATGGTTATCGATTTATAGAAGTACCTAAAAAGTTCCAGTTCTGAATACATCTGACTTTTGAGTTTGGTAATCTATATATAGAAGTACAATTAACTTTAGGTAAATGATTGCCTAAAAAGTTTTGAGTATTGATACTTTTACTTAAGTAAAACATTTGAGTACTGGAACACTGTATAAATGAAGCTGATAAATGGGTACTCTCTCCTGATTAACATTTATTTTGTTTTAACCCAAAAATATTGGTGTGAATCCGTTTCTCTACAGTCGAATCAAGCAGCTCCAGTCTGTCCTTAAAGGAGGAGTTCACCCCCAAAAAATACTTATTTCCTATCAATTGCACACCCCAATGAAGCCTTGATTTCATGGATTTGTTTTTGTTTTTGTGGCATTCCTAAGCCAATAATTTGATGACTGTGTATTTCCGGTTGGAGACAGAGTTTTTTCAGTTCCAGGAATTAGCCATGCCCCGAGTATTGTAGTTTTTTTTCCTGTTCCAGGAATTAGTCATGTCCAGAGTATGTAATGGTTTTTTGAAACCATTACATACTTTGGGCATGACTAATTCCTGGAACTGAAAAAAAAGTTCCAGGAATTAGTCATGCCCCGAGTATTATAGTTTTTTTTCCTGTTCCAGGAATTGGTCATGTCCAGAGTATGTAATGGTAATTTTGAAACCATTACATACTCTGGACATGACTAATTCCTGGAACTGAAAAAAGGTTCCAGGAATTAGTCATGCCCCGAGTATTGTAGTTTTTTTCCTGTTCCAGGAAGTAGTCATGCCCCGAGTATGTATTGTTTTTAAAAAAAAATTACATACTCGGGGCATGATTAATTCCTGGAACTTTTTTTTCAGTTCCAGGAATTAGTCATGCCCAGAGTATCTAATGGTTTCAAAAAACCATTACATACTCTGGGCATGACTACTTCCTGGAACAGGAAAAAAAACTACAATACTCGTATGTAATGGTTTAAAAAAAACCATTACATACTCTGGACATGACTAATTCCTGGAACAGGACTAAAACTATAATACTCTGGGCATGACTACTTCCTGGAACTTTTTTTCAGTTCCAGGACTTAGTCATGCCCAGAGTATGTAATGGTTTCAAAAAACCATTACATACTCTGGACATGACTACTTCCTGGAACAGGAAAAAAACTACAATACTCGTATGTAATGGTTTCAAAAAACCATTACATACTCTGGACATGACTACTTCCTGGAACAGGAAAAAAACTATAATACTCGGGGCATGACTAATTCCTGGAACTTTTTTTCAGTTCCAGGAATTAGTCATGTCCAGAGTATGTAATGGTTTTTTGAAACCATTACATACTCGGGGCATGACTACTTCCTGGAACAGGAAAAAAACTACTATACTCGGGGCATGACTAATTCCTGGAACTTTTTTTCTGTTCCAGGAATTAGTCATGCCCAGAGTATCTAATGGTTTCAAAAAAACATTACATACTCTGGGCATGACTACTTCCTGGAACAGGAAAAAAAAACTACAATACTCGTATGTAATGATTTAAAAAAAAACATTACATACTCTGGACATGACTAATTCCTGGAAAAGGACTAAAACTATAATACTCTGGGCATGACTACTTCCTGGAACTTTTTTTCAGTTCCAGGACTTAGTCATGCCCAGAGTATGTAATGGTTTCAAAAAACCATTACATACTCTGGACATGACTACTTCCTGGAACAGGAAAAAAACTACAATACTCGTATGTAATGGTTTCAAAAAACCATTACATACTCTGGACATGACTACTTCCTGGAACAGGAAAAAAACTATAATACTCGGGGCATGACTAATTCCTGGAACTTTTTTTCAGTTCCAGGAATTAGTCATGTCCAGAGTATGTAATGGTTTTTTGAAACCATTACATACTCGGGGCATGACTACTTCCTGGAACAGGAAAAAAACTACTATACTCGGGGCATGACTAATTCCTGGAACTTTTTTTCAGTTCCAGGAATTAGTCATGCCCAGAGTATGTAATGTTTTCAAAAAACCATTACATACTCGGGGCATGACTACTTCCTGGAACAGGAAAAAACTACAATACTCGTATGTAATGGTTTCAAAAAACCATTACATACTCGGGGCATGACTACTTCCTGGAACAGGAAAAAAACGACAATACTCGGGGCATGACTAATTCCTGGAACTTTTTTTCAGTTCCAGGACTTAGTCATGCCCAGAGTATGTAATGGTTTCAAAAAACCATTACATACTCTGGACATGACTACTTCCTGGAACAGGAAAAAAACTACAATACTCGTTTCAAAAAACCATTACATACTCTGGACATGACTACTTCCTGGAACAGGAAAAAAACTATAATACTCGGGGCATGACTAATTCCTGGAACTTTTTTTCAGTTCCAGGACTTAGTCATGCCCAGAGTATGTAATGGTTTCAAAAAACCATTACATACTCTGGACATGACTACTTCCTGGAACAGGAAAAAAACTACAATACTCGTATGTAATGGTTTCAAAAAACCATTACATACTCTGGACATGACTACTTCCTGGAACAGGAAAAAAACTACTATACTCGGGGCATGACTAATTCCTGGAACTTTTTTTCAGTTCCAGGAATTAGTCATGTCCAGAGTATGTAATGGTTTTTTGAAACCATTACATACTCGGGGCATGACTACTTCCTGGAACAGGAAAAAAACTACTATACTCGGGGCATGACTAATTCCTGGCACTTTTTTTCAGTTCCAGGAATTAGTCATGCCCAGAGTATGTAATGGTTTCAAAAAACCATTACATACTCAGGGCATGACTACTTCCTGGAACAGGAAAAAACTACAATACTCGTATGTAATGGTTTCAAAAAACCATTACATACTCGGGGCATGACTACTTCCTGGAACAGGAAAAAAACGACAATACTCGGGGCATGACTAATTCCTGGAACTTTTTTTCAGTTCCAGGAATTAGTTATGTACAGAGTATGTAAAGGTTTTTGAAACCATTACATACTCGGGGCATGACTACTTCCTGGAACAGGAAAAAAACTATAATACTCGGGGCATGACTACTTCCTGGAACTGAAATAACATTAATACTCGGGGAATGACTAATCCCTGTAACTGAAAAAAACTATAATACTCGGGGCATGACTAATTCCTGAAACTGGAAAAAAACCATTAATTCTCGGGGCATGACTAATTCCTGGAACTGAAAAAAAACTACAATACTCGGGGCATGATTTTCCAGGAACGTCAGGTACGCTGTTCCTGGTAGTACCTGGTGGTAGTTTGTTATGGTAGTTTTATACGGTAGTCTATTATGGTAGTTTGTTATGGCAGTTTGATACGGTAGTTTCATAAGGAACGTAACAGACTACAGGAACCTGCAATCAGCAGACACCGCAGGGAATTGAACCCCAGCCTAGTAAACCAGGAGTTCCATACCAGCGTCTTTTGCTTCTTGACTTATTTACAGGTTGAATATAGTGTTAAGTCTGTAGACAGACTATCTGCTCATTTATTAAATTCTAAAGTGACAAGTTATACCTATCAAATACTGCTATCAGATGGGGGGTCCGTGGTCAAATACATATCAATATTATTTTGGGGGTCCTTGATATGAAAATGTTTGAGAACCACTGGTTTAAACAACATTTAGGAAGGAAGCCCAAATAAGCAACTACAGTTTACAAACAAGCCCAGAAAACGACAACCACCACTATTTATAAGCTTTGCAAATAAACAAGCCCAAAGTCACTTATAATAAGCAGACATGGCAACACTGATCACAGGTTTTCCATTGTTGCTGTTCTTCAGAATTTACTACAGACTAATACTACAATTACTTCACAATACAATGGTGGTGACCTTCAACAACTATAATAAACCAGAAACAACAAATGAAGTCACTAGTCAGTGTGTTTGTCGACATCACTCAACTGCGGTGGAGCCAGCTAGCCAGACAGCCAGCCAACCCAACCAGGGAACCAGCCAGCCAACCAACCAACCAACCAACCAACCAACCAACCAACCAACCAACCAACCAACCAACCAACTCAACCCAACCAGGGAACCAGCCAGCCAGCCAGCCAACCAACCAACCAACCAACTCAAATTTTGCCATTTTTAACAAGTAGAAAACCTGGACTGGATCCGCGGATCCGGATCCAGATCTTCAAATAGTAAAATCAACAGGAAGTTGACATTTTTATTAAAAAAACAAACAGTAGTGGGTTTGGTGATGCTCTATATTGCCTGAATCAACTATGTTTGGGTTCATTTATGTGCTAAAAGAGTGACTTTGAGAGCTGTTTTACCGTACAATGTAAGTCAATGAGGAGCATATTTTGAATTATCAATTTCTAATCTATGGAGCAATTATTTTTGATTTCTTGCCCACCTTTGGGGTTACATCATGGCAAGGTAACTACACAACCCAAACCTCTACCAAAGTGGTCTTACCCTTTAAGCAAAACATGTGAGTACTTTTTCCACCACTGCAAAGGTAAATCACTCACAAAGAAAGAGGGAGAAACCTCATCTTTTAGTTATAAACTATGTTGACAACAGTATCACCGGACAGGAGTGTTCATGTATCGCAGGTTAAGTAAACAACAAATAAGTACTTAGTTAATAAACTGTTAACTGTTTACCTCTAGTCGCCCCACCTCATGCTCCCTGGACCCGGTCCCATCCACTCTGCTGCAGTCTATTGCACCTGAACTTCTTCCCTTCTTAACCCACCTTATTAACACCTCTCTGACATCTGGCTACTTTCCCTCTGCTTTCAAGACTGCCAGAGTCACCCCCCTGCTGAAGAAACCGACACTTGACCCCTCTGAGATCAAGAACTACAGACCGGTTTCCCTTCTATCCTTCCTATCTAAAACTCTCGAACGTGCTGTGTTCAAACAACTGTCCTCGTACCTCCACCAGAACAACCTCCTGGACTCACACCAGTCTGGGTTCAAAGTGGGTCACTCGACCGAGACTACCCTCCTGGCAGTGACGGAGTCGCTCCATGCCGCTAGAGCGAACTCTCTCTCCTCCGTCCTGATACTCCTGGACCTGTCTGCAGCGTTCGACACAGTGAGCCATCAGATCCTCCTCTCCACCCTTGAGGGGATGGGTGTCTCAGGCTCTGCACTCTCCCTGTTTGCATCCTACCTGACGGGTCGCTCCTACCAGGTGATGCTGAGAGGATCTGTGTCAGAACCACACAGACTCACTACTGGGGTTCCCCAAGGCTCGGTTCTGGGTCCTCTTCTTTTCTCTCTCTACACTACATCTCTTGGTGCTGTCATCCACTCCCATGGCTTTTCCTACCACTGCTATGCCGATGACACCCAGCTGATCCTCTCATTCCCCCCCTCTGACACCCAAGTGGAGGCACGCATTGCTGCTTGTCTGGCTGACATCTCGGAGTGGATGTCGACGCACCACCTGAAGCTCAACCTGGACAAGACCGAGCTGATGTTCCTCCCGGGGAAGGGCTGTCCGCACCGAGACATGGCCATCACCATTGATAATGCTGTGGTGACCGCAACTCGGACTGCGAAGAATCTGGGTGTGACCCTGGACGATCAACTGTCGGTCTCGGCAAACATCGCATCAGTGACAAGGTCCTGCAGATTCCTCCTCTACAACATCAGGAGGATTCGCCCCTTCCTCACGGAGAAGGCAGCCCAGGTGCTCATCCAGGCTCTTGTCATCTCCCGCCTGGACTACTGCAACTCCCTCCTTGCTGGTGCTCCGGCATCTGCCATCAGACCTCTGGAGCTTGTTCAGAAAGCTGCGGCTCGTCTGGTGTTCAACCGCCCCAAGTTCTCCCACACAACTATCCTTCTCCGTTCTCTACACTGGCTCCCCGTAGTGGCTCGCATCCAGTTTAAAACCCTGGTGCTAGCCTATAGGGCAGTGAAAGGAACAGCTCCTTCTTACCTCCGGGCTATGGTCGATGCCTACACCCCTGCCCGACCACTTCGGTCAGCCACCTCGGGGCGACTGATTGCCTCGTCACTCAAGGGTCCTTCTGGCCGGTCCACACGGTCACGACTTTTTTCTGTTCTGGCCCCACAGTGGTGGAATGAACTTCCCACTGATGTCAGGACAGCAGAGTCACTGCCCATCTTTCGCCGCAGGCTGAAAACCCACCTCTTCAGGAAACACTACCCTTCCTCTTTGCCTGGCCTACTTATTGTTAACTAGTTGTACGAACGCTTGTTTTATTGTTGTATTGTTTTATTGGATCTTGTTTAGTCGATACAATTATTTGTTTTAGCTCCTGCTCATTTGATTTTGCTATTTTGTCTCATCTGTTTAAGGAAATAGGTAGCTGATATATTGCACTTTTACCTTAGCGCTAGGAATACTCTTGGTTGCTTGTTTTTGCAGAAAATGCACTTCAGACTTCTGGTGATTAGTAGTTTTCGTTCCCTACCTATGTTGAATGCACTTATTGTAAGTCGCTTTGGATAAAAGCGTCTGCTAAATGACTGTAATGTAATGTAATGTAATGTCAAAGGCCATGTCTCACCTAGACACAGGATCTTACACAAATTCAATGTATCCCCTGATCAAGCAGGCAGGCTCTGTTATCACAATGGCTATTTTCAAATGGCCGAAATGTATCGCTGAAGTGGTTAATGTAGGCCTATGTTTTGTATTAATAACCAAAATCTACAAAGTACCTAAAGTTTTCAAATAATTGTAGTGTAGGCAACACTACACTAGGTGTCACTGACAGCCGGGATTTCTGACTAATAACATTATAGTTGATGCGACACTTTTTAAACATTTTTGGCTTGCTTAAGTGACTTGAAAGTGACTTGAAAAGACTTGAATTTTCAAGTCAAGAGGGCTCAAGTCAAGTAAAGTCTCAAGTCTTTGGCATTCAAGTCAAGTCAAGTCTCAAGTCTTTGGCAAGTCCCAAGCAAGTCCAAGTCTATTTTTGATTTGATCAAGCAAGTCTAAAGTCATCAAAATCGGGACTCGAGTCCAAGTCGAGTCTCGAGTCCAAGTCCCGGAGTCTGCATGTCTGTCCAGCTCTTTAATAAACAGAAAATACATTTTCAGGTAGGTGATAAACTCTCAGCCAATCAGGAGAGAGTACCCATTTATCAGCTTCATTTATACAGTGTCCCAGTTCCAGTGTTGTATCTGCTCATTTCTTTGTGTCCTCACTTCCAATTGCACTTGTTTAATCTGTATCCTGAACTGAGTTCTCGATCCTGATTGGATAAAATTGGTATCCTGACCTGAAAATGCATTTTCTGTTTAATAAAGAGCTGGAGAGACATGGAGACTCCTGTTACTGAACAAACAAACACTATATAGCAATGATTACCATCAGAATATAGAGCTTTTTTTATAGTAAAGTAAATGCATGCTTCCTGGTCTGAGGCTATATTCACAGGAAGAGACACAGGAGTCAAGGACCCCCTAGCTGAGAGAGATGAAGCAGGGACCTATATTGTATAAAATTGTGTTTCAGATTTTTTTGCTGCTCTTCTTTCCCTCTACACACCTATAACTCTTTGCCAAAAATAGCAGATCTCACAACGCCTCGCAGCGCGAGGCGTTGTGAGCTTGTAGATCTATTTTGGGCTAAAGTTCTCCTCAGAAAAGGGATACTAGGGTTCAAGTTGTTAATGTAAAACAAAATAATCATATCACACAAAGATTTGGGGGACCCCCTGTAGTAACTCTGAGGACCCCCTAGGGGTCCCGGACCCCCTGTTGAAGACCCCTGCTCTAGGTTGATTCATTCCAGGGGTTGTGTGTTGCTCGTCTACTCTCAATAGTAGGGGGTACTAAGTGAAAAATCGTTACGCGGCGGATAAAAGCATGAAATTTGATACAGATGTCCCTTGGGTCATCCTAAAACATCCTAGAAGGGGTGCCCAAAAAAATCTTAAACAGGAAGTGAGTTATGGACAAAATCCAAAATGGCCACCTAAACTGTTGACCGTTGACTCAAAAGACACCAAAATAATCTCCAAAAAGCATCAAATGTGGCACACATGTCCTTTGGGTCATTCTAAGACATCCTAGAAGGGGAGCCCAAAAGAATCTGAAACAGGAAGTGAGTTATTGACCAAATTGAAAATGGCCGCCTAGTGTTGTCGATTGACTCAAAAGACAACTAAAGAATCTCCAAAAAGTATAAAATGTGTCACACATGTCCCTTGGGTCATCCTAAGACATCCTAGAAGGGGTGCCCAAAAAAGTCTTCAACAGGAAGTGAGTTATTGACTAAATTGAAAATGGCCGCCTACAGTGTTGGCGATTGACTCAAAAAGCCTATAGAATCTCCAAAAAGTATACAATTTGGCACATATGTCCCTTGGGTCATCCTAACACATCCTAGAAGGGGTGCCAAAAATAATCTGAAACAGGAAGTGAGTTATTGACTAAATTGAAAATGGCCGCCTACAGTGTTGAAAGATGATGCAAGATACCTACAGAATCTCATAAAAGCATGAAATGTGGTACAAATGTCCCTTGGGTGATCTGAACGCATCCTACAAGGGGTGCCCAAAAAGGTTTTAAACAGGAAGTGACCGCCTAAAAGCAGTTGACACAAAAGAAAACATAAGGGGACGTCATAAAAGTGTATAATTTGGTACGTACATTGAGTGCTTCTTAATATATCCTAGAAGGGGTTATTTATTTGTTTGCTTGTTTATTAAACTTTTTAGGAAGGGACCATGTTGAAGAAATTCTAAATGGCTGTTTAAACAGTTGACCATGGCAGTCTGCATATTATGCAGACTCAATACGACAGGTTATGCAGTGCATAACTTGCCGTATGTTGTAGTCTACCTTCTGTTTTCATTTCTACATCACTTATTTATTTTACTTTCTGCATAATTTTTTTATTGTACTCTTTGAATCTTCTTTATTTATCTAACTCTCTGCATATTCTCATTTATTTTACTCTGCATCTTATTTTACTCTGCATATTCTTATTTTACTCTCTGCATCTTATTTATTTTGCACTCTACATCTTCTTGCTTGTTTTACACTCTATCTTCTCATGTATTTTCTTCTTGATCATTACTGTTTTCTTGTGATTAGTGTTTAGTAACTACATGTATTCATGTGTGCCATTTCGCAATTACCAGCACATTGGCATAATGCTCTGCAAGGTAACCCAGCATCCCGGCATCTACACTTTCTCGAACAGAAGGGCTCAGCTTTGCAGCCACACTTGAGTTCTCTACAAACTTAAGCAGCCTCTGGCAAGAGTGTCCATAAAGGTGTCCACGAATCAGCGACTTTAATTTATTTGTCAGGAGATGGTAGAGATTGCATAGCTTTCAGGCTTCTGGACCAAATGCTAGATTGGCTGCTCGATTTGAATATTGTAGCAGTGCAGCCCGTGTGGGAGGAGTGTTTTCCATTGAGAGACTATTAAAACTTTTTTTTGGCACCCCTTAGGATGCATTCAGATCACCCAAGGGACATTTGTACCAAATTTCATGCTTTTATGAGATTATTCTTTATGAGTGTCTTTTGCATCATCTGTCAAGACTGTACACAGCCATTTTCAATTTAGTCAATAACTCACTTCCTGTTTCAGATAATTTCAGGCACCCCTTCTAGGATGTCTTAGGATGACCCAAGGGACATGTATGCCATTATGAGATTCTTTAGTTGTCTTTTGAGTCAATCGACAACACTGTAGGCGGTCATTTTCAATTTAGTCAATGACTCACTTCCTGTTTAAGATTTTTTTGGGCACCCCTTCTAGGATGTCTTGGGATGACCCAAGGGACATGTATGCCAAATTGTATGCTTTTATGAGATTCTTTAGTTGTCTTTTGAGTCAATAGATAACACTGTAGGCGGCCATTTTCAATTTTGTCAATAACTCAGTTCCTGCTTAAGATTTCTTTGGGCACCCCTTCTAGGATGTCTTAGGATGACCAAAAAGACATGTGTGCCAAATTGTATGCTTTTATGAGATTCTTTAGTTGTCTTTTGAGTCAATCGACAACACTAGGCGGCCATTTTCAATTTAGTCAATAACTCACTTCCTGTTTCAGATTCCTTTGGGCACCCCTTCTAGGATGTCTTAGGATGACCCAAGGGACATATGTGCCAAATTTTATGCTTTTTGGAGATTCTTTTGGTGTCTTTTGAGTCAACGGTCAACAGTTTAGGTGGCCATTTTGAATTTTGTCCATAAGTCACTTCCTGTTTAAGATTTTTTTGGGCACCCCTTCTAGGATGTTTTAGGATGACCCAAGGGACATCTGTATCAAATTTCATGCTTTTATCCGCCGCGTAACGATTTGGCCATTTTTTGTGCTTAGTACCCCCTACTACAACACATACAGTATGGATCTATAGCTAATGTAGGAACCTCTAATGGTTCTATAGAAGCATCATTTGACAGGGGCTATAATATATATTTTAAATACATGCTGTATAGCGCCAAGAGGTTCCCCTATTATTACAAGCCAAAGAACCACTTTGTGCTTCTTAGCAGCATTTCTGTTCAGTGTCTATATAGCATCTTTACATTACACAACACAAGCGGTTGTAATGATTTATGTTTTAAATGGATCTATAAATTGAATACAATCTGTCATCTGAAGAACTCTTTACAAAGTCATGATACTGCAGTTCTGCCAAACACACACAGCCAATGCAGCAGAGACACCAAATGACACGTTTATTGGCTTGTTGTATAATATTATGGGATGCAACACTGATGATGTAATGTTTGTAACTTTAATAGATCCTTCTTTTAATCAGACTAATTACTGTTCAGCTTCTGTCCGGATGTGAATAATCTATCCATGACTTTTAAGAGATTGCCTTGCGTTGTAAATCCAGAGTTGCAAACTTTAATTGGCGCATTTAGCTGGGTGTTAACATTTGTATGCAACCGGCAGAGCATTCATAACACACAACGGTCTCTTAGTTTCTACACGGCCATGATGATGGCAGGCCTGGGAATGCTCCACATACAGGAGGCCAGCAGAACATCTGCTCTCCTCCTCAGAACAACTGTCTGTCTGACAGAGGACTGAGTCACACAGGACGTCCCGTCAGGTGGTCAGTGTGTGGTCATGTGATTCATTGTGTAGCAATCCATCATAACGGGAAATCACTCTTTTTATCAGTCCTATGGTACCTCTAATCCAGGGGTCTTCAACAAGGGGTCCGGGACCCCTAGGGGGTCCTTAGAGTTACTACAGGGGGTCCGCCAAATCTTTGTGTGACATGATTATTTGTTTTACCTTAACCACTTGAACCCTAGCATCCCTTTCTGACGAGAACTTTAGCCAAAAATAGCAGATCTACAAGCTCACAACGCCTCGCGCTGCGAGGCGTTGTGAGCTTGTAGATCTGCTATTTTTGGCAAAGAGGTGTAGAGGGAAAAAAGACCACGTGAGCAAAAAAAAGTTGAATCTGAAACACAATTGTAAACAATATAGAGGGGGTCCCTGCTTCATCTCTCTCTCAGCTAGGGGGTCCTTGGCCTGAAAACGTTGAAGACCCCTGATCTAATCTGTTAGATTTTGACCCATGGTCGTTTCGTCAAGTGTCTCAATGCAAATGATCTATTTTGAACTGAAAAAAATACTAAAACCCATGTCATTATATTGTCTCTGTCGAGTGGAAACCTCATATGTCTTAAAACTGTCCGTTACTTTCAAGGATTCAAATTAAAAAAATTGCAGATCGACAAGCTTGAAACACGTCGTAAAAAGTGCCACATTTCTGCCCTGAGATACTACTTACTTGAGGTCCCTAGATGGCATAGGATCAGGTCAGTCACTTGTTTGTAACATGTGGAATCCACACTTGTGAGGCTCTCTTGACCCATTAAGACCTGGAACGCATCTGTGTCACTTTTTGATTTGAGCTAAAAAAAAAAGCATTATTTTACACTTTGGCTATTCAAAAATAGCAGATCTACAAGCTCATAGCGCGCACTCGCACTATGAGCTTGTAGATCTGCTATTTTTGAAAACTCGTGCAAATGTGTGCAAATCTTTTAATATATATTCTTTTAAAGCAAACATTTTTAACTCAAATCTTTGCTTCTGGGGAACAAAACATTTTGAGATTTTGCGAAAATATCAGATCTACAAGCTCACAACTCAATGCAGGGCGTTGTGCTGTGAGCTTGTAGGCTAACACACCACCCTGGCATTTCTGTCAGGTGGGTGGCTCTGCATCGTTTTTGATATTCATTCATATTTGATACAGCCCGTTTCTGGCGTAAATGGAATTAATTCTGCCTTAAAAGTCTTAAGAACTACTACTTCTGGGTCTCAAATCACTGTCCCTACTGCAGCCGCGTTCATGGGAAATTTAGTCTTTGGGTTGTTTGACTCGTTTCTAGTGTTTATATTGTGTTACTCTTTGGGTAAATGTGTACATTTACACCTTCAGTCGATGCTTCATATCCATATGAGTAAAAACGCCAGGGTGGTGCGTTTATTTTTGGAACACAGTTCTTATATGAAGCGATCTAAGATTCCCCAATGAGGATATCAATACAAAAAGTAAAGCCACAAACCTGCGGAAAAGCGCCCTCTACTGGCAGTGATGTCAGGACTTTGGTGCTCTATATAAGGTCAGTCTTACGTATGTTTTTACATGCTGTAGTTTTGAAGCTGAACCAGAACAAACTACAAAATCCGACTAGGTTTTCATCATCCCCCTTAGTATTACACTTTCACAAGATCACGTCAAGACAAGGACAGCTGAACTATTGTTTATTGCCTGTTTTTTCCTTACAAATACTGCACTATCATGCAGAAACATAGCCTTGAATCCACTCAGTGGCCGCTGCTGCCGCTATGAAGCATTTGATTCCAGCAGTCTACAGTGCCATCTAGTGCTCAAACAGAGCACTAACAGTCTCATATAGTAGTCTATATACTTTGACCAAAGAAAGATACATAAATACATTTTCATGTTAAACAGACGGTTAAGTACCATCTACAGAGTGAATACATTGACTGACACTGATTCGACAAGCGTGTTCAAATTACGCACGCGGTCATTCTGTCTGTAACTTTGCAGCCGAGCTGGTTTTCAGCCGATATGGTGACATTCAACAGGGTCACTGGCACATATTTGCCAAATATTAGAGTGTCTGTCTCTCTCTCTCACACACACACACACACACACACACACACACACACTTCCAGGGCGTACTGTATGTCTACATTTGAGAATGTTCATGAGCACGCCATCATACACGATGAATACAGAGTCCATATGAAGCATCTTCTTCTGCTCCTCAGGATCTCCTCTTGTTCTTCTGCACTTTCTTTCCGGCGCGCGCCCCCTTCTGGGCGCCCCTCACCATGCCTTTGAACTGCCCCTGCAGTTTGGCTCGTTTCCTGCATACATACACACACACACACACACACACACACACACACAAGAATGAGCTCTCTACAAGCTCGTAGATCTGCTATTTTCACTACCTTTGTGGGACTCTTGTATGATGACGTAGTGCATTAATACATTTTGATGACGTAGCATTAATACATTTTGATGACGTAGTGCATTAATACATTTTGATGACGTAGCATTAATACATTTTGATGACGTAGTGCATTAATACATTTTGATGACGTAGCATTAATACATTTTGATGACGTAGTGCATTAATACATTTTCGAAAAAACATAAAAAGTAGAAATGATGGAGATACAAGTTTTCTGCACGACGACGACTAAATTAAACCCTGGTCATCATACCTGCGGTTGAGCGTCTCCGTCTTCAGAGGGATGTACGCGTACGGGTCGACCCGCCCGCTCTTCTTCACGTCTCCTTTCCCCTTCTGAAAGACGCCCAAGGAGAGAACACTTAAAACTGTGTGATTTATTCTAATGAATAAAATGATACTTTAATCAATCTGTATGGTTAGAGACAGAGTATGTAAATGTAATATAGTAGATCTGTATGGTTAGAGACAGAGTATGTAAATGTAATATAGTAGATCTGTATGGTTAGAGACAGAGTATGTAAATGTAATATAGTAGATCTGTATGGTTAGAGACAGAGTATGTAAATGTAATATAGTAGATCTGCAGTGTCTGGAGGTGGACTCTCCCTACTCTTCCATTGAGACATTTAGAGGAGGGGTCCTTCAACGTTTTCAGGCCAAGGACCCCCTAGCTGAGAGAGAGATGAAGCAGGGACCCCTTTTTTTTTGTATAAAATTGTGTTTCAGATTCAACTTTTTTTGTTTACTGCTTTTTTTGGTCTGCTCTTTTTTCCCTCTACACCAAACATCTCTTTGCCAAAAATAGCCGATCTACAAGCTCACAACGCCTCGCGCTGCGAGGCGTTGTGAGCTTGTAGATCGGCTATTTTTGGCTAAAGTTCTCCTCAGAAAAGGGATGCTAGGGTTCAAGTGGTTAAGGTTTAAAAAAAATCATATCACACAAAGATTTGGTGGACCCCCTGTAGTAACTCTGAGGACCCCCTAGGGGTCCCGGACCCCCTGTTGAAGACCCCTGATTTGGACCCTGGTGTCAGGTAGGAAGTATTAACAATATCTCCTGCTGCCTAAGTAGGAGTTCATTTTGAGCTCAGTGGGAGACATTTTGTCTCCAACACGGACCTCAATCTTAGGGTTTGCAGCTTTAAACTCAGTTCATACTCCAGCGCACGGCGGTGTCAACTTGCCAACAAGCACAGATATTTACCCAATGAACAAAACAGCGCAAATAGCCTACAAGCTCACAACGCATCGTGAGCTTGTAGATCTGCTATTTGAGCTATAAATATTTTTTTAATGTTTGAAAGAAATAATGTTTTTATCGTTACAATAGTGTCTTATATACAATATCCATAAGAAGTATGATTTTGGATTTTGCCTAGTGTGTGTGTGTGTGTGTGTGTGTGTGTGTGTGTGTGTGTGTGTGTGTCACCTTAGACTTGTAATCTGCTCCAGAGTCTCGGCCGGCGGCTCCCAGGGGTCTGTGGATGCCTTTGCCCCCCGCTGTGTAAAGGACAAGACACGGTGAGGACCGGGTGGTTTACACTAACTAACCCACCATCACTAGCAGACAAACCAGTCAAACATTATTATTATTAGGTTTCTTTAGGCACTAGGCAGCCATCATACCTGAATATTTAAGCGGAGGTCCAACATCCATGTCGTCATCGAAGTCGCCATCTTGGAACTTCCTCTTCTGGATCTTTTTCTGAGGGGAATAAAAAAGAAAAAGGGGGGGGGGGGGCAGAGGAGGAGTAATATTAATAAGCATTAAGCACCATTGAAAAGTCTAATATGAGTTGCAAGTCCACATAATAATATGATTAATATGAATAAGTACTCACACTCTTCACCCCCGCCTCGCCCAGGATGTCTTTAATTTCTGCCTCGTCATCTGTGGAGGAAACAGTCAGTGTAACCCATTAACCCATTAAGACCTGAGGCCGATACAAATGTCTTCTAAACGGTTTTCTGAAACACTTATGTTGCTATAATATCAGTGGTGCTCAAACATTTTCGTGTCAAGGACCTCCAAAATGATAAGCATTTGGCCACGGACCCCCCGTCTGAACATATGTTGTTCCAGGGACCCCCCAGAAGCACAGATTTGAGTACAACATGTTTGCTTTAAAAATATATATTCAAAGTTTTGCAGACATTTTCACCATTTTTCAAAAATAGCAGCTCTACAAGCTCATAGCGCGGCTGCGCTATGAGCTTGTAGAGCTGCTATTTTTGAATAATAAATAAAAATAAAATAAAAATTATGGTTTAAGTGGTTATACAGTTTAAAGTAAAAACACATCTCACGGCTGAAAGCTTTGTTAAAGGAGTAGCTCACTCAAACAATGACTTATTTTCTATCAATTACACACCCCATGAAGCAGTGAATTCATGGAGATGTTTTTGTTTTTGACACATTCCTAAGACAATTATTTGAATACCGGCGGAAAGATGCTAATGTATCCGGTATGAGACTCAAAGGAGTATCTTTGAGTCTCCTACCAGAAATACACCCGGTCATCAAATTATTGTCTCAGGAATGCGACAAAAACAAATAAATCTCCATGAATTCACTGCTTCATGGGGTGTGTAATGCTTCATGGGGTGTGTAATTGATGGGAAATATGTAATTTTTTGGGTGAACTATTCCTTTAAGCCAAGTCCCAATCTGCGATTAGTGAAACAGCATGAATATTGTAATTAAAACGATTGGCACAAATTGACAATGTGTAAAATGACGATGTTTAGCCATTATAATTCTAAACCCTACTGTTCTACATAATAATAGATTTATATAGCGCTTTTCTAAGTCGCTTTACATGAAGAAAAGGAAGGAACCAACTTTATTAATTAGAAAACAATCAAAGATAAGTGCTAGATTAAAACATACATACAGCCAACCAGTTTTTTGCAGATCGTACAAGAATAAGTAAGAATGCACCAGACAGACGGCCGTCATTCTTCTCACCTTTATTCTTGTCATCCTCGTCGTCCTCGTTGATGATCAGCCGTCCGTCCGATGTCATCTTGAAGTCGTGCTGAACCTTGGCGCTCTTCTTCCCCGCCGGGTTGGTGGCTGAGGACACCATAATAATCACGTTAACGATCACATGACTTCTGTTCATTGCAGTGACAACGCTCAGCCTTGGCGGATCAACATGTCAGGTTACAACAACAACACACGTTGATTCGACGCATGCGCAGTTTGATCTCCCATTGTTTTTTAAAAAGTTAATAAAACAGCTGAGATGTGATGAAATTGAGAAACGGGCTTCGCAGTTGCGTTCAGATCGTAATGGTCAATTGCTGTGTGTAAATTCAGATCAATTGCTCCAGCCAGTGAGGAGAACCGGGCATACAGTTTTGGCCTCACCTCGGTCGACCACAGAGGTTTGTCAAATTATAGGAGGATGTGACCGCCCGGGAATGTGATCTAAACGGGCTCTAAAAGGTTGCCGTAACCGTCTGGGCACCTAGACTGGTAATCCAGCCTGACAGCGCGTGGCGGGTTCGACTCCCAATCCCCCCCCCGCCCCCCCCATCTCTCTCCCCATTTTCCTGTCAGTCTACTGTTCCTATCAATAAAAGCCTCAAAGAATTATCTTTAAAAAAAGGCATTTTTCATTTATCTCGATTTGAAATGTACCCACAAAGGTGCATAATTACACTCTCCCGAGTTAAATTAAAACAGACGTTTACTGCATAGGAGACTCCATTACCCAGAACTCTGTGGGACGACTTGGGGTCCAGGAAGTTGAGCGGTTCATCGGCCTCTCCTTCCTTCAGCCAGGCCTGACCCTTCGGCTGTTTGCCTGCTTTCTTCTTGCCCTTTTTCGCCTTCCCTTCATCGTCTGACATGTCACTGTCCGACTCTGCCAGGATGTCCTCGATACTGACGAAGAGAGAGGACGAAGGAGACGAGACTTAGGGAGGTGACAGAAAATGGACCATATGCACGTGGCGAACCATTATGCTCTGACTTCATACTCTGGGTCTCTGTGTCTTGTAGGGCTGGTGAATTAATATTCGAATTTCGAATATTCCTCGAATGTGGGGAAAATATGTATATTCGAATATGAAAATTAATATTTGAATATAATAAATAAAAATAAAAAAAAGAAACAGGGACAATACAAAAAACAATGTATCAAGTAAAAAAAAAAAAAAAAGATATGTTTTATTGGATCCAAGCACTCGATACATTGTTTTTTGTATTGTTTCTGTCAAAACAAATGTATTTTTTAAAAATCATATATTTTTTAATAATAATATTCGAATATATTCGAATATCTGCAAATTTTTTAGACCAATATTCGAATATAATTTCTGAGGAAAGACCTAGTGTCTTGTGTGTTTTAGGTCGGTGGTTCTCAAACATTGTGTCATGTCATCATGTCAAGGACCCCCAAACTTATATGCATTTGGCTGCGGACCCACATCTGAAAATATTTTGTGCCAGAGACAATTATAAGAGATTCGTTAACATTTGTCTTCATCTTTTCGAAAATAACAAATCTACAAGCATCGACAACGCGTCCTATCGTGACACATTGTTAGCATATAGATCGGCTACTTTCGAAATAGACAAAAAGTGAAATAGGACATTAAGTGTTTAACCCATTAAGACCGGGAACTCATTTTTGTAATTTTAGATTTCTTTGGCTATTCAAAAATAGCAGATCTACAAGCTCAGCTTGTAGATCTGCTATTTTTGAAAAATGGTGATTTTGCTAATCTTTGAATATATATATATATATATATATATATATATATATATATTCAAAGTGAACATTTGTAACTCAAATCTTTGCTTCTGGGGGTCCCTGGATCAACATATTTTGTCCGTGGCCAAATACATATCATTTTGGTGGTCCTTGACATGAACATGTTTGAGCACCACTGATATAGAAACGATAGTTTTTCACAAAACTGTTAGGATTTAGAAGACATTTAGTAGAATCAGCCTCAGGTTAAACGAGGTTAAACTATTCCTCGGACCACAGCTTCAGGCAAAGGGACAGAGTCCTAACCTCTGGTTCTTGGCTGTTACAAAGGGACAGAGTCCTAACCTCTGGTTCTTGGCTGTTACAAAGAGACAGAGTCCTAACCTCTGGTTCTTGGCTGTTACAAA
The DNA here is from genome assembly GCF_963280865.1 of Gymnoscopelus braueri. Taxonomy (NCBI): domain Eukaryota; kingdom Metazoa; phylum Chordata; class Actinopteri; order Myctophiformes; family Myctophidae; genus Gymnoscopelus; species Gymnoscopelus braueri. The sequence goes on along the minus strand of NC_137619.1, from coordinate 2,463,733 downwards.
GGGACAGAGTCCTAACCTCTGGTTCTTGGCTGTGGGCACGCCGTTGTCCTGGTCGCTCTCCGAGTCGTCCTGCTGTTCAGACGCCTGCTGGCGTCTCTTTGTGCGAGCCTCGTCCTTTCTGATGTTCACCAGCACCTTGTGGTGCTCTGCAGGCAACATGTCCTTCACCAGCTCAAACCTACATCACACACAAACAATGTACACACATATCACACACACAAACAAACAATGTACACACATATCACACACACACACACACACACACACACACACACAATGTACACACATATTACACACACAAACAATGTACACACATATCACACACACAAACAATGTACACACATATCACACACACAAACAATGTACACACATATCACACACACAAACAATGTACACACATATCACACACACAAACAATGTACACACATATCACACACACAAACAATGTACACACATATCACACACACAATGTACACACATATCACACACACAAACAATGTACACACATATCACACACACAAACAATGTACACACATATCACACACACAAACAATGTACACACATATCACACACACAAACAATGTACACACATATCACACACACAAACAATGTACACACATATCACACACACAAACAATGTACACACATATCACACACACAAACAATGTACACACATATCACACACACAAACAATGTACACACATATCACACACACAATGTACACACATATCACACACACAAACAATGTACACACATATCACACACACAAACAATGTACACACATATCACACACACAAACAATGTACACACATATCACACACACAAACAATGTACACACATATCACACACACAAACAATGTACACACATATCACACACACAAACAATGTACACACATATCACACACAGGGCCGTCACCATCGTGAAATTATACTTGACGATTCATCGTCATGAATAATAACGTTCAGTTCTCAACCTCACCAACACGGAAATGGCTGCTCTCTGCATGATTGTATGCGGCCAACACCATTTTACACATTTGCTGATTAACCACTAGGGGTGGGACGATATGGGTACCTCACGATACGATATATATCACGATATTAGGCTCACGATAACAATATATATCACGATATTCGACGATATTCGATATATTGCGATATCACGATATTCGATATATATTGCAAGAGATTTCACCAACGATATATCACGATAGTCCTTGTATTCAATTCATAAACACATAAAATAGCACCAAACAGTTCAAAATCATCATTACACAATACAGAGTCGGAAAAACAACGTGTGTCGATTATTTATCGCGGGAGAAAGTATCGCGATATATCGCGATATCGATATATCGTCCGACCCCATTTTAGACTTCAGCTATGGCAGATCTACAAGCTCACAACGTGAGTCACGTGACGTGTTGCGAGTTTGTAGATCTACTATTTTCAAATGTTTTTGACTGGTTAGTCGAAAATTCCTATTACTTGACTACTACATATCTTTAGTTGAGGACAGCCCCACTCACCCAAACTTTCTGATCAACTTGGTAAAGATGGTCTTCAGTTTCATCCTGAAGTGCCTCCTGATGTCCTCCTTGATGTTTCCAATGCCCTCCATCTGACACAGAGAGAGAGAGAGAGGACAGGGAAACCAATGGTCAGCTGATGAGCCACTCGGGACAGTCATCACAGGCAAAGATTCGACTAAAAGGTTAAGATAAAACAGTTAGGAGGTTTCTGCCCTGACAGCAACGAAATACGCTCTGCTGCGTAACGTACCAGGACGGTGACGTGTGAGGCCAGGGTCTTAGAGTCCATGATGAAGAGGATGACCTTTAGGAAGCTCAGGGCAGCCTTGACCACCTCCCTGGTACGTGAGGTCATCAGCAGACACACGTTCTGCAGCAGCTGTTCCATGGAGCTCGACTCGATGTTGTCTGTGGGAACACACACTCAAACCTTTATTTATTCTCCAAAGACATTGAGGTTGCCCTCATTTGCAGTGTCGTCGAGATACATCACAATACAATTTCATGTTCATATCAATATTCAAATCAATGATAAAACTAAAACAAAACAGAAACGTTCCCCTATCGTGTGATACAACACAAGTTTAAAAGCAGTTGCAGACACTTGTGGGTAGGTCTGCATCTCTATCATACAGGATGCAGTGATGAGTCCTATAATGTTCACCAGATACAAATCACAGAGCAGAATGATAACACACCGGACTGAATCCTACTGGACACATGGAACCATGCAACCAGCATACAATTGACTGATACTACACACCCCTTCATTCATGGACTTAAGCTCCCCACCGATAACACTCCTATTTTTTACTGCCTACCGTGCACTTTATATTTTTTTAACTACTTTAAGGCCCATTTCATACTTTGTTTGATGGTGGCACAAATAGCCCATCTACAAGTTCACAACACGTCACATTGAAAAAATTGCTAAAATGTTTGCCTATAAATTACATGCCCAAATAGGGACGCCAAGTCATATTCTGCTGTGACATCCTGAATGTCCCCCATGGGAGATTAATGATCACTTAATGATGGAATAAACAGTATATTTTATGTTCCTATTCATCACTATCACAATGCAAAGTCATTTTTCAAGGTTATTAAGAAAAATATCCTATGTTTTTGTTTTAATTATATTTACTAGATGTGAGACATCTAGGCCCTATCCGAGGTTGGTCCATGCTCAGAGTCCCAAACTCATCATCGTCCCAAAACATTTCGACTGTCATACCTTTTAAATAGTCAATTTCCTCCTCAGGACGGCGACCTTTGCTGGTCTAGTCACTCTGCACACACGTCATGCAAAGTCCGGCCCCTCTGGCCTCTCCTCTCGGCTCACAGCCCACAGGTTTAGAATCACTGTTCTGGTTTTTTTTCTCCTTCATTTGCTTTTTTTTACGGCTGCCGGTTCCTGATGTTTAATCAGATTCCCAAGCTCCAGACGTCTTAAAACTAGGCCTTAAGTCTAGGAAGTCCAGGCCACTCGGTGTCATCTTCTCTACGATCATCAACATCCACTGGAACATTTATTTTGATTTTTTTCATTCTATTTGCTTGTCTTTCTTTTACTTTTTCGTCTTTCTGTTGTCATGGCTGCCAGTTCCCACCTGATGTTGTGTGGGAGTCCGGACTGCTCCAGACCGTTCTGAAGAACTGCTAGCTTACATAACGTCTTCAGACTAGGACTTACATGTAAGATCTGTAAGATGAGCTCTGTTCCAAAGAGGATGCGATCTCCCACCATGCAACAGCACATGTTACCCAAAAAACCCAGGCCTTTCCCCTTGGGCTCAACCTTCCTCCAGAAGGTCTTGGGATTAAATGTCCAGAGATCATTGAACCAGAGTTGTATCCACCATATATGTACAGTTCTCCATTGTAGACAAAGGATGCATGATTGTAACGTTGTTCTGGAAGAAGATGTGCAGAAGGTGTGTTCAGCCAACAGTTGGTCTCTGTGTCAAACACTCTGATGTTGTTTTCCTGGTGCCCATATCCCCCAAATACAAACATCTTTGTCCCGATGATGGTAGCAGAGTGACTTGATGAAACAGGTACAGGAGTTCCTCTGGTGTTAATTAAAGTCCAGATAATTGTTGTGGTGTCCAACTTGTAGATGTCATTAGTGTGTACAGTCAGCTGGTTGTATCCTCCATGGATAAACATGACCTTCTCCAAGACACAGGCTGAGTGGCCGTGCCTCGCCTCTGGAACAGTTCCAGAAATCTTTGGCTTGAACCATCTGTGGGCGTCGACATCAAATGCATAAAGAACGTTGTCACTGTCTCCCGTGATGGTAAACCAGTTGTTGTCCCCTTTTATCTCACAATTCACCGTCCCACCCCAGATATAGATGATATCTTCTATCAGTACAGCTGTGTGTCTGTAGCGCATGGAGGGAACATCAAGGGAACATTCTCCTCTTCCAGTTGTCACTGGGGGTAACCTCATCCAGCACAAAGTCACTGTGTTGAAGACGTGAACATCAATCTGATCCTTGTTGTAGGCCAGCCTGTTTTTGAACCCTCCAAAGGAATACACCTTGTCCTCCACTGGCCCAGCAGCACAACCATAGAAGTGGCCTGTCTGTGGTCCTCTTTTCAGAGGCACCGAACAGCACAGCATCTCTATCTCTGCATCTCTCTTTTCTTCCTTTGTGTCTCACTCTGTCCACGTCTGTCCCTTCTCTGTGCGTCTCTCTGTCAACGTCTCTGTATCAGTGTCTCTGTATCTGCCTTAATCAAATAATCTCTCAATATTCCTCTCGTTGTCTCTCTAGATGTCTGCAACAGCTTATATAGGCTGACAAAGCTCTGGTCTGATGTCACTCACAACACAAACTGATGTCATGCATGTGGAACAACACTGATTTGTGCAGGTGTTTTTATCTGCACACATTTCTCTTTTAATAAAGTGTTATCAATCAATCAAAAGGCCTAACAGTACTGTTCTTACCTTTATACTCATACACCAGGCGGGTCAATGCTAATATGGTGCAGGAGATCATGGTGACGGAGCCTGTCAGCCCCGCATACAGCAACACCAAATACTGATCTACAGCATCTGGAGACAAGAGCCACATGTTAGCATTCTTTATACATTATATACCCTTAAACACTTAACTCATTCACTGCCTGAATTATTTCTGGCCGCGTTTGCCCACTGCCAGAGATTTTTCATTGAAAAAAAAAAAGTACTCAGGAGCCGAGATACAGAATTTTTAAGTTAACAAGGAAGTGGATGGGAGTCTAGATCTCCTTGGTCTTTGGGTCAAATTTGAAAAAAAAAAAAAAATATGTTTTTTACGTTCTTGGCAGAATTGGTAATTGGAAATAATTACGTATTTTACATTCTAGGCAGGGAATGAGTTAACAACTAAAGACATCATGTTAGCATTCTTTATACATTATACCCTTACGCACTAGTGGTGGGAAAAAACGTTAATTTCAGTGAACAAACGATTCCGTTCACGGCAATGATTCGTTCACGTTCTCGATCAGTAGCGCTATTTTCTAGTGAAAAACACCCGTCCTGTGTACGGGGGAGGGGATGGGGGGCATGAACGATAGCGTGAACGTAACAGTTTGAGGAAGTGAACGAGCTCGTTCACGGCAATGAACCAGTCCTTTTGAACGAATCGATTATGAACGACCCATCACTATTACGCACTAACAACTAAAGACATCATGCTGAAATGACTAACCGCCTCCATCACATTACGCTTTTCTTCTAACAACCCTTCTTCATTTACACTTCCCAAACTAGCCTAGGCCTACACACACACACTGAACATGACACATATGGCTGAGTGTAGTATATGGATATTATATTGATGTTGTGATATGAGACAGCAGCAATAAAGTTTCACATAAAATAAATAGGGAACATGGAAAACGTTACCTTTGGCATTACCACAAATGCGGACAAATGCTTTTCCTATTTCCACCAGCAGGGTGTAGGCGTTCTTACGAGCTCCAACTGACACTTCCTTGGTACAGATAATCACCTGGAGGAGAAGACACATCAGTTAAACCACTCAAAGAAGACATGCATCAGTTAATTAGTTAGTTAGTTTATCTATTTCGGTCATGGTTTAAAAAACAAACAGTTGAACATACAAAATATTTTCAACAAGATCATTTTGGGCCGAAAAGGTTTGGGCTGAAGCCAAAGCTTATTATGCTCACCTTATTAATATTCAAATTACATTTATTGTCACAAAAGAAAAGGAAACAAAAGAGTAATATAACCACACAAGAACTATTTTATACTTCGTTGTAAGACCGTTTCGCATGAAAACAGCCAATCTACAAGCTAACACCAGGTTGAAAGTGGTTAAATACATGAACACGACTAGCATGACGACTCTCTGTGTGTCTGTAAGGATGTGTACGTACCTCTGGCAGCAGGTCCACGATGAAACCCTTGTGTTGCTCATCCAGATGTTTCACTATGTGGATCAGACACTTCAGTCTGGGCTGCAGAAAGCAAGAGAAAGACACAATCAATCGTACAGGATTATAAACCATTATCTGTATTACTGCCAAAAAAAAAACACTCAAATCCAATTCTCCAATTCTCTTTCTACAACCATCATGTGCTCTCTCTCTCTAATAGCACACTAGAACCAGCTCTCTCTCTCTAATAGCACACTAGAACCAGCTCTCTCTCTCTCTCTAATAGCACACTAGAACCAGCTCTCTCTCTCTAATAGCACACTAGAACCAGCTCTCTCTCTCTCTAATAGCACACTAGAACCAGCTCTCTCTCTCTCTAATAGCACACTAGAACCAGCTCTCTCTCTCTCTAATAGCACACTAGAACCAGCTCTCTCTCTCTCTAATAGCACACTAGAACCAGCTCTCTCTCTCTCTAATAGCACACTAGAACCAGCTCTCTCTCTCTAATAGCACACTAGAACCAGCTCTCTCTCTCTCTAATAGCACACTAGAACCAGCTCTCTCTCTCTCTAATAGCACACTAGAACCAGCTCTCTCTCTCTCTAATAGCACACTAGAACCAGCTCTCTCTCTCTAATAGCACACTAGAACCAGCTCTCTCTCTCTCTAATAGCACACTAGAACCAGCTCTCTCTCTCTCTAATAGCACACTAGAACCAGCTCTCTCTCTCTCTAATAGCACACTAGAACCATCTCTCTCTCTCTAATAGCACACTAGAACCAGCTCTCTCTCTCTAATAGCACACTAGAACCAGCTCTCTCTCTCTAATAGCACACTAGAACCAGCTCTCTCTCTCTCTAATAGCACACTAGAACCAGCTCTCTCTCTCTCTCTAAAATAGCACACTAGAACCAGCTCTCTCTCTCTCTAATAGCACACTAGAACCAGCTCTCTCTCTCTAATAGCACACTAGAACCAGCTCTCTCTCTCTAATAGCACACTAGAACCAGCTCTCTCTCTCTAATAGCACACTAGAACCAGCTCTCTCTCTCTAATAGCACACTAGAACCAGCTCTCTCTCTAATAGCACACTAGAACCAGCTCCCTCTCTCTCTAATAGCACACTAGAACCAGCTCTCTCTCTAATAGCACACTAGAACCAGCTCTCTCTCTCTCTAATAGCACACTAGAACCAGCTCTCTCTCTCTAATAGCACACTAGAACCAGCTCTCTCTCTCTAATAGCACACTAGAACCAGCTCTCTCTAATAGCACACTAGAACCAGCCCTCTCTCTCTCTAATAGCACACTAGAACCAGCTCTCTCTCTCTCTAATAGCACACTAGAACCAGCTCTCTCTCTCTCTAATAGCACACTAGAACCAGCTCTCTCTCTCTCTCTAATAGCACACTAGAACCAGCTCTCTCTCTCTCTAATAGCACACTAGAACCAGCTCTCTCTCTCTCTAATAGCACACTAGAACCAGCTCTCTCTCTCTAATAGCACACTAGAACCAGCTCTCTCTCTCTCTAATGGCACACTAGAACCAGCTCTCTCTCTCTAATAGCACACTAGAACCAGCTCTCTCTCTAATAGCACACTAGAACCAGCTCTCTCTCTCTCTAATAGCACACTAGAACCAGCTCTCTCTCTCTCTCTAATAGCACACTAGAACCAGCTCTCTCTCTCTAATAGCACACTAGAACCAGCTCTCTCTCTAATAGCACACTAGAACCAGCTCTCTCTCTCTCTAATAGCACACTAGAACCAGCTCTCTCTCTCTCTCTAATAGCACACTAGAACCAGCTCTCTCTCTCTAATAGCACACTAGAACCAGCTCTCTCTCTCTCTAATAGCACACTAGAACCAGCTCTCTCTCTCTCTAATAGCACACTAGAACCAGCTCTCTCTCTCTAATAGCACACTAGAACCAGCTCTCTCTCTCTAATAGCACACTAGAACCAGCTCTCTCTCTCTAATAGCACACTAGAACCAGCTCTCTCTCTCTAATAGCACACTAGAACCATCTCTCTCTCTCTAATAGCACACTAGAACCAGCTCTCTCTCTCTAATAGCACACTAGAACCATCTCTCTCTCATAGCACACTAGAACCAGCTCTCTCTCTCTAATAGCACACTAGAACCAGCTCTCTCTCTCTCTCTAATAGCACACTAGAACCAGCTCTCTCTCTCTCTAATAGCACACTAGAACCAGCTCTCTCTCTCTCTAATAGCACACTAGAACCAGCTCTCTCTCTCTCTAATAGCACACTAGAACCAGCTCTCTCTCTCTCTCTAATAGCACACTAGAACCAGCTCTCTCTCTCTCTAATAGCACACTAGAACCAGCTCTCTCTCTCTCTAATAGCACACTAGAACCAGCTCTCTCTCTCTCTAATAGCACACTAGAACCAGCTCTCTCTCTCTCTAATAGCACACTAGAACCAACTCTCTCTCTCTCTAATAGCTCTCTCTCTCTCTAATAGCACACTAGTACCAGCTCTCTCTCTCTCTAAAATAGCACACTAGAACCAGCTCTCTCTCTCATAACACACTAGAACCAGCTCTCTCTCTCTCTAATAGCACACTAGAACCATCTCTCCCTCTCTCTAATAGCACACTAGAACCAGCTCTCTCTCTCTCTAATAGCACACTAGAACCAGCTCTCTCTCTCTCTAATAGCACACTAGAACCAGCTCTCTCTCTCTCTAATAGCACACTAGAACCAGCTCTCTCTCTCTCTCTCTAATAGCACACTAGAACCAGCTCTCTCTCTCTCTCTCTAATAGCACACTAGAACCAGCTCTCTCTCTCTCTCTCTAATAGCACACTAGAACCAGCTCTCTCTCTCTAATAGCACACTAGAACCAGCTCTCTCTCTCTCTAATAGCACACTAGAACCAGCTCTCTCTCTCTAATAGCACACTAGAACCAGCTCTCTCTCTCTCTAATAGCACACTAGAACCAGCTCTCTCTCTCTCTAATAGCACACTAGAACCAGCTCTCTCTCTCTCTAATAGCACACTAGAACCAGCTCTCTCTCTCTCTAATAGCACACTAGAACCAGCTCTCTCTCTCTAATAGCACACTAGAACCAGCTCTCTCTCTCTAATAGCACACTAGAACCAGCTCTCTCTCTCTCTAATAGCACACTAGAACCAGCTCTCTCTCTCTAATAGCACACTAGAACCAGCTCTCTCTCTCTAATAGCACACTAGAACCAGCTCTCTCTCTCTAATAGCACACTAGAACCAGCTCTCTCTCTCTCTCTCTAATAGCACACTAGAACCAGCTCTCTCTCTCTCTAATAGCACACTAGAACCAGCTCTCTCTCTCTCTAATAGCACACTAGAATCAGCTCTCTCTCTCTAATAGCACACTAGAACCAGCTCTCTCTCTCTAATAGCACACTAGAACCAGCTTAACTCCACTCGTCTTTTCGGTTGTCCATTAGGCCATTTTGGGGCGATACCAAAAGTCGATGAGAAAAAAATGCAGTCTTACAGAACACCATTCTCATGACCATTGTCAGTAATAGCTTTAAAGGCAGACTAGGTAACTTAGAGCCTAAATTAAAAAATATATATTTATTTTGAATTCTTTCCCTCCATCAGCCACTATATAATCATGCTGGTGTTTTCCTGCAGAAAACACATCCCCTCTGGCTGTATTTTGGTTTTGTTCCACCGTTTATGTTGACATTCATCCCTTTGCAGGGACTGCAAAGTCTGTGGGGGGAGAGGGGGGTCCTAAAAGGCTCCTAAAACGAGGCGAGTCAAGCCAGATCTACACAATGGAGAAGCATCATAACGCTGTGTGCACGGCGGTGGTCTTACCCTCTTTGCCGGTGAAGAGGCGTTCTTCAGGTTTGCCATCAGCATCCGTTTGAGTTTCTCCAGGTTGGTCACGACAAACGAGCGACACTCCTCCCTCTCCCCTCCACACATCTCCTCCAGCACGCGGTACGCCTTCTTCTGCATGCGGGGCTCCTTCGTCTGGACGCAGAGGCAAAAGGTCAAGCCATGCAACGCAATGCTGTGCCAAGGGGATCACGTCTTTATGTCGGCTAACCTTTAAACAATTAACACCTGAAGCCCATTCTACAAATGTCTTCTAAATCCCTACAGTATGCTGAAAAAAGTATGTTTCTACATCAGTGGTGCTCAAGACTTTTTCATGTATTGTCAAGGACCCCCAAAATGATATGCATTTGGCCGCGGACCCCCATCTCAAAATATTTTGTTCCAGGGACCCCCAGAAGCAAAGATTTGAGTCAAAATGTTCGCCTTAGAAGAATATATATAAATATTCAAAGATTTGCACACATTTTCACGATTTTTCAAAAAATAGCAGATCTACAAGCTCGTAGCGCGGCACCTGCTATTTTTGAATAGCCAAAGTGTAAAATTATGCTTTTTACCTCAAATCAAACAGATGCGTTCCAGGTCTTAATGGGTTAACCACGCAATGGAATTTTGGGGTTTTGGGTCAATTACAAAAATAAGCTTTACCGCAAAACAAATGTTTATGTTGTTTCTGAACACATTTTGTTATAAGAAGTGGGTTGATTTGTGGAGATTACGGTTCTGAACCACTTAGGCAATTACTATACATTTAAAAAAGCACAAGGCTTCAAATTTCACAAGGGAGATTTTAACAGGTGTAAAGTTATGTTGTACAACACAACTCTCTTAAAACCCTACAGCAAAAACACAAGACAGGGTCTAATAATGGTGTGGCTTCCCTGAGGACCTCTGATGTCATGTATGTTGATGATGTCATAATTGACTGGTGTGTTCTGGTGTTTCTGTCACGCAAGCCCTTTGTTTTCTTACTGCATCCGTTTCTCTGTGCTTTGCATTATTCACTTTGTAGCAAGACATTGTGTATTCATATCAAGGTCCATTATTTATTCAGCATTTGAGCCACCGTCCACCATTTAATGAGATTTAGACTCTCAGACCAAAGATTTTTTTGTTGTCGTTGGATAAGATTTTTGTCCACAATTCCATCCATGATGTATTGATGTTGGTACCATAGGAGAGATAACAGGCAAACGATCAAAATAACAATTCTTTAATTAAGTAATGCAGATGTTTAACAATGATTTAACTCTTGAGAGCGCAAAATGTAACCAAATGGATCTATAAGGGTCCATTTGGTTTCATTTTACACTCTCAAGAGTTAAAGATCTATAAGGGTCCATTTGGTTACATTTTACACTCTCAAGAGTTAAAGATCTATAAGGGTCCATTTGGTTTCATTTTACACTCTCAAGAGTTAAAGATCTATAAGGGTCCATTTGGTTCCATTTTACACTCAAGAGTTAAAGATCTATAAGGGTCCATTTGGTTTCATTTTACGCTCAAAAGAGTTAAAGATCTATAAGGGTCCATTTGGTTACATTTTACACTCTCAAGAGTTAAAGGTCTATAAGGGTCCATTTGGTTTCATTTTACTCTCTCAAGAGTTAAAGATCTATAAGGGTCCATTTGGTTACATTTTACACTCTCAAGAGTTAAAGGTCTATAAGGGTCCATTTGGTTACATTTTACACTCTCAAGAGTTAAAGATCTATAAGGGTCCATTTGGTTACATTTTACACTCTCAAGAGTTAAAGATCTATAAGGGTCCATTTGGTTACCAACTCCATCATGTAGCTGGGGACCACCTGGAACCCCCTCAAGGACCACATTGAGAACCACAGTGGCAGAAAGACAAAGGCGTGTGCACTCGTTTATTTTTATTTTTTATCATTTCTTCTGGCAGTCAACTCCAAATGTAGCCTGATGCTAGCCTGGTAAACCCTCCCTCCGGAAATCTCATTTCCATTTGATTTCAGAAGTGAGTCTGGCCTGATCGCCCATTCTGCAATATTGGCTGTGGGCTGGAGTTGGGCGGGAGTAATACCGTTGACTGACAACCCCTTCAGCCAATGATCGTTTTCCCCCTTCAGCCAATTGCAGTGCATTTTTACCACCTCCGCGACTAATGTGACGCAACTGGACTTTTGAGATGGCCATGCCCAAAATAGGTTGCCTTATTCGGATACATGCGTGTCAGTGCCCGCCCCTGCCGGTTCTCTGAATTTTTATTTTTAAATAGGCTCTGTCATGATTAATTTACCACATATATGAAGTTAAACAACTACATTCTATCCAAACGATATCTTATAAGTAAATTACGTGCCTCAAAAAAGAAGTTTGAGAGCGTTTTATAAACGAAAGTAAGAAGTGAAGGCACTCGCACAAACAACAATGGCTGCCGTTCGTCTTTTGTCGGCTGCACTCAGGCTGCACTCGGCTTCATTCGGGCTCACTCGAACTCGCCACCTGATTGACCAACTGGCTCGTTTTTTTGGTAATGCGCTAGAAACGCCCATACAAGCCATCAGGCCAGACTCACTTCTGAAATCAAATGGAAATGAGATTTCCGGAGGGAGGGTTTACCAGGCTAGCCTGATGCCCCTTTGACTAAAATAAAAGCTAATTTGACGAGGGAACCCACTGCAAACTCGCTTCCGGGGGGTTTTAGGGCAACACACTGTAGAACTAACTCTCTAGCGTGCGTATCTAAACATTTTGGGAACTGTAGCTTAGAATGCATCGTTACAGGTATTTCGCTGGTTCTTACCTCCAGATAGGGCTTCATCAGCTCATAGGTACTAGACATGCTGGTTCTTACCTCCAGATAGGGCTTCATCAGCTCATAGGTACTAGACATGCTGGCCTCGTCTACACAGGGAGCCATGGCGATGATCAGGTCCATGACTGACAGGCTGAGAGGAGAAGCAACGCATGGAAATGAGAACCAAGGTTAAAACATTTTAAGAGAATGCCCAAATCATGTATATCCTAAAACCTCATTTATACGTGGTGTCAGAAAACAGCAGATCTACATGATCACAAAGCGGCTCTTCGCGATGTGTTGTGAGCTTGTAAATCTGCTATTTTGGGCATTGGGACACCGTCATATGACAAATCATAAGTAAGGCATTAAAGCTGTTGTCCTACCGTGTGAACTCGGTGCTTCCTGTAGTGACCAGTCTCTCTGTAGCTTTCTGCAGGAAGGTACAGGTCATCTGAGGGGGAGAAGGGATCGTTTTAATTTGACCACTGTTCCCAGCCATAAACCCATTAAGACCTGAAGCCAATTCTACAAATGTCTCCTATAAATCCCAACAGTTTTCTGAAAAACGTATGTTTCTATATCAGTGGTTCTCAAACTTTTTCATGACAAGGACCCCCAAAATTATATATATTTGGTCGCAGACCCCCATCTCAAAATATGTTGTTCCAGGGACCCCCAGAAGCAAAGATTTGAGTTAAAAAATATAAATATATTAATTTGCACATATTTTCTCGATTTTTCAAAAATAGCAGATCTACAAGCTCATAGCGCGGCACTCGGTGCCACGCTATGAGCTTGTATATTTGCTTTATTTTTTTAAATAAAAGGGCAAAATAATGCTTTTTAGCTCAAATCAAAAAGTGACACAGATGCGTTCTAGGTCTTAATGGGTCAAAGGACTGTGTGTGTGTGTGTGTGTGTGTGTGTGTGTGTGTGTGTGTGTGTGTGTGTGTGTGTGTGTGTGCGCGTCCATAACTGACCTGTGTCTCAGTGATGGTCAGGTAGACTCTAACAGTGTCTAGGACAGCCATCCTAGAGGAATCTGCGGTCTCTCCTTCGGCAGGCTGCTGGCTGTACACGTTGAACAGGATGGGCAGGAAGTTCTTGGAGAAGCGAGCCACCTCAGCCTTCTCTTCCTCTGCAGACAGGAAGCACATGATGATGGTGATGACAACACCTTCATTTAAGATACCTCCAATACCTGCTTTCTGGCTGCCACGGGTTGTCTGTACTGTAACTCATTCAGAGCCATTGGCGTGTAACACATCAATTTTTTCCAAAAAAACGTGCCAAATACGTGTAACACGGCCAAACCGTGTTTACGCTAGATGGCGCTGTTCCCCAACCTATGAGTGATCCTATGACTTCTGGAGAAGAGTAGATTCGGAAATAATGTGATCACAACAAACCCAGCCCCGTCTGATGTTAAAGGTCAAAAATAATCTCTGATTTCTTGTTTTTTCTGCATTTTTGGCGAGAACAAGCTATATTCAAGAGCCAATAACTAAAGAACGGAGGGTCGCGGTGACACGCTTTTCCCCCCCGATGGAAGCAGAGACACTCCTCTGTCTTTTGCGACACTCTGTGTGTCGACCGTCTGCTGGCAGTGGCCTACTTAATTAATACATTAACCCATTGAGACCTGGGACGCGTCTGTGTCATTTTTAGATTTGAGCTAAAAAGCATTATTTTACACTTTGGCTATTCAAAAATAGCAGATCTGCAAGCGCGGCACCGAGTGCCGAAGCTCTACGAGCTTGTAGATCTGCTATTTTTGAAAAATCGTGAAAATGTGCAAATCTTTGAATATATATTGTTTTAAAGCGAACATTTGTAACTCAAATCCCAGGTCCCTGGAACAAAACATTTTGATATGGAGGTCGGCGGCCAAATACATATCATTTTGGGGGTCCTTGACATGGAAAGGTTTGAGCACCACTGATATAGAAACATACGTTTTTCAGAAAACAGTTGGGATTTAGAAGACAGCTTCAGGTCTTAATGGGTTTAACACTGCGGTTTGTACATGTTTGTTTTGATGTAGGGCACTAAGTCACTTTTCATTCACAATTAGAATTGTGGAACCTGGTGAATTATGAAATAATGATAAACTGCTAAACTGTTCTATAACAAACTGGGAGTAGGAACAGACCGATAGTAAAACGTTAATGAACGGTTGGTCCTCGTCAACTCTCAAATGTGGAAAATGATCACGTGACCTGGTTGTATTTACCAGGGCGTCTGCGTTCGGGCGGTCATCAGAAACATGGGCACATTTATCACAGGAACCAGTGGTTCTCAACCAGTGGACGACCAGTGGTCCTTGAGGGGGTTCCAGGGGGTCCCCAGCAAAAGGTGTTAATACATTTTCACCCCTTTATCCATATTGTATAAGATGGCTATTCAAAAATAGCAGATATACAAGCTCACAGCTCACAGATATACAAGCTTGTACATCTGCCATTTTTGAACATTTTCGAAAAATCTTTTTTTTTTAAACACAAATCTTCTCTTCTGGGGGTCCCTGGCACAAAACATTTTTCAGATGGGGGTCCATGGCCAAATGTATATCAATTTAGGGGTCCTTGACATGAAAAAGGTTGAAAACCACTGACGTGAACAATGCACCTGAGCAAAACCAGTTTGTGTTCCACACACACTGGTAACAAAGTGTTTGTGAGCTCTGAATGCATAGGGCAGGGGTCTTCAACCTTTTCAGGCCAGGGACCCCCAAACTGATGTAGAGATGGAGCAGGGACCCCCTACCTCGTAGGGTAGGGGGGGCTACCACATATATTGTGTATAAAATTGAAGCTGTGATTGGCCAGTAGTCACTTTGATTGGCAGCTGTGCCTTGTTAGTGTTTGTGTGAGACTTCTGCCACCATCTCGGCCAGTCAGGTGCGCAGAGAGAGAGAGAGAGAGAGAGAGAGAGAGAGAGCTTGTGTCACTGAAGGTGTGCATTTCTGGATGAAGGATAACAACTTCTGCCTCCATGTATCTGTTCGCTAAAATATGGTGGATTCATGTTATGTTTAACTCTTTTAGTGCCACAATACGTCAAATACGCACTTTTTTTTTACAATTAATTTTGGTTGTGGCACTCAGAACCAAAATTCCATAAATAAGCATGGCACTGAAAGAGTTAGACAAATTGACATAAACAATAAAAATTAAAAATAAAACATTTAAAACATAAATATTGTTTAATCAAACAACAATTTTGCGGACCCCCTGCAGTACCTCCGGACCCCCTAGGGGTCGCGGACCCCCTGTTGAAGACCTCTGGCATAGGGTGTGTATGTACATGCATGCCTACGTGTGTTGCAGCTCTTGTTGATGATGGTAAGTGCATAGGGTGTGTATGTACGTGCATGCCTACGTGTGTTGCAGCTCTTGTTGATGATGGTAAGTGCATAGGGTGTGTGTGTACGTGTATGTACGTGCATGCCTACGTGTGTTGCAGCTCTTGTTGATGATGGTGAATGCATAGGGTGTGTGTGTACATGCATGCCTACGTGTGTTGCAGCTCTTGTTGATGATGGTGAATGCATAGGGTGTGTATGTACGTGCATGCCTACGTGTGTTGCAGCTCTTGTTGATGATGGTGCGCAGGGCCTGGCAGATGGTGAGTCTCAGGTCTGGACGTTCGTTGATGGCCACGCCCAGGGTCCGGGCGACGCCCTTGTAGGACTCCAGCACGTCCAGGGCCCCGTTGCAGAACCCAGGCAGCATGGTCCAGAACTGACAGGAGAGACACACAGACAGAGAGCCATGACACCTCCAACCACCTGATAACCTGGTCAGACTGGATCCATTAACACGGTGCTGTCACCGGGTAGATTACCTGCAGCTGTAAGGTGTTGTAGACTTTGGCCTCCAGCTTCTGTCCTGCTTGTTCCAACGCTTCAGCTGCAACACAGAGCAAGAGAGAAAATTAGAGTCTGACCGATGCAAAAAATTTAAGTATATTAGCACATTCCCTGCCATTGACGGAAATCTCTGTCATTTAAAAAATAAATCATGTTTTCGGTGATTACGCTAGAGGGCGCTCTTCGCCAACCTATGAATGATGCCTTGACTGCGAGAGAACGATAGAACCGTAAATGAAAAAATAAATAACCCCTTTCACTCCAATGTTATGAGATTTAGAAAAACACATCTAGCTCGGATTTCTTCTCCCAGACTGTGTTTTTTGGTGAAAACGAGCCATATTTAACTGCAGATAACTACAGAACGGACGGTCGCAGTTACAATGTTTTTGTTCCGGTGGAAAGAGGAGAGACTCGTCTCCTGACGGGGACATCGTTTGTTTACATCCGAGTTGATGTTGTTCCTCAAAAAGACTCAAAATAAGGTAAAACCGCTGGCAGTGGCGGATGAATTAATTAATACCTGGCAGTGAATGTGTTAGTGCAGGGGTCTTCAACAGGGGGTCCGGGACCCCTAGGGGGTAAGGATAATTCCTTTTAACAGGACGTTCATGAAAGTCCTTGCGGGCTTGTTTCCATTGAGGGCCTGTGAGCAATTAGGGGTTAAGAGTCTTGCTCAGGGACAAATTTAATTTCATCGACACATATGCTGGCGTGGCCTGGAATCGTACCTGGGGCAACCAGGGCCTCTGGCTCCCTAGGCGGGCTCACTAACCACTCAGCTATGGCCGCCCCCTATCCTCAAAGTTACTACAGGGGGTCCGCCAAATCTTTGTGTGATAGGATTTACATTTTTTACATTAACCACTTGAACCCTAGCATCCCTTTTCTGAGGAGAACTTTAGCCAAAAATAGCCGATCTACAAGCTCACAACGCCTCGCGCTGCGAGGCGTTGTGAGCTTGTAGATCGGCTATTTTTGGCAAAGAGGTGTAGAGGAAAAAAGAACAGTAAACGTCAACAAAAAAAGTTGAATCTAAAACAATATAGAGGGGGTCCCTGCTTCATCTCTCTCTCAGCTAGGGGGTCCTTGGGCTGAAAACGTTGATGACCCCTGTGTTAGTGTATTGAACTTCAATTTATGAAAAGAACATTTAAATTAAACTACACAATAAACAAAAATGCACATTTAAATTAAGATTAGATTAAACAGTTGGGCTCACGTATCGTATAAAAGAGAACCCACCCCGTTTCCAATGGTCAGAGGATAAGACGTCACGTTTACCTTTCTGCTTCAGGGTGGCGGCCAGAGGGAGGAAGTAGGAGATGAAGAAGGCGAGGTGGGTCTTCTTCACGTGGTCTCGTATGACCGGGACCAGCCAGCTGCGTGGAAACTCCAGATCATCCCTGAAGAACAAGAACAGTCACTGATCATGTAACTCCAAAACAAATCCTGCACAAACCGTGTGTGTGTGTGTGTGTGTGTGTGTGTGTGTCAGGGGTCGCGCTAGGATTTTAATCTGCCGGTCCCTATGTCCGGAAGGATTCAAATTTATCGGACATCTGACAAAAATAACGGTCATAATTATTTGTATGCCTTAATGACAAGCAGGTGCGTAAATACAGCCTAACACTTAGGCCTACAGCATTATATTTTGGATTGAGCTATTTGAACATGAACCATCATAATATACACATTTTATATAGCAGGGTCATCTTACACAAATACATTAATTACCTACATTACCATTTGCGCATGCTGCGTGCGTAATGGTTTCTCAATAATCAATTGCGTTTGAACGCAATCAAAGGGCACTGCACAAAATTGGGCATTTCAGATGAATCCTTCATAACGTGGCTCAGCTGACCTGTTAGGGCAATACATTATAGACTACTCACTCACAGGAGGTTATACTGTATAGTTAGACAGTGGATGCCGTCCGCGCGTCTAGTTGAGACAGCCGTGGGAAAGTTGATGAGTTGTGAGAATCTTGTCGTCTCCTCATAGAGCTATTCAGTTCAAAGTGGTAACGTTTTAACGTGTCCCCCTCATAGAGTTAAAAATAGGTCCACGATTATGATTAACGTCATGTTTCACCTGGATGCCATAGTTGCAGTAGCCTATAGCTGTTGTGGAGAGTATTTACGCATCTGTGTTGGATATTTCATCTTCAACCTGCACTGTTGTTAAACTGTAGGACAACTTGCCAACTTTACTCACAAGTGCCCTTGTAGTAGCCTAGTATCTGTGACATATTCTAACTCGTAATGATACAACTTGTGTGTGACTGACTGTTAAATACACAACTTTATGTAATGTAACTTGTAACTGTCTGACTGCCGAGACCACAGTCTCTACGCAGCAGCAGCAACAACTACGCAACAGCAGCAACAACTCTCTTCTTCCTGTTGTACCTTCACAATAAAGTGTCTCCCATTTACCGCCAAATGCAGCACATTTTACACTGGTTATTATTAACAGGAAATAGGTGTAAATTAACAGCGCGTGACGCACTCTTTCTTTCTACCTCTCTCTCTCCCAGAAAGACACGCACGCTGTTAAGAGAGAGAGAGAGAAAGAAAGAGCGAGCAAGCGAGAGCGAGAGAGAGCTTGCAAAGAGGATTTGAAATGTGCCTGATTTGCGGTGATAATTAATGAACTGCCGTGTCATTATCAACCGGTCAGGATGTTCGAAGAGATTTATTTTTTCCGGTCTTTGTCATAAAAAAATCGGTCAAAACCGGCAATTATCGGACTAGCGCGACCTCTGGTGTGTGTGTGTGTGTGTGTCTTTACTTACTCCGATCCGGTGATGTTGAGGGGTATGGCTCCCAGAACTATTTCGGGCCCCATGGCCTCCACCGCTCCTCCCACGGCTAAATCGAGCTCACCGGCGAAGGGGAAGTGACTCGTGGCCCTCAGGTCTGACAGGGACTGTAGAGACTGATGGGGACACGGAGGGCACATCAACAGTCTGGATCAGTGAATGTCAACCGTCTTAATATCAAGGACCCCAAGTTTGATATATCTTTCATCTCTGGGACCTCAATCTACCATGTCAAATCCTCAGTGTTAATTTAACTCGGAGCGTGTACAAATCTCCTCCTGCATTACCCAGAATTCCATTAGTTTTCACCGGAAGGCGGAAGCGTTTCAAAAAGCGTTCTTTTTGTTGTTTTATACTATCTGTGGATCGTTTCTCTTAGCCAGTGGAGCTTTAGTTACAGTGAGCTGTGCTTTCTTTTACTGTTGTTTTTCCATCTTCAAATCCTATAATGCCATAAAAACAGCGTGATATTCCTTTTTGTTACTAGCGGTAGTTCAGGGCCAAACAGGAAACCGGTGCATTTCCGTTTTCCGGCCGGATGACGTCATTTTCGCGGGAAAGACGCCCCACTCCACTTTCAATAGAAAATATGTTTATAAAAGGCTTTCGGGGGTGAAATTCATGGAACGGGTGTTGTGAATTCTGTCCATTGCTTGTCTTTGGTATTCACAGCGCCCTGTGTTGTAAAAATGTCTGTGTGTTACCTTAGTCATGACAGGATGCGCTTGCTTTCCTGCAGCTTTGTAGAAACAACCCAGCACCTGCAGCACGAAGGGCCAGGAGGCATGGAAACGATAAGACAGACCCTCCTCCACGATACTGGAACACACACACACACACACACCATTACAACAACAGTCATCCATGTGTAACTTAGGAAAAAATTATACAATTTTCTCTACAGCTGCGGAGCTCACCTGAACATCTTGCAGACGTATGCTGGGTTTCCGGTGGAAGCAGTGACACTGACGGGGCCGATCTCTGCCATTCGAGGGGCCACGCACTCATTCAACAGAGTCTGAACACACACACACACACAGACACAGTTATACTATGCAGATACAGTATACTGTATGTTGGTTAGTAGGTTTAATGTTTACTAGGTTACTCTATAGCACTTAATTGTTATCTTTGCAATCCATTTACGTCACTGGTTTTCAACCAGTGGTCCAGGGACCACCAGTGGTCCTTGAGGTTCCAGGTGGTCGCCAGCTAAATGATGTAGAGTTGGTAACCAAATGGACCCTTATAGGACTTTAACTCTTAAGAGCGTAAAATTGTTAAACATCTGCATTACTTAATTTACAAGAAGTCTACACAATTAGAGAATGTAGAAGAATTGTTATATTGATCAATGTTTGCCTGTTATCTCTCCTATGGAACCAACATCAATACTGTGCACAAAGATGCTACGCACACCAGGTCCTTGTAGTGGTGCTGCTGGCTCATGGCAGAATAATCTCAAGGTAAATTGTCAAAAGACAAAAAGTGTCCACACACACTGTTATAACAAAAGTGCAAAAAAATATTTAGGACGCAGAGTAAAAAAGACCAACGTTTCGGCAAACACATGCCTTCTTCAGGGTATACAGAGCAACTGTATGCTCTGTATACCCTGAAGAAGGCATTTAGTCAATTTACCTTGAGACCAACATCAATACAACATGGAACTGTGGAATTGACTAAATCTCATCCAACGACAACAAAATATTCTGAGTCTTGGGTGAGAGTCTAAATGTCATTAAACGGTCGTTCCCTGGCTCAAATGCAGAATAAATAATGGACCTTGATATGAAAAGGGTTTAAAACCACGATTTACGTGACCATTTACCATGTTTCTTGTTGACTTGGGTTCATGCCATTTACTACCATGGTAGTGGGCTCAAGTTGTTTTGTAATAAACAGACGTCTGAGGTGTAAGGACTGTTCCTTTACCTTGAGTGTGTTGGTGGCAGCAGAGGCCACCTGTGTGTGAGTGGACAGGAAGCAGTTCATGGCGGCCGAGAACAAACGAGGGAGGTGTCCCAAACTCAGAGAGCTCTGGAGACTGCAGGGAGAGAGAGAGAGAGAGACGGGAGAAAACATGATCAACAACTTGCCCAGAGGGAAGAAAACGTAAATGTTTTTTGGCGACATTGCCGTGTGGAAGTGATTACCTCGCCAAGTGGACGTGGGCTTTCTCCATGACAGCCAGCCAGGCCAGTATGGGCTGCAGGTCATTCTCACTGGGCAGGTAGTCATACAGGGCCTGGGGGGGGACATTCCCATGACATGTACACGTTCATACAATTATATATTTTTCTTAATTTCAATCAATACATACAGGCTCTGTTATCCGGTTCAGTTTCGTGCCTTCACCTGCTTTGCTTCAGTGCGTTTTATTTTGTATTTTTGGTGCAAATCAACAAACTGAACGTCACTTCATGGTGCATTCTCTCACCGTGATGATCTGTGCGTTGAGTTCAGGAGACAGAGAGACGGCGCCTGGTTTCCCGCTGAAGAGCCTGTGGAAGGCCTGCATGGCGCTGGCCGTCACCAGCTAAACACAAACACAGAGAGAGTATGAAGAGGAATAGAAATACGTACCTGTGGCTGTGAGTACAAGTGATAAATGACTTTGTCTCCGAAATATATCCAAACACCATATTAGTTCATATGCATAACAATACATTAAATACATGTTCCGTATTTTGTTGACAATGTAATTTGGTTAATGGGATATGTCATTATTTTAAACACATTCAGGGAGACGCAATAGAGTACTTTCAGAGTTCAGACTGGTTGATCAGAGAGAGCGTGAGCAAGGGAAAATGAAAGGTTACATGTAAAAACGGTGAAAAAAAAAAAAAATATATATATATATATATATATATATATATATATATATATATATATATATATATATATATATATATATATATATATATATATATATATATATATATATATATATATATATATATATATATATATATATACACACACACACACACACACACACAGGGGTGCACATAACTTTTTAGGTCTAGTACTCAGAAGAGCACCTGGAGATGTGACTTGGTGCGCACCAAATAAATCCACACACACAATCACGCTAAAGCACGCGTCGGCCCCATGTACAGCCATTACATGGGGACGGGCCCCCCCCCCTTGTCACAAGGGGGGGGGAGGGGGGGGGGGGGGGTGCTGCGCGAGAGAAAGGGACGCTCTGCATCCAAATTCCGTCGTTTTTCGCCGTTTTTTTTCCCGCACGCCGTTTGGTGAACCCCCAAGGTTGGTGCCCTGTGCTGCGCTGCTTTTATCCGCCAGATTGGGACGTTCACGGCATATTTGGCACCATTACGGTGCGTTCATCATCGGTGACGAGTGCCGCTAACCGCTGCTGGCTGCGTGCAGCGAGCTGCGAGTCGCAGTGTGTCTGTGTGGCAGGACGAGGCAACACTCACACAATCACGTGCAGCATGCGTGCCCTCCCCCTGAGCCTAATGGCTGTACATGGGGCCGACGCGTGCTTTAGCGTGATTGTGTGAGTGTGGCTTCAGGAAGTAAATTCCTAGCCTCGATCTCCAGGCTTTTACTTTTTAGTTTTGCTAAAAAATAAAAGCTTGGAAATTCCTGTCCCACTGTTGGTACGCAAAAGCGCCTCGCGTCGTCTGATGTGCCGCGCACCAGTTATGTGCACCCCTGTGTGAGATAGATATATCTATATCTATATCTATATCTATATCTATATATATATATATATATATACACTCTGCCGGGTGGACAGGAAACCTCAAAACTGTAAATCGTTCAGGATTTTTCTAATTTTTTTAAAGCAAAAGTAGCAGATCTACAAGCTCAAAACGCGTCGCTTCACACCGCGTTTCGAGCTTGCGGATCTGCTACTTTTGCTGCTTTTGTGTGACGCTGTAGTATGATCAAGTAGGGCGTTAGTTTACAAAGAAATACAAAAAGTTATAATATAAAGATAAGGTTTCTGCCCGACAACAACGATATATATTTTTTTCATTTAAAAAACATAATTAACTGAATAATGGTGTCGGGTAACTGATGGCATACTGATTGTCTATCAGTATTTTCCCTACTTTGTGGTCTTGTGTGTACTCACCACATGGCTCAGTGTCATCACTCGGAGCAGAGTCTCACAGCAGGACTTGACCGCCGCCAGGGGAAACGTCAGCATCAGCTCCTTCAGAAGGCCCAGCACGTGCAGTATGGTGGTGTCCTCTTTACTGCCTGAACACAAACACACCACCAGTGTTGATTTTGACAGCAAATTTTGATTTAGTTTTAGTCATAGTCATTTGAATAAAATTCCATTTAGTTTTAGTCATATTTTAGTCATCTGAAATGTTTTTGCTTGTAGATCTGCTATTTTCAGAGCGCAACACCCGAGCGCAACCAAACATAAAATGACTTGTCTTTTAGTTCTACTGGATCTCTTCTCCACTAGATCCCTCACTAACATTTTAGTCTAGTTTTTATTTGTTGACAAAATTGTCAAATTATCATCATAGCTTAGTTTTTATTCAGTTTTCGTCAGTGCAAAAAGGTAGTCGACACACTTTTTTGTCATAGTTTTAGTCGATGAAATCAACAGTGCACACCACACAGATTACTACTTGAATACAACTCTGTGATGATCACATCAAACATCTCCAAACAAAGGGAGAGCATATTATCCTCTCACCCCCGGCCTGCTCCATCTCTTTGATGCAGAACTTGGCGGTGGCCATAGCAGCTGGGTGATGGGAGGGGGCGTTCTCTCTGAACAGGAAGTCACTCCCCCGGAGGACCGCGCACACACCCACCTGGGCGGCTTTACGCACCTAGTGGACAGGATGAGACCAAACACAATAAAAAAAGGACGCACAAGTTTCACCATCGCCTTTTGTGATGAAAAAAAGCAGAGTCACAATTACACAGTCTTGCATAGCAAGATCTCAGGGGTCTGGTGACATCTAAATTCAATGCAGCTTGCTACAAAACTGGGTGGAAACCAATTCGGAGATTGAGAAATAACTGCATCGTACAACCAAGACTTTGGTGTGGTCCTTCATATTGGGAATGTAATGTGATTAGTTTTCAAAGGAAGTAAGCGTACGTTTGCTAGCTGCCATTCTCGGTGCTGACCCTAGTCCAGGGGTCTTCAACAGGGGGTCCTCAGAGTTACTACAGGGGGTCCGCCAAATCTTTGTGTGATAGGAACTTATTTTTTACATGAACAACTTGAACCCCAGAATCCCTGTTCTGAGGGGAACATTCGCCAAAAATAGCAGATCTACAGCTGCGAGGCGTCAAGAGGTTTGGTGTAGAGGGGGGAAAAGAGCAGACCAAGTATAGAGCGAAAGGTCAAGTTTAAGAAGTTACTAAGTATTGACGGTTTAAGTGGTTCAATGTCTGAAAATACAGTCTATGAAGCTGATCTATGAAATCTATGATATGAAGAATTTTAATCTCTAACACAATTTCATACAATATGTAGTGGGGGTCCCTGCTTCATCTCCAAGGGGTCCTTGGCCTGAAAACGTTGAAGACCCCTGCCCTACTCTCTACATTGAATTGTAGATGTCATCAGACTTATCCGCAGGTGCAGGGATCTCCGCTCGCCTGGCTGTGCGAGACTACAGGCACAACGAACACATTGGAGTGAGCAGTATAGATACTAAAGAGGAAACAGGAGACGGACCTTGGGCTTGCTGTGCACTGCGAAGCTGAGCAGACCATGGAAAGCCTGCAGCGTGGAGGGGTACGTCCACACCGACGCATCCTGCTTCCTCAACAGCGTGGCCAGACAGGACAGAATCTGGATAAGACACATGGGTTAATAAAACACACATGTTTTGTTGCACAGAACTTAAAACAGCCAAACATTACATTTTTCATTAGCCGGCGTCCCCCAGGGCAGTGGTTCTCAACCTGTGGGTCGGTCCCTGGTAGTACACAGAGTATTTTGAGATGGTCGGCCAAATACATATCATTTTGGGGGTCCTTGACATTAAAGTTTGAGAACCACTGATTATAGCAACATAACATTTTTCAAAAAACTGTTAGGATTTAGAAGACATTTGTAGAATCCCCCAGAAGCAAAGAATTGAGTTACAAATGTTTGCTTTAAAATATATATATGTATATTCAAAGATTTGCACACATTTTCACAATTTTTTCTTTTCAAAAATAGCAGATCTACAAGCTACGAGCTTGTAGATCTGCTACAGACACAGAAACATCCACTTACCCATCGGAGGACAACAGACAGAGGACAACAGACAGAGACACAGAAACATCCACTCACCCATCGGAGGACAACAGACAGAGGACAACAGACAGAGACACAGAAACATCCACTCACCCATCGGAGGACAACAGACAGAGGACAACAGACAGAGACACAGAAACATCCACTCACCCATCGGAGGACAACAGACAGAGGACAACAGACAGAGACACAGAAACATCCACTCACCCATCGGAGGACAACAGACAGAGGACAACAGACAGAGACACAGAAACATCCACTCACCCATCGGAGGACAACAGACAGAGGAAAACAGACAGAGACACAGAAACATCCACTCACCCATCGGAGGACAACAGACAGAGGACAACAGACAGAGACACAGAAACATCCACTCACCCATCGGAGGGCAGGAGCAGCGTCAGAACTGGCCAGCTTGGACATGACGTCCATCAGACATTTAGCTGTGTCTGAGAACTTAGAGACCAGAACTGGAGCTGGGACCCTGGAAGGCAAACATTCATACACATGTAACAATAAATATATATATCGGTTTTTTTCGGGGGAAATCTCATATAACCAAAACTGATACTTATCAGGATTCAAATTAAAAAGTAGCAGATCACCAAGCTAATAACTTGTGGATCTGCTACTTTTTATGCTTTTGTGACACTGTGGTATGATCAAGTAGGGCGTTAACACATCCACCGCCAAGAACGTAGTCCTACGGTCCGTTAAATCCAACTGTTAAGCGCCGAAACCGTAGTCCTACGGTCCGGGTGTTTTTTTTTTTTTTTCTTTTTTTTTTTTTTTTTTCAATTTTCTAGGGGGACCATTTTCAGTGTAACACCACCCGATGTCGACCGGAAGTGCGATCCCGTTTTTTGTTTCCCGTCGGCCTCCATTCTAAGTCGTACACAAAAACCCCTTTAAACCTATGTCGTTTTTCATCCTCGCATTTCCCATGTTAACATAAACGGTCAGAACTCAAACATGGCGGCTCCGTTTGACACGTGGTTTTCACTGGGAGATACAGTGGGATGTCGCCGATGTAAACAGACCGTGTACGGCTCAATCTTAAGGATTTTAACAAGATCTATGGCGACATGAAAAAAACAAAAAAACAACAAAAACACCTTGGCACTGGTGAGTACATTATGAGATTAACCTCTGGCGGTGGATGTGTTAATATACAAAAAAACACAAAAAGTTAAAATATGGAGGTTTCTGCCCGACAACAACGATACACATTAAATCTCCATTTCTGATTACAGTAGTTTTTTTTTTTTTTTTAATACAGTTGTTTGCAGCACTAATCCACTGGTTTTCAACTTGGGGTCCAAGCAAAGACCCCCAGGGGTCTTCAGCTACATAACAAATGGACCCATACCGTTCTGTAACTGTAGAAATGGAACTAAATGGAACCTTACATTTGGTTAAATATTCCAGGGTTTTACAGTGTACATTTTGAGTCAGAGATTGATAAACTTGGTATAAAATGGGGGTACGTACGACGTGGGGTAACGGGTCCATGAAAATTTGAAATAAAAACAAGGATGATAATCAGCGCACTGACCGTTTCATAGCGAGGTTGAGCAGGTACCCCACAGCGGCCTGCGACTCCCCGGAATCTACAGCCTCCAGGGTGGTCATCTGGAAAGGAGACCCAACACACAGTGCATTCAGACACACGGCACACTATTGGTTTGAACTGGACACGTCACATTCTGACCATGTCAAACTGAACACAACTATTTTATGTCAGTACTCACCAGTGTTGATTTTGTCGACTAAAACTATGACAAAAAATGTGACTACCTTTTTTCACTAACGAAAACTAAATAAAAACTAGATAAAAACTAAGCTATGACTAAAACTAAGACTAAATATATTGACATTTTCGTCAACAAATAAAAACTAGACTAATATGTTAGTGAGGATCTAGTGGAGAAGAGATCCAGTAGAACTAAAAGACAAGTCATTTTATGTTTGGTTGCGCTCGGGTGTTGTGCTCTGAAAATAGCAGATCTACAAGCTCGCGACGCGTTGTGAGCTTGTAGATCGGCTATTTTCAGCATGCAACCAAGTGTAAAATCAGCCACTACGACACCATCAAGGCACCGCCAACATACATTATAGTCGACTAAATCAACTGTAGATTTAGTCGACTATAATCTTATGATATTTAATCGACTAAAACTAGACAAAAACTGAAACATTTCAGATGACTAAAATATGACTAAAACTAAATGGAATTTTATTCAAAAGACTATAACTAAAACTAAATTTGCTGTCAAAATCAACACTGCTGTACTCACCAGAGCAGCAAAGTACTCCGTCTCCGTCTCCTTCCCTCCCTGAGCTCGGATCACTTCAGTAACGGCTGCCAACACGGCACAGATCTGTGGAACACATCAAGGATCCCATTAAACAGCCGGGAATTAATGAATTAATTAATCAATCAAGCCACTGCCAGTGCTTTTACTAAATCTTTCGAGACCCACAGACATTTTTTTTCAATAACGATGTAAACATCAGATGTCTGTGGGGAAAGATGAGGGTCTCTTCTTTCAACCGGATATATATCTTTTTTTAAATGAGAGCTTGTTTTCACCAAAAACGCTTAAAAAAATAGATGTGAGCTTGTATATCTGCTATTTTCTTTTATATCTTAAGATGACACCGATGCGTTCCGGTGGTTTAAGTGAACTCAGCTGGCTCCATTTGAAGACGTAAAACCCACCTCTTTATGAGCGGCTGAGTTGGACTCCCAGTAGCGCTGCACCTTCCTGAAGGTGACGTTGGTACAGTCTGACAGACCGCTGAGGAAGGTGCCGGAGGTCCTCTGGGAAAGCGCCTGCTCCTCCGGGTCCTCGTCCATACGGGCATCTCCGCGGCCACCCCGCTCCAGGGGTCCTGGTGCCTGCAGGTCATTGTGTAGCTTGAGAGCGTCAACCGTCAGGTCACTCTTTCCTACGGAGAGAGACCAAAGATAAGGCTAGTGGGAACTAGGGATGGGCAATATTATCGATATCACGATATATCGCGATATTTTATTTCGCGATACTGTATATATATACTCCAGTATCAATATCGCGATTAAAAAAAATAATAAAAAATCTGCTTTTTCAGATACAGGCTTTATGAAAAACATTCAAAGAACCTATCACAGATCTGCAGCTACTCAATATGTAGTGTATATATAAACAATATGTAGTGTATATATAAACAATATGTAGTGTATATATAAACAATATGTAGTGTATATATAAACAATATGTAGTGTATATATAAACAATATGTAGTTGTGATATATTGTGATATATCGCAATATATCGCAATATATCGCAATATATCCCAATATCGTGACCCAAGTATCGTGATACGTATCGTATCGTGAGATTGTTGCCAATACCCATCCCTAACTGGGAAGGCACACACACACAATAGAGAGTATGCTGCACATGTGTTACTTTTCCACCGGGACACGCCCCCCTCAGCTAGACACGCCCCCCTCAGCTAGACTGAGTGGCAACTTCTGGCAAAACATTGAGCAGCAGGAGTGTTGGAGTTTGGAAGCGCTTGTTGGAAATCACTCAACGGTCCTGCATACCACCCGTTTTGAAATGACACATAATCCAGGAGGCAGCAGGACATTGCGTTATTGAAAACGAGCGCTTCCAAACGCCAACACCTGCACGGAATGTCTTGACATAAAGTATCTCATAACATGTCTGTCTCTACAGTGGATTTTTATGAAACAAAAACTTTGCAGATAGAAAGAGGATAAATCAAGCTTTCCCTACGGATGCAAAGTTGGTGAGTTTAACGTTGTTTAATACAATCAGATCCCGTTTGGATGTATGGGCTGTCAAGGCCACAAAGTAGTTTTTTGCCACTCAGTAGGCGTTCCCACATAACTTCCGGGTACGATGATGTCACGTGCTGCATATCCTCTATATTGAGGTTCCCTACCAGAGGAAGAACCAAGCAATCGGTAGAAAAAAAACATTTGTGACATTGTTGTGATGCTTTTTGTATTCTCTGAAGTCTCCCATAAATGAGCCCCATGAATTAACTTCGTAATGCAAGGTCTGACTGACTTATTCCAGCATTTGTGTGACATGGACAAGGTCACTCCACATGTTAAAAAAAAGAACACAATGTGAACTGCACTGAGGAGGAAATACAGTCATACAAACAAGATTCTATGCATTACATCTCATACGACTCCACAAGGGCAAAAGCATCTGTCTATGGTTAATCAACATAGTTGCTGCAGTAGTAGGGTGCCACGATACACACATTTCACAATACGATATCATTTTAACATTGGCCATCATCTTCAGTTTAAAAGTGCTTTATTCATAAAGCACATCAATAGCATGTAGATCTGCTATTTTCACTATTGTAGAAAATATTTGATTAATTTTTTTTTCTTCATATTTTAACCATTTTTTCCTATAATGACATGGCTAGAACAGGCAGGCCAGCAGGTGTGTTAGGTCATGTTGTCCACCAGAAAAGAAAACACTGCTGTTTTTTACTAGCATCAAGCTGATGTAAACATTAATTGACTGAAGGATAGGAATATAATAGCTTTGGATCATAGATGTATTTTGACTTGTTTCTTATCTATATGCAATTGTCAAAATCAAAGTAAACATACATTAACCACATTAGCCCTATTTTATACATAGGCTATTTGAAAATAGCCGATCTACAAGCTCACAACGCGTCGCAATGCGACGCGTTGTGAGCTTGTAGATCTGCTATTTTCAAACATTTTAGTACTTTTACTTTTGGTACTTTAAGTACATTTTGATGCCAATACATTTGTACTTTTACTCAAGTACATTTTTAATTCTGGACTTTTACTTCTAACAGAGTATTTCTATATTGCAGTATTGGTACTTTAACTTAAGTAAATAATTTGAGTACTTTTTCCACCACTGGTCAGAATGAATGTCATTATAGCTCTTCTTCATTCTTGTGAGTTTGTGAGCTTGTAGATCGGCTATTTTCAAATAGCCTAGGTATAAAATAGGGCTAATGTGGTTAATGTATGTTTAACATCATAGTTTATATCTGAAAAGTAACAAGTAACTAAAGTTTTCAAATAATTGTAGTGGAGTAAAAGTACAATATTTTCCTCTGAGATGTAGTGGAGTAGAAGTAAAAGTATTGGAAATTGGAAATACTCAGGTAAAGTACAAATACCTCAGAATTGTACTTAAGTACAGTACTTAAGTAAATGTACTTAGTTACTTTACACCACTGACTCTGACATGATGACTAACTATGAATATAATGTTGTGGTTCAGACACACATCAACACCAGCTCATGTAAGGCACGCCTTAAGTTACACATACATGACGTCATAGAGGACAACTACTCATACTTTATAAAGTGCAACTTCAAAACCACACAGCTGCTAACTTTAAACAACTTTATATGAATGTTAAGTAAACCCTTCGAGCGTTAAGAAGCTTCAAACATATAAAGCAGCGCCAGGCAGCAGCTCTGAATGTCTGCTATGCTAAGCTAATGGTAGCACAGAGACCCACGTGTGATGAGGAGGAGGAGGAGGAAGGCTCCATGGTTCTCATGACGCTCAGTCTGCCTCAGAGCGTCATGGAACCCACAGTTACTGGTTTGAGATTTTTTTTGACATTGCCAACTCTCACATGTACATAAACGTTCACATTTCAAATATAAAGTGCTTTAACCACGAGCCACGGATGTTACAAGTTGATCCGACCCACGATAAGTACCCGTATCTCCCGTATTGTTCGATAAAAAAGCATTTTAATCCCATCGCCAGCCATTTTCTCCAAATTTTCTACGTTGCTTTCGACTATGCGACACTAACGGTTGGGAGGTGTATTGCACTCTGATACATCACACAAACAAGAAAGGAAAATGGCCGGCGATGGGATTAAAATGCTTTTTTATCGAACAATACGGGAGATACGGGTACTTATCGCGGTGCGGATCACCTTGTAACATCCGTGGCACTTGGCTAAGCACGTTATATTTGAAACCTGAACGTTTATGTACATGTGAGAGTTGGCAATGGCAAAAAAAATCTCAACCCAGGACCTCTGGGCTCCATGACTGTCATGGTGCTCTAGGTCTCTGGGTCTCTTACCACTCGGTCGGCTGAAGTAGCGGCTCTTCGCGGCCTCTCTGTGGAGGCTGGTCTTCGGGTTAGAGTCGCTGCTGTGTCCCTTCCTCCACCGCTTCAGCTTGGACGACGTCCCGGATTTTAATTTACCAGATTTCACCATTTTGTTAAAGTATAATAATAACAACAATCCTCCCGTTCTCTCTCTCTCTCTCAACTCTGTACTGACGATGGCTCTGTGTCGCTCATTGATGACGTCACTGGCAGATTCACGTGTCTGGCAGGGTTGCCAGATCTTGCTTATTATAATTTCCCCGCAATATTCTATTTGAAAATAGGCGATCTACAAGCTCACAACGCGTCGCGATGCGACGCGTTGTGAGCTTGTAGATCTGCTATTTTCAAATGGCTGATGTATATGTTTAAAGTGCTCATGATGATGTGATGTGGCCCATATAGTCGCTTCTTTTGGGCTGGTTTTCCTAGACCTGGTTGCTTGTTTCTCTCACAGAATCTGGCAACACTGGTGTCTGGTTCTCTGCCTGACTTGTCATTTAGTGACCAGTAGAGGGCGCTGTCTACCCAAAAGATACACTAAAGCCAGAACATTGACAGTTACACTGGTTACTTTGTAGATTTGAATTATTATAAACAAAACATACATTAACCACTTCAGCCCTTTTAAAACTTTGGCTTTTTGAAAATAGCCGATCTATACAAGCTCACAAGTTGCTGTAGATCTGCTATTTCCAAAATATTTTTAATAAATCTTTTAGTTAAAAGAACTTAACAATAATCAGAACTTAACAATAATCATAACACATTATAAAGCATTCTATAATGACTTATAAGGTCAAGTATAAATGCATTGTGATATACATATAACACTGTATAATTAACGTTATAAGCACTCATAAGTACTCGTAATGCAATCATAATACATTTTAAACCATTTTATAATGACACTTTATGCATTGCATGGTAATTCTCATAGTTGTAAGACGTTATAATCATGTAATAATGCTTTATAATCACCTTATAATGCATTGTAATCACTGTTAAAATGCATTATACTGTCATTATACAGTAAGTCACTATAAGTGGTAATTTGATGCATTAAAAGATTATGGAGACAATTATAATAATTGACCTTATAAGTCATCGTCTCCGCCAGGCCGAAGGCATGGCGAGAGAGTATGTTTTGCACCCTGTCCGTCCGTCCTTCTGTCTGTGAACAGCTAATCTCCGGCACCGTTGGCCTGATCGCAGCTAAACTTTGCACACACACTCTCTGGATACCAATTCCGAACCTCTGCCCCCAATCTTTTTTTCAAAGTTTTCACATGGACCTGTTATAGCGCCACCAGGTGGCCGATTCTACCTGACCTGGCGGAGACCTGTGCTCCGAGGAGCACTTTTTCTAGTTATAGAATGATTTATAATGTGTTATGATTACAAGCTCACAACGTGTCGCGATGCGACGCGTTGTGAGCTTGTTAACCAGTCGAGTTAAATGAATACAAAGCATTTTACTGTGTATATAAAATAATTGCTCTACAAGACAACAGCTGTAGAGAATATTTTTCATTTTAATTTACATTTTTATTTATTGACAATTCAGTTAAGCATCATATTGCGCATTAAAAAACTACAGCATTTAATTAAATCTACATTGGGTTGATAAAATAAATCAGAACCACATCTGCTCCTTTGGACCCTTAAAAAAAAGGTATGCCTTCAGCGTTACACTTCACACTGAAAATATACAACTGAGATTTTAAAATACACCACGTGTGTCTATTATATACTGTAGGTAAATGTACATATTTACAGGCACGCCACGAAAAAAAAAAAAAATCACCCTCCTACACCTGGAAATGAGATGATAGAAGTCTCATCGTCTCTGTCGGGTAGAAACCTAAATATCCAAAACTTTTCAGGATTCAAATTCAAAAGTAGCAGATCTACAAGCTCAAAACACGGCACTATTTTTGATGCCTTTGTGTGACGCTGTAGTAGGCCTGTCCCCGACTAAGGATTTCTATGGTCGAATCTGATCGGCCAAATGTTGCCTATAGTCGATTAATAGTCGACTAATGCAACACCAAGAAAATACAATATATATATATATATATATATATATATATATATATATTGGCATGATTCGACTGAGATTGGCAGTCGAATCAGTCTGATTCGACTGCCAATCTCTCAGTCGAATCATGCAAAAAAAGATTTTATGCAATAGAGGAACATTCCATTTGGTGCTGTAGGGGTGATTAATGTCTGATTTAACATATACTTGCTTAGTTATCTCCCAATAACTCATGCTGTATATCCTATTTTTGGCAAACTATTAGTTAATTAATATAACAAATTAGGCCAATCTCTCTCTTTTATTTTTTTCATAATTCGACTAAGAGATTGGCAGTCGACTCAAAGACTCCCCTCGACTGATTAGTCGACTATATGAATAATCGAGGTCAGGCCTACGCTGTAGTATGATCAAGTATAGGGCGTTAATTTACGGAAAAAAACCCACAAATAGTTAGAATATGGAGATAAGAGGTTTCTGGCGTGACAGCAACGATAAAAAGGGTAGAACGTGATAGATTTTCCTCATCAGGATGTCCAGGCTTCACTCAGGATTCACACAAATCCCGAGTGGACACTTACAGGTGTGTAACTGTGAGAATGTACCAAATGGAACCAAATGGACGCTTATACCATACATGGGCAACTGGCGGCCCTTCCTGCTCACTTAATGCGGCCCGCAGGTTAATATCGGAATACTGATATATTATTGATTTCAGCTGTTTACATTCCAAACATGCAAACATGACCCGCTTTAATTACGTCCAATGTATTTGTATTTAAGTTCATAAAGCTAACATAAGTATAACTAAATGCAATTTTCTTTTTAAAGTCATTTCAAAAATTACATAAAATGTGTACTTTTCAAGATTCCAATAAAAAAATAGCAACAAAAAAAATAGCAGATCTACAAGCTCAAAACGCGTCGCACTGTGACACGTTTTGAGCTTGTAGATCGGCTATTTTTGCTGCTTTTGTGTGACATAGAGTGGCCCGACAGTATATGCAATGTGTCCCTCTGGAGTGAGTGTGGAACTATAGTGGCCTTCTCCATCGTCAAAGTTGCAACACATCCCTGGCTTATACGGATCCAATTTAGTTCCATCTGTAACACTCTCAGAGTTACATGAACACTCAGGACTGTGCGTGTTGCCACTGAGCGATAGTGCAAAAGTCAAACACACACGACAAGGGGAGAAGGACACGTAAACAAAAACAACAAGCGTAGGAGCTTGATGTGGTTTTTCACTGGTCCACGCCGGTTAACATGGGGATCTACAGGGTTTTTATCAGGGGAAAGATGAGGCCATTTAGAGGGGGGGGGGGGGGGGGGGTACAGGTAAACATACAAAAGGTGCGATAGAAAAGCGAACAAACGTTTTAATAAAAACAAGAGAAAGTACACAAAATGTACTGTAATTGCAGTATTACCCCATGGGGTATAGCCCAGTGGTTTAGCCCGAGACCCAGAAAGAGAAATGTGACGCCTACCCGGGGACCCAAACTATAGTGAAAATAGCCAAAATCTACAAGCTCACAACGCGTCGCGCGCGTTGTGAGCTTGTAGATCTGCTATTTTCACTACTTCTTAAAAGTTGAATTTCTTAAGATTTTGAGGGAAAATCTATGAAATTCTCTTGAAAACTGAAAAATAAAAATGTAGTAAACGAAAAAAAATAAGGATATTTTTCATGACCCAAAAATGGGTCTCGACCCACTACTTGGGAACCCCTGGTCTATCTTCTAGCTCTGTGTCCCTCTTTTTGTTTGGTTGATCTCAGCTGGCTGTGGCTGGAGGAGGAGGAGGAGGAGGAGGCTGGTTGACGATGACCTGGATGACAAACTCCTTCTGCATCTTGGTGTCCTGGAGGCGGGTCTTATCGGTGAGGAGCTTCCCAGAGAAGAACCACCTCTGGTGGGCGATGGCGATGTCCTCCTGGCCCTCTAGCCGCTTCTTCAGCTCGGCGATGGAGTCCGCCATGGTGGCCGTCAGACACAGGTCCCTGCCTGTCCACCACGCAACGACACAAATTACTAAGTTAGTTTAGAGCAGTAGTTTTTCATTGATATATATATATTTGGCCACAGACCCCCATCTGAATTTGTTTTGTGCCAGCTGACCCCCAGAAGAGAAGATTTGTGTTTTAAAAAAAGAAATCTAAATTATTAAAACAAACACTTTCAAGATTTTTCAAAAATGTAAAAAAATAGCAGATATGGATAAAGGGGTTAACATGATGGTGATGCTGCATCAACATCAACCAGTGGTGCTTTGTAGTCGACTTAAATTCTTCTGAAAAACTGAATTATTTAGTCATGGTCTCAATTAGGATAAAGATTTCTCCTTGTCTGGGTCTCTTGACTTCATCTCGCTTTTTTAAGTATATTTTGATGCCAATACTTTTGTACTTTTACTCAAGTAAATTCTGAATACCAGACTTTTACTTTGACTTGTAATAGAGTATTTCTACATTGTGGTATTGATACTTTTACACAAGTAAAAACAAAATCACACCCAGTGTGAAGTGGGCGGTGTGGTCACAGTGGTCATCACAGTGATGGAAGAAGTGATGGAAGAAGTGATGGAAGAAGTGATGGAAGAAACCATAACTTAAAAAAAACAAAGTTTCTTTTTTTTTAAAGTTATGGTTTCTTATATAGGGCTATGCACATGTGTCATGTTTCCCTAGCCAATCACAGTCCTGAATAGACTGTGATTGGCCAATCACGGTGCAGGGTTAGGGGGGTACATTTGTGGCCAATCACAGCGCAGGATTTGGTGTGCAAATATCCAAACCTCACATATAGGGGCGGTTTCACCGCCCAAAAAAGTACTTTTTCCTCCACTGGTTATGAACCGTATTATTCAAAAAAGACAGACACAAGCAATATTACAGAAATATGCTATAATTGTAACATGGGAATACTGG
This sequence comes from Gymnoscopelus braueri, assembly GCF_963280865.1. Lineage (NCBI taxonomy): Eukaryota > Metazoa > Chordata > Actinopteri > Myctophiformes > Myctophidae > Gymnoscopelus > Gymnoscopelus braueri. The sequence goes on along the minus strand of NC_137619.1, from coordinate 2,427,077 downwards.
GCAGAAAAGGGAATTTGTTGTGGTGTCCTGGGGATAGAAAATAAGGATAATGTTTTCCTTACCCGTTGACATGCGGACACGCAGTCTGAAGTCCTGTTTGGGTGGAGTGGGCGGGGCTTGTTTTTCTGCGTGTGCAGCGATCTCACCCCCGTTGACCGTGTCACTGATCAGGTTGACGGGCGTGGATAGAGCGTAGACTGGGAGCTGATAGCGGTTGCCCAGCTCATCATAACTCTCTGTTAGAGAGCCTGTGGAATGAGACGAGAGAACCGTCAAAATGTGCAATGTCTGTCAGACACTAATCTCAGCAATCAGAGTCAATCTGAGACCTCTGCCTGTAGTCAGATGCTATAGTCTCTATCTGAGACCTCCGTCTGTAGTCAGATGCTATAGTCTCTGAGACCTCCGCCTGTAGTCAGATGCTATAGTCTCTATCTGAGACCTCCGTCTGTAGTCAGATGCTATAGTCTCTGAGACCTCCACCTGTAGTCAGATGCTATAGTCTCTATCTGAGACCTCCACCTGTAGTCAGATGCTATAGTCTCTATCTGAGACCTCCACCTGTAGTCAGATGCTATAGTCTCTGAGACCTCCGCCTGTAGTCAGATGCTATAGTCTCTATCTGAGACCTCCGTCTGTAGTCAGATGCTATAGTCTCTATCTGAGACCTCCACCTGTAGTCAGATGCTATAGTCTCTATCTGAGACCTCCACCTGTAGTCAGATGCTATAGTCTCTATCTGAGACCTCCGCCTGTAGTCAGATGCTATAGTCTCTATCTGAGACCTCCACCTGTAGTCAGATGCTATAGTCTCTATCTGAGACCTCCACCTGTAGTCAGATGCTATAGTCTCTATCTGAGACCTCCACCTGTAGTCAGATGCTTTAGTCTCTATCTGAGACCTCCACCTGTAGTCAGATGCTATAGTCTCTATCTGAGACCTCCACCTGTAGTCAGATGCTTTAGTCTCTATCTGAGACCTCCGCCTGTAGTCAGATGCTATAGTCTCTATCTGAGACCTCCACCTGTAGTCAGATGCTTTAGTCTCTATCTGAGACCTCCGCCTGTAGTCAGATGCTATAGTCTCTGAGACCTCCACCTGTAGTCAGATGCTATAGTCTCTATCTGAGACCTCCGCCTGTAGTCAGACGCTATAGTCTCTATCTGAGACCTCCACCTGTAGTCAGATGCTTTAGTCTCTATCTGAGACCTCCACCTGTAGTCAGATGCTATAGTCTCTATCTGAGACCTCCACCTGTAGTCAGATGCTATAGTCTCTGAGACCTCCGCCTGTAGTCAGACGCTATAGTCTCTATCTGAGACCTCCACCTGTAGTCAGATGCTATAGTCTCTATCTGAGACCTCCACCTGTAGTCAGATGCTATAGTCTCTATCTGAGACCTCATCCTGTAGTCAGACGCTATAGTCTCTATCTGAGACCTCCACCTGTAGTCAGACGCTATAGTCTCTATCTGAGACCTCCACCTGTAGTCAGACGCTATAGTCTCTATCTGAGACCTCCACCTGTAGTCAGACGCTATAGTCTCTATCTGAGACCTCCACCTGTAGTCAGACGCTATAGTCTCTATCTGAGACCTCCACCTGTAGTCAGATGCTATAGTCTCTGAGACCTCCGTCTGTAGTCAGATGCTATAGTCTCTGAGACCTCCGCCTGTAATCAGATGCTATAGTCTCTGAGACCTCCACCTGTAGTCAGATGCTATAGTCTCTGAGACCTCCACCTGTAGTCAGATGCTATAGTCTCTATCTGAGACCTCCACCTGTAGTCAGATGCTATAGTCTCTATCTGAGACCTCCGCCTGTAGTCAGATGCTTTAGTCTCTATCTGAGACCTCCGCCTGTAGTCAGATGCTATAGTCTCTCAAGCCAGACAACCGTTCCACAATCTTCGAATGCTTCAGAGAGTCTATAACCAGTGGTGGACAAAGTACTCAAATTATTTACTTAAGTAAAAGTATCAATACTATAATGTAGAAATACTCTGTTGCAAGTAAAAGTCCGGAATTCAAAATTTACTTGAGTAGAAGTACAAAAGTATTGGAATCAAAAGTAAAAGTACTCATTGTGCAGAATGTCCTGTTTCACAAGTTTAAAATGTATAAAAATCTTTTCAAAATAGCTGATTTACAAGCTCACAATGCGTCAAGCTTGTAGATCGGTGGTTAATGTATGTTTTGTGATAATAATCTAAATCTGCAAAGTAACAAGTAACTAAAACTGTCTCATAATTGTAGTGGAGTAAAAGTATAATATTTGCCTCTGAGATGTAGTGGAGTAGGAGTAAAAGTATTGAAAATGGGAATTACTACTCCACTAAAGTAAAAAAATCCTTAAAAGTGAATTAAGTACAGTACTTAAGTAAATGTACTTAGTTACTTTACACCACTGTCTGTAACTATGACTCCCTGACAGCCACAAACGGGAAGCTGTCGTCCGTTTGTCATTTCCGTTCACGGAAATATATTTTAATGTGGGTTTGAATTTCCATTTCTGCTAAACGGCAAAGCTACAATATGCTTCCACTAATTTAAGGAAGGACAAAGTTACACAACTGCAAAGGCTAGAAGGAAGTGGGGAGTATAGTCGGACGTCCGCTTTACAATCTTGGCATTTCTGAGCGCTTCCGTTGCACAGACTGCATGGTGGAAGCATCTGAAAACTGTGTGAGCCTGTGTGTCTGTCTCCAGAGAGAGAGAGAGAGAGAGAGAGAGACACTGGTCAGATGCTGACTAATTAAACTGTGTGAGTCAACAGTCTGTCTCCAGAGAGAGAGAGAGAGAGAGACTGGTCAGATGCTGACTAATTAAACTGTGTGAGTCAACAGTCTGTCTCCAGAGAGAGAGAGAGAGAGAGAGAGACTGGTCAGATGCTGACTAATTAAACTGTGTGAGTCAACAGTCTGTCTCCAGAGAGAGAGAGAGAGAGAGACTGGTCAGATGCTGACTAATTAAACTGTGTGAGCCAACAGTCTGTCTCCAGAGAGAGAGAGAGAGAGACACTGGTCAGATGCTGACTAATTAAATAACAGCGTCTCGTGTGAGAAGGGTCAATGCCCAGTCCCATCAGGACATGGACAGAGGCTGTGTGGCGTTTTGCTTTATTAAGCCAAAGAGCAGAGGAGATACGTTTGTCCTTGAAACAAGGTAAATGCTTTGTAATTAAACCCCCCCCCCCAACACACACACACACACACACACACACACACACACACACACACACACACACACACACACACACACACACACACACACACACACACACACACACACACACACACACACACACACACACACACACACACACACACACACACACACACACACAGATTTTTCCATCCATCTCTGCCATGGTATCTGACTAGCAATCCATCTGCTCTGGTCACACTCTCTGCTCTAGTCGCCCTGGTGACTATTACGTAACGCTCATAGCGGTAATCTCTTAGCAACTGCACACACACAGGACTCAGACTGCACAACTGTGCTGACAGTCTGAGAGTTATGATACATTGTTACGTAGCAATGGAAGTTTACAGCTTTCATTTCTAGGAATACCTGTGTGTGCGTGTGTGTGCGTGCGCGTGCGTGCGTGTGTGTGTGCGTGCGTGTGTGTGTGTGTGTGTGTGTGTGTGTGTGCGTGTGTGACGCACGTGTGTGCATTTGTCTGTGTGAAGGTTCCAGTGGTGGAAAGTAAATATGTACATAAACTCAAATACTGTACAGTACTTAAAGTACGACTTCACCGATTTTCAACCTATCTTCATATAATAGGTCCTCACTAATACTTATGATAAAATGGTACAATTTTTTTCTACTTGGTCTGTGTCTCATAGGAGGGCTGTGGACAGTCCAGAAAGACGTCTACCAGTGACATCATCGTTAGGCGTGATTTTTTTTTTCAACAAGATTTCACATTTTTTATTTAGATTTGTATTAACACGAGAACAACGGCTTCTTTTATTGCATTGCAACTTTCCAGGAATAGAAAGCCAGCAGTTTCTATTAGCTTGGATTCCCCATTGATGATGTCACTGGTAGACGGGACTCTGAACTGTCCACAGCCCTCCTCTGAGACACAGACCGAGTAGAAAAAAATTGTACCATTTTGTCATGAGCATTAGTGAGGACCTATTATATGAATATAGGTTGAAAATCGGTGAAGTCGTCCTTTAAGTACAATTCTGAGTTTTTTTGTTTTACTTTACTGGAGTATTTCCAATATGTAATACTTTTGATTCTACTCCACTACATCTCAGAGACAAAAATTTTACTTTTACTCCACTACAATTATTTTAAACTTGAGTTACTAGTTACTTTGCAGATTTAGATTATTATTACAAAACATGCATTAATTAACCTCTTCATCGGCTATTCGGCTATTTGAAAATAGACGATCTATTTTCCTGAGCTTGTAGATTCAAAAGATTTTTTTAAACATTTTGAACGATTGTGAAATGGGACAGTCAGCATAATGAGTACTTTTACTTTTGGTACTTTAAGTATATTTTGACGCCAATACTTTTGCACTTTTACAAAAAGTAAAGTACATTTCAAATATCGAACTTGTACTTGTTAACAGCCTATTTCTACAAATAGGGCATTGATACTTTTACTTAAGTAAAAACATGTGAGTAGTACTTCTTCCTACCACTAGAGGCAGGGTTCTCACCATGGGGCAGAGTGATGCAGGCTCCGTCCACTATGGCCTGTGCCAGTTCCAGGTCGTTGCACTCCACGGCCAGGCCGGCCGCCCGCAGGGCGTCCCAGATCTCCTTCCGGCCGTCGAAGGCCGGGGCCGTGTCCCAGAACTCGTCCCTCTTGCTCCTCAGCTGGCCCTCTGTCATGGGGTACTCGCTCTTCCATTTCAGCCGCTCCTTCTTCAGAGGCTCATTACGTCCTAGTGGTGAAGAAATGATATTACAGGAATGATGATTCAACCTCCTCTCTCACTTAAGAATAGTACTCAAGGTACTGTGGACAGTGGGGTGCTCGGGTGGCACAGGGGTACAGTTCCTGCCCACCACCACAGAGACAAGGGCTTTGAATCCACAGCGGTGACTCTGTTGTATAAATGCATACAACACATAATTGATGATGTACATATAAACCTCAAATCTCAAAATCTTGCAACGTACAACCCAACTGCCACACATTTCTTCAGTATAGTTATAATACTGTTGCACTCTACATAGAGGTATCAGCATAATGTTTCAATTGCACTATTACCCTGTTCACAGCCATGCATGTCAGCATATCGTAATCACTCCTGTCTGTGTGTCTGTGAACAAAATAACTCCAGAACGGCTGCGATTCTTTCTGCTAAACTTGGTGAGAATGATCAGTAGGTTAGGCTGCCCTGAAGAGATGCTCCACTTTTCAACCTGCCGTCACTATATCAGGATGTCACTATAGGGGAAATGTTCAAAAAAAAATCAAGCTTTCTCAAAAGAATAGTGAAAACAGCCGATGTACGATGTAAGACCTGGAAAGCATTTCTCTTTTTAGATTTTAACCACTTTATTATTTTAAACTTTGGCTATTCAAAAATAGCCAAAATCTATTTTTATTATATATTTATTATTTCTATTTTAGAAAAATCATGAACATTTTTGTACATTTTTCAATATATATTTTTGAATTGGAACTAAATATTTTGAGATCGGGGTCCGTGGCCAAATACATATAATTGTGGGGGTCCTTGACATGAAAACGTTTGAGAACCACTGATATTATAGCGACATATGGATTTAGAAGACATTTGTAGAATCCCCCAGAAGGAAAGATTTGAGTTACAAATGTTCACTTTAAAAATATGTAAGATTTGCCCACATTTTCACGAAAAAAAATAAATAGCAGATCTAAAAGCTCATAGTGCGGCACTCAGTGCCACGCTATGAGCTTGTAGATCTGCTATTTTTTAATAGCCAAAGAAGTCTAAAAATAACACAGATGAGTTCCCGGTCTTAATGGGTTAACAAAAATGACGTAAATGTCACATCTCAGGAACAGAATGAACAGATGTTGGTGTGTATAGGGTTTACACCTTCATGACATGTTTTGACTCGTGATGTAATATTCTCTTTGTTTATGTACAACAACCCCTGAGCTCAGGCTCATCTTACATCTATGAGTGTAAACAAACCCTCCAGTGTCACGTGCACTGCAAAGGAACAACACATATAACACAGATCTATATGATATTATCCCACACATCTAATCTTATAGACTAAACTCACTGTGGAGTTTGAGTGCCTTGAGAGACTTCAAACAGAGAACTTTTACAACGTGCAGGTGTCAGTTCTACTATGACAGACCTGTCAGTAGCGCAAAGAAGAAGCGATACCTATGTGGGAGGAAGGTCACTTTGATACACAGAGAGGCAGGGAAATCAAAGGGATTATTTATAGTGTCATGGATTACTGTGGTAGCCAGTGAGAGACAGAGGCGCGCGCGCACACACACACACACACACACACACGCACACGCACACGCACACACACACACACACACACACACACACACACACACACACACACACACGCACACGCACGCGCGCACACGCGCACACACACACACACACACACACACACACACACAGTGGATTATAGTCAGTAATCAGGATCTACATAACAGGATTTATCTTCCACTGTTCCACATGGCATTGCTAGGAGAGACAAACACTCTGTAGGCAATGAGAGGCAAAACAACAACAGTAAAAGTAGCAATACCACAATATAAATATACTCTGTTACAAGTAAAAGGCCTGTGTTCAAAATGTTACTCGAGTAAAAGTACAAAAGTATTGGCATCAAAATAAAGTACCAAAAGTAAAAGTACAAAAATGTTTGAAAATAGCAGATCCACAAGCTCACAACGCGTTGTGAGCTTGTGGATCTGCTATTTTCAAATAGCCTATGTATAAAATGGGGCTGAAGTGGTTAATGTATGTTTTATAATACAATAATGTATATCTGCAAAGTAACTAGTAACTAAAGTTATCAAATCATCGTAGTGGAGTAAAATTACAATATTTTCCTCAGAGATGTAGTGGAATAAAAGTAAAAGTATAGAAAATTGAAAATACAAAGTAAAAAATACCTCAAAATTGTTCTTAAAGGGTAAGACCACTTTGGTAGAGGTTTGGTTTGTGTAGTTACCTTGCCATGATGTAACTCCAAAGGTGGACAAGAAATGAAAAATAATTGCTCCATTAATTAGAAATCGATCATTAAAAATATGCTCCCCATTGACTTACATTGTACACTGGAACAGCTCTCAAAGTCACTCTTTTAGCCCATAAACGAACACAAACTAAGCTGATTCAGACAATATAGAACATCACCAAACCCAGTACTGTTTATTTTTTTAATAAAAATGTCAACTTCCTGATGATTTTACTATTTGAAGATCCGGATCCGGATCCGCGATCCAGTCCAGGTTTTCTTTCTAATAAAAATAGCTAAATCAACAGTAAGTTAACATTTTTATTTAAAAAAAAAACAGTACTGGGTTTGGTGATGTTCTATATTGTCTGAATCGACTTTGTTTACATTCGTTTACATGCTAAAAGAGTGACTTTGAGAGCTGTTTTACTGTACAATGTAAGTCAATGAGGAGCATATTTTGAATTATCAATTTCTAATCAATGCAGCAATTATTTTTTATTTCTTGACCACCTTTGGAGTTACATCATGGCAAGGTAACTACACAACCCAAACCTCTACCAAAGTGGTCTTGCCCTTTAAGTACAGTACTTGAGTAAATGTACTTAGTTACTTACCTCACTGTTAACAACAACAACACAAACCACAGGGACTCATACCGCTTTAGAAGTCTTAATCAACCCACTTGTTAGGGCGAAAATAACTGGCTGAATAAACTTGCTGTGAAAGTGTCATCATAACCGAATACACAGTCTATGGAAATGTTTACCAGTTAACCACTGGGACCCTATATACTTTGTTGACCGGGGTCCCCCAGGGGTCTGTACTAGGTCTCCTCCTTTGTCCCTCTATACCAGATCTGTTCGCCTACATTACGACATGCCCAGAATAGGGATGGGCTAGAGTTCATGTGGTTAGAAACATGGACACTGTTGTTGTATAAACATGGCCATCCTCCAAGCTTCAGCTCAACCACATGCTGTGTTGTTTATGTGTGTGTGGCCAGGCAGATACAGTGTGTGTGTGTGTGTGTGTGTGTGTGTGTGTGTGTGTGTGTGTGTGTGTGTGTGTGTGTGTGTGTGTGTGTGTGTGTGTGTGTGTGTGTGTGTGTGTGTGTGTGTGTGTGTGTGTGTGTGTGCCCAGGCAGACACAGTATGTGCCTGGGCACAAACAGTATCCTATTTTTATGAGTAATATTTGATCACAAAGCAGAGACATTTTCTGAAATCTGAGCGCCTTTCCTTAGCCCCAACCACTTGGAATGACCTACAGCTTAAATTAAAGATCCGTTCTCCCATAACATACGGTCAATTTGAATCTTTGATTGCAGACCTACCCACAACAACAACTAAAAAAAAAAAAGTGGAATGCCCTACCAAAAGGCATAAAGGAGTAAAACCCTACTCACTTTCAAAACTGCCCTAAAGAAACACCTTCAAGAGGCTGCAATTCGAAAATGGCCCCTGTCAAAGTCTTAACCTAACCCCCCCTACCCCCCACCAACCCCCCCCCCCCCCTCCCTGAACCTTTCCTCTTTTTCTCGTGTACATATTTTTCACTCTTCATACCAGTAACCTGTAAGCTGATTGTATGACGTTCTATATAGTAGGGTGTATATTTGTCTGTCTCTTATATGTCATCATGGTTGGGGGGGGGGGGGGGGGGTCTCATTTTAAACAAGCTCAGTGCTTTATGAGCCTTCCAGTTTAGTAGACCTTGTATTGTGAATTTGTACTTCCATGTACTGTTGTTCTCATGTCTTACTAAATAAAAGTACATCAATCAATCAATCACACATGTCTCCAACTATTTTTAACCCATTTAGACCTGAGGCCGATTCTAAAAACGCCTTTTCTGAAAAACATACATTTTTATTCAAATAGATTGTGGTTTGAATGAATGAATAAGTAGATAATTTCCTCTCTTTCTTCAAACCCTGTGTGTGTGTGAATTCAACGTCAACCTAAAGGCCTTGTTGCTAGCCCCTGGCAACTGGAGAGCTGCATGCATGTGTTAGCGTGCTAGCCAACACAGTATTGTATAATTAAACAGCACTGTATTATTAGATATTATACTGTATTATTAAACGGTACTGTATTATAGATAGTATTGTATTATTAAACGGTGCTGCATTGTTAGATAGTACTGTTTTATTAAACAATAATACATTGTTAGTATTGTATCAACATGTTAGACAAACTAGTCCAGCAGCTACATTCTGATAAATACAGGTAGCATAGAACAATGCAATGATAAATGAGTTCTTACAAAATGATCTGCATTAACCCATTAAGAACGGGAAGCCTATATGTTGTCATACCTTTAAAACCAGGGAAGCATCTGTGTCATTTTAGATGTTGCCATGTATATAGCAACAGGAATCTTTTCAAGTTTTTCGGAAAATAATCTGCCTCAGGTCTAAATGGGTTAGTATCTGGAAATGTCTGAGGAAAAACCCAAGATAAGGTCAACTGTCATTACCGCTACAGTTAGGCGAAAGGACATTTGGAGGTCTTTGACGATACTAGGTCCCAGACATGGATCTCTAAGCATTAGACACCGATCAACACTCCACTAGAATCTGTAACTGGTTATCCTGTAAGTATTGAAGCTTTATATTTCCTAAGTAAACCTCTTGGCTGGTGGTACACCTTACTGGAATGAAGGTAAAGGGTTTAGTGATGAACACTCAGAAATCTGTCCTTGATACAGTAGTATCAAATACTGTTCCTATGTCATCCCAGTCCATCCAATCTGAACTTGAAGGCAACTGGTCCACAACAAAAAGAGTTCCCTAGTATAAAGTCTAGTTACCTGGAATCCAAGTTTATCAATATCTTAGTAAAACTGACTAAATCTAACCACACAAGTGATACGTTGTCCTTTCTGTATATCCAACTATGTAACATGGAGGAGAATGCCGTACTGCAAACCTACTAAATGTCATTTACTATGTTCATTATAGTATGTTATGATCTCATAATCATTATGAGCATTAATAAGACTTCATGCAGGCACCAGAGATTGTGTCACAAATACATGCACTCCTTTACAGTTCCTCTTTCACTAATATATACTATAGGCCCAAAATGGCTATTGACATAACTACTAATAGATACATAACTACTAATACATACAGCAACCTCAACAGTAAAGGTTCTTAAACACCGGGGGCGATTTTTTCATGTAAATAATATGTATTTTTTTAAAGCCTTATAAAGTCAATGCAAAGCTTCCACATCAGTTTCGCGGACCGAAAAAGCGTCTTTTATTTATTCGGACAGAGTCCGAATTTTGCGTATATTCGCATAATCGCCGGTGTGTAATGACCTTAAGTCTACATGTCCCTGATCAAAATGTCTAATTCAGCCTCACAATAAATAGTGATAGAGATTTTACCAACAGTCTTTTCCCCCCCCCCATTTGTTTAAGCCAGGGTGATTAAGATATAGTTAATAACTCGAGTCAATACTGAATATGGATGATTTAGCTTGTGTTCTCTGTCTGCAGGAAACATGTGATACCAGAGTAATGCAGAGTAAAAAGATTTCCGTGACAAGAAAACGCTACTCATTTTGGGTCAATATTTACCATGAGTTTAGGAGACAATATTTTAGAAGTAAGAATGCTTCTTCTACAGTTTATATAAAGTCGGGTGGAAACCTCATTATGTCCAAAACTGTGAATTTTCAGGATTCAAATCCAAAAGTAGCAGATCTACAAGCTCGAAACGTGTCGCTTCGCGCCACGTTTCGAGCTTGTAGATCTGCTACTTTTGATGCTTTTGTGTGACGCTGTAGTATGATCAAGTAGGACGTTGATTTTACGAAAAAACACCAAAAAGTTAGAAGATGGAGATAGGAGGTTTCTGGCCCCTGACAGCAGCGATAAGCAGTACTTACTTTTCGGCACCACTTTGATGGGAAAGTCCCTGCTGGAATGATAGCTGTGGCCCCTGGAGTTAGTCACTCCCATGATGACACTTATTCTCTCGCAAGGTTAACTAACGCAGTTCCAAAATCAGCATTTGAGAGAAAGAAGAATCCAGAAAGTATGAAAGTATGATCCCAACAATGCCAGCATGCAAACTGCCACGGTCCTTCCTGTATGCAGTCACTGCCAACCGTCACGGCAACAAGCTTGACCTGCTTCCTCAAACATTAACACACACACACACACACACACACAGACACACACACACACACACACACACACACTGTCTAATTGTGTCCTTTCTATCTAATAACAAACACCCAAAAATACCACCGGATCAGTTCGTCTGAGGCAGCAGGTGAGGGAAAACCTGTCCCTCGTGTCCAGGCTGTGGAGAGAGACAGCTTCTTTACACAAGAGAGTCTAATCCTATCAGCCCTATTTAAAAAGGCATGAGTTAGAAATACCAAGGGCAAGATGGCCAACCCATTAATAGACTGTAAAGCCTTGTCTAGTATACATTCTATTAGTGGTGGACCCTATTTGCAGGTGTACTGTCTCTCACGGCCCATTGTTTTGTTTCTCTGTTCTTTGGCATATCGATTGCCAAGGTTCAGTGCAAAGCGGAATGGTAATAATTCATATTTTTCAGATGCAAAGCTGTCTTAGTATAGGGCTCGAGGTGTGTGTGTGTGTGTGTGTGTTTGTGTGTGTGTGTGTGTGTGTGTGTGTGTGTGTGTGTGTGTGTGTGTGTGTGTGTGTGTGTGTGTGTGTGTGTGTGTGTGTGTGTGTGTGTGTGTGTGCGTCTGTGTGCGTCTGTGTGTGTGTAAAGTGAAGTAGAGGTTTTTAAATTTGTTCTTGTTCATATAAAAAAAAATTATCAGTTCTTCTTGTTCATAAAGTCATACACTTTACAGAACACATTTAACATCTGACAGCAGAATGAGTATCCATGCAAACCCACACGGAAAGGAAATGTATGAACATATTCTGTCAATATATGGCGAGTATATATGCAGAGTATATGCTGCATACTATATATGCAATATTCAGGTTCATATATGTGCATTTATGTGGATTTTAAATATATGTCTCATATATAGCTTATATATTTCCACATATATGCCAGTCATACATAATGTCTACATATACAGCTAATATATATATGACTTTTTGCATATATCACTTTTTAACCAACTGTCAATTGTCTATGCTCTGCTGTTTTATGGTAAGGCCTACTTATTGCATAAAGACTGTAGTATTAGTATTTGGACTGTAATAGGCTCTGTGCACGACTGTAGTTCCCTTTTCTTGAAGGAAGCATAAACATTTCCTGTTATGGGTCAAGGCTATGAAAGACCAGGCAGGTGCCATTGACGCGCATGGGAGGCAAAACTGGAACCGGAAGTTCGGTGAAATACATTAGAGTCAATGGCAGCCGGCTGGACCAGTTTGTGAACAAACACTATTTCTGAACAATTGCGTCCTTTGGCAGTTAATCAGTTCAGGAATATAAAAGAAGACATAATCACAGGTTGTTTTCCAATCACGTTTTTCGATGTGCACACTGTATCATTTATTGTGGCATTTAACAGCGGCATGCAGTGGTGTAAAGTAACTAAGTACATTTACTCAAGTAACAATTTTGAGGTATTTTTACTTTACTGGAGTATTTCCAATTGTCTATACTTTTACTTCTACTCCACTACATCTCAGAGGCAAATATTGTACTTTTACTCCACTACAATTATTTGAAAACTTTAGTTACTAGTTACTTTGCAGATATAAATTATTACATAATAAAACATACATTAACCACTTCAGCCCTATGTTATACCTAGGCTATTTGAAAATAGCCAATCTACAAGCTCACATGCGACGCGTTGTGAGCTTGTAGATCTGCTATTTTCAAACATTTTAGTACTTTTGGTACTTTAAGTACATTTTCATACCAATACTTTTGTACTTTTACTCAAGCACATTTTGAATTCCAGACTTTTACTTGTAACTGAGTACTTCTACATGGCAGTATTGATACTTTTACTTCAGTAAAATATTGTTGTACCGTTTCCACCACTGGCGGCATGTATCGTTTCTGGCTCGGCAGTATCACGAGATTTGGTTGTCAGGTGGTTGTCAATGATGTAAATTCTCGCGATACTTCGTTCAGAAATGTACTTTGTGCTCTAGATAGCTCAATAAACTTATACAGTGTACACATCGAAAAGCAACACAGCACGTTGGTCACATCCCGACGTTTGGATCATAATGTCTAGCCTTTGATTGCCTTAGAATAACATTTTTAACATGTTTGATACAAATGTTACTGATTATAGAGAATGTTAAATTATTGTAATCCGTTCTTGATTTCCTGCACAATGGATTAATCAAACTCATGTGTGGTTACTGTAGGTGTGAATGGCATTTAGGCAGCTCAAATCATTGTCTTTGAAAAGACTAACATCTTATAAAAACACAATTGAGCACATACTGCTGCTTTTCTTTAAGGTGAAAAAGGTCTGTAAAATCTATTTATTACATATTGATGCTGCTTGGTGCAGGCACGCAGCGTTTATCGTTTTAATGAACATTAAATTCAAAAGATATACCGGTAGGCTACACCAAAATAATCTAAACACAGATAACCTTGTGCCCATGCCCTAAGCACCCTGCAGTGCAGTAGTTATGTTGTTTATCATTTCTGGAATGATTTAAGCATCTACGTGTTCATGTGTTTGTTGTTGAAAAAGACATCAAGCCGTGGGCTATTGTTAGCACCATAGTAGCCGTCTGTCTGTGTCGGCTCTAAAATGCACACAAAGCAACTTTTTTCCCACACCTTCTAGGGCTAAACTACTCTTTTAACAGGCTAATAGCCGATCTACATGCTCAGTAAGCTTGTAGATCTGCATCTGCTATTTATTTATTTTTAGTTTGAAAAGAAATGTGAACAATTTGGAATCTATCTGAAACATTTTAACACCATAAATCTTGCATGGGGGATCCCTGGCACAGAATATTGTCAGATGAGGGTCCGCGGCCAAATATACATTAATTCGGGGGTCTTTGACATGGAAAGGTTTGAGAACCACAGTTGTAAGGAATATATACATAGATCCAGGGCAGAGCTTCTTACCTCCACGTTTTTTGCTTCTTGCGATGTCTCTGGTCGTCCCCTGTCCGTCTACACGGTTCCTGCCCACACAGCCACCCACCACGGATCCTACATTACATACAGAGACAATCATACATCACTATGAGCTTGTAGATCGCTATGAGCGCTATGAGCTTGTAGATCTGATTTTTTTTGAAGAATCTTGAACATTTTTAACTCCAATATTTGCTTCTGGTCCCTGGAACAACATATTTTGAGATGGGGGTCCGCGGCCACATACATTTTTGGTCCTTGACATGAAAAGGTTGGAGCACAACTGATATAGCAACATTACGGTTAGGATTTAGAACATATTTTTAGATACAGTATGTATTTGGCCGAGGACCCCCATCTCAAAATGTTTTGTTCCAGGGACCCCCCCAGAAGAAAAGATTTTAGCTAAAAATGTTTGCTCTAAAATATATATATATATATATATTTAAAGATTTGCACACATTTTCACGATTTTTCAAAAATAGCACATCTACAAGCTCGCCTCACTATGAGCTTGTAGATCTGCTATTTCTGAATAGCCAAAGTATAAAATAATGGTTGAAGTGGTTACACAGATGCGTTCCCGGCTTTAATGGATTAAAAGGCCCACTTCACCCATTTTCAAACTGTCTTCATATAATTGTTCCTCACTATTGCTCATTATAAGATGATGCACCATTTCTCTCTATTTGGTCTGTGTCTCAGAGGAGGGCTGTGGACAGTTCAGAAACCTGCCTACCAGTGACATCATCAGTAGGCAGGTATGGTCATTTCAAACAAGATTTCAACCTTTTATGTTTATTAATGCAAGAGCATAGAAACAGAGGACATTGCTCTTACATTTAAAAAAAAAAGTTGAAATCTTGTTTGAAATGACCAAACCTGCCTACCAATGATGTCACTGGTAGTAGGTATGGTCGGAACTCTCCACAGTATCTGGAGGCTACAAATGAGTAGCCTACAGATGCTCAAATAAATGTACTTAAAGGGATAGTTCACCCCCAAAATGACTTTTTTCTATCTATTAGTCACTCTATTGCATTCCTATGCCAATCATTTGATGACCAGGTAGGCAGCGGTTTGGGTAGGAGACACAAAGGAGACTCTTTCTGTCTCCTACCGGAACCGCTGCCGGTCATCAAAATTAAAACAAAAAAAATATCCATGAATTCAAGTCTCCATGAGGTGACTAATCAATAGGGGGAAAAAAAGTAATTTTGGGGGTGAACTACCCCTTTAAGAACAGAACTCAATGAAATGTACTTAGTCACTGCTCAATGTCAAAATGAGAATGAATGTATTCATCAGCAATAGGCCTATAATGTTGCAAAGGTGTCCCTGATGATGACATCAAATAACATGACTATTTAAAGGGACTACACCATGAATTTTAACTTTTTCTTCTTTTTTGTGTGTTTTTGGTCTCCCCATACCTCTCTTCTATCCCAAAAAATAGCCCAGTTTGAGCACTCAGGCTTTCACAGCATATCTGGGGTTTTATGTAAATTGGTCTCAAAACAGGCCAAACTGATTTGGCCCCGAAAGTGACGTCACTAGTGGTACAATTCCTCCCGTTTTTCAGTTTCAACTTAGAAAATAAATAAATAATAATTTTTATTTTTTTTACTTTTTCCACTCCAGAAACAGGAGATAACATGCATACACACTGGCTCAATAGCGCCACGTGCCAAACAGGACAATGTGGTATTGCAGGTGAAAGTGCTTTATAAGCCAGAAAGAAGTTAGTTGGAATGAGTATATCTGAGGCTTGATTTAGGCTCAAACCTTTTGAAAAACGTTTGAGGGACATAACAATATGATATTAATAAAATAAAAAAAAATCATGATTCATAAAAAAAGCATGATCTCTGAAGTAGTGAAGTGACACTAGTCTGTCACATCAGGTCAGCCAATGTGACATGTTTATGCTGCTGGACTGTCACGTGTCCAGACAGCTGACCCTGACCAGTGCTCCATATGGCATCACTGCATGCTCCATGTGGTGGAAGAAGTACTCAGATATTTTACTGAGGTAAAAGTAGCAATACCACAATATGAAAATACTCTGTTACGAGTAAAAGGCATGTGTTGAAAATGTTACTTGAGTAAAAGTACAAAAGTATTGGCATCAAAATGTACTTAAAAACCAAAAGTAAAAGTACTAAAATGTTTGAAAATAGCAGATCTACAAGCTCACAACATTGTGAGCTTGTAGATCGGCTATTTTCAAATAGCATGTATAAAGTGGTTAATGGATGTTTTATAATGATTTATATCTGCAAAGTAACTAGTAACTACAGTTTTCAAATAATTGTAGTGGAGTAAAAGTACAATTATTTGCCTCTGAGATGTAGTGAAGTAGAAGTAAAAGTATCAAAAATTGGAAATACCCCAGTAAAGTAAAAAATACCTCAAAATTGTACTTAAGTACAGTACTTGAGTAAATGTACTTAGTTACTTTACACCACTGCTCCTCTAATATGCAGCTCTTCATCTACTAAATATTGTGATTACATTAAATCATCTTATTTCAGTTATAAGACATGCTACTATTTGTGTTGGATAAAACCATAATTGTTACAAATCAATTAGTGACATACAGTAATAAGGCTATCATTACCATTAAAGGACATAGATAGATACCCTTGGATCAAGACTATTAGATGTATTTTTTATCGAGTCAGACTTTTACTTTCATCATATCTATAAAGATAAATGAAAAAAAAATCGATCAAATACATCTGTGATAGTCTTGATCCAACTAGGCTAAAATCAGTGGTGTGAAGTAATTAAGTACATTTACTCAGGTACTTACTTTACCGGAGTGTTTCCAATTGTCAATACTACTTCTACTCCACTACATCTCAGAGGCAAATATTGTACTTTTACTCCACTATAATTATTTGAACACTTTAGTTACTAGTTAGACCTACTTTACATATATAAATTATTACATTATAAAACATACATTACATTTTGTACTTTTACTCAAGTACATTTTGAATTCCGGACTTTTACTTGTAACAGAGTACTTCTACATTGCAGTATTGATACTTTTACTTAAGTAAAACATTTAAGTACTAATATCTAATAATAGGCTAATATCTAGATACTAGTAGATACAATGTATTTTACCAGAGATCCAGTCAGTTAGATGATGCATCAGTCTGCAGTCTACTCAACACATCCAACAACTCGTTACAAAGTTTCCAGTGGATCCACTGGATCTCCTGATGATGATGAGACGATAGAGAAACAGATCTATAGTCAGCAGTTTGATGGGTTCTGATTTATAGAACCATTAACACCCCCCGCCGTGCAACGACAAATATCCACGACTGATGATGATCACATGATGCACACAGCAGCACACAAACACCTTTCAGCAGATAAAACACTAAAATGAATGAATGAATGTCTCTTCCAGATGACAGTGGGAGGGGCCTTCTTCATCATCATCATCATCATCCTCATACAACCTGCTGGTTGTAATGTGATCAAATTAAATCCCCATTGCGTCTGGCACGCATGCGCAACCCGAACCACCTCTCATCTTCTCTACAGTCAACCCCCCCTCTTCCTCTCCCCCCCCCCCTCCAGTCTGTAATGTGTCAATCTGGGAACCCAGAGCCAGTGAGAATGAAAAACAGCGCCCTCTGCTGTTTGTACTATCTCTCACTATCTCTCCAACGCAGAGCAGAATCTGTTCATTAGTAATGTGTCAACCTGAGCCATGATGCCTCTAGTGGTGGATATTAACCAGTGGTGTAAAGTAACTAAGTACATGTACTCATCAAGTACTGTTGAGCTATTTTTACTTTAATGGAGTACTTCCAATTTTTTCTACTCCACTACATCTCAGAGGCAAATTGTACTTTACTCCACTACAATTATTTGAAAACTTTAGTTAGATAGTTTGTAGATTTTGATTATTACAAAACATAAATTAACCACTTCAGCCCTATACATTTCGGCCATTTGAAAATAGTGGCGTTGCGATGCGACGCCTTGTGAGCTTGTAGATCGGCTATTTTCAAAAGATTTTTAAACATTTTAAACATTTTAAAACTTGTGAAATGGGACATTCTGCATAATGAGTACTTTTGGTACTTTAAGCACATTTTCATACCAATACTTTTGTACTTTTACACAAGTACATTTTGAATTCCGGACATTTACTTGTAACAGAGTATTTTTACATTGCAGTATTGATACTTTTACTTAAGTAAAACATTTGAGTACTTTTTCCACCACTGACAGTAACCTAGTAGAGTGATGGTAAGGTGGGCGACCGAACCATTTAAAAACAAAACAAATTATAATTATTTGTTTAATTATATATATATTTTGCCAAAATATATGGCAAGTATATGCAGAATCTATGCTGCTTATATATGCCATATTCAGGTCATATATGTGGATATATAGGAAATATATGTCTCACATACATTATAGCTTATGTCCACAATCCACATCTATGCCACATATATAGATATATATATGTATGTAGAGACATATATGCAGGCAGCCAATTTCAATTATGATGTCACATTAAAATAAACATATATGTTGCATATATAAAAACATTTATATGTTCATATATTTCCTTTGCCCTCCCTGCTGTGCTGGCAGAGGCAAAGTAAAAGTGGGTCAGGACCCATGTATGGGATCGCTAGTAAATATCTTTTTAATTCCCCTTTCTCATCAAAAAAAATGAATTCCAACATATTTCTTAAGTATTTCATAAATAGAATAAAATAAATAAAATCATTTCCACAAATAAAAAAAACAAAATGTTGAAGAAGTACTGAAAATAGCCGATATACAAGCTCACAACGCGGCGAGAAGCGAAGCATTGTGAGCTTGCAGATCTGCTATTTTCACTAGTTTGGGTCCTGGGCAAACGTCTAATTTCTATAAAATAGGTGCTATACTGTAGCACCAAAAGAGGTTCCTCTATATGACTATGAGCCAAAGAACCACTTATAGTGTTTTAGCACCACTTTAGTCAGACACAAGGCAGTATGAAAAGTACAATAAAATACTAATAAGTCATATTATAACTTCAAACATAAAAATGGCCTCAAGGAGCAAGACAGGCAAGGGAATCTTTTAATGTTCATGAGTTTAGAGCAGGGGTCTTCAACAGGGGGCCGGGGACCCCTAGGGGGTCTTCAGAGTTACTACAGAGGGGGGCCACCAAATCTTTGAGATTGGAACCTTTTGAACCCTAGAATTCCTTTTCTGAGGGGAACGTTAGCCAAAAACAGCAGATCTACAAGCTCACAACGGCATTGTGAGCTTGTAGATCCGCTATTTTCGCCAAAGAAGTTTGATGTAGGGGGGAAAGGAGCAGACCAAGTACTAAGTATTGAAGGTTTAAGTGGTTAAATGACGCTATCAATGAAATCTATGAAAGAGTTTAATCTGCAACACAATAGTAAACAATGTAGTGGGGGTCCCTGCTTCATCTCTCTCTCAACTAGGGGGTCCTTGGCCTGAAAAACCTTGAAGACCCCTGGTTTAGAGGCAAAGACAGCAGTCCCTCTTTAGTTGAAGTCTAGTGCCCCCTAGTGGTAATAACACTGCATTTAGGGCAGCACTGTTTCCAGAACATAATTATGTAGGCATAAATATCCCTTAAAAAAAAACGTTCCTAGTTTTCTGTTTGTTTGTTTGTATTAATATAATTATTTGCTATGTTATCTTCAAATTGTCCCCTCCCCCCCAACTAAATACAAAATAAATAACAGGTAAGCAAAAGGCTTTTCCACCCCTGAATGAAGTGAAGTATATATTCAATTTCAATTCAAACTTTATTCCAGACACACAGGGGGTCCATATTTCATACAGATAAAAACAAACAGATTAAGAAAGTAAAAAATAAATAAATAGATAAAAACACAAAATATACAGGGACATACTATTACATACAAATCACACATAAAGACTATTTCTCCAGTGATTCCGTAGTCTGGATGAGTACCGGAGACAACTTTTCCCAGGATTGACTAAATCCTCAATAATACTATTCCTGGACTCATCCAGGCGAGACATGAACCCATACATAGAGTGCCTTAAAAGAGCCTCACAGGTGTGTATACCACTTGTCACAAATAAGTGACTGGCACTATGCCATCTGGGGACCTTAAGTAGAATCCTCAAGGCATCATTGTATGCTACCTTGAGCCTCCGCATACTACCCTTCTTGTATGAGCTCCACAAGAAGGCTGTATACATGGGAGTGCAGAATGCTTTAAATAGAGCACATTTAACAGGATCAGAACACATGCTGAACCTTCGAAGCAGCATATTGGCCTGGGCATAGAGTATGCGGCACTGCCTAGAGATATCTCTATCATCTTGGAGGTTATCAGTAAAGATGTGGCCCAGATACTTAATTTCCTGACACAATGAAAGAGGACTGTTACTTAAAGAAAAGGCTGGAAAAGCCAATTTCTTGTCATCCTTACTTCTCACAATCATGACACTACTTATTTTTGCATTATATATAATGTCATGATCAGTGCCATACTTAGAGCAAATTTTCAGTAGCTGTTGTAATCCTCCACTGTATGGACTTAGTACAACCAGGTCATCAGCATACATCAGGTGATTGATAATAGTGTTTCCTACCATACATCCCGTATTGCACATATTTAGTTCAACTGATAGATCATTCATATAGACGTTGAATAAGACAGGGGACAAAATCCACCCTTGGCGTACCCCATTACTAACAGAGAATTGGGCAGATAATGCATTGCCCCATTTGACATGCATTTTCTGATTTGCATACCAAAACACCAGTATACGTACAATGAGTTTTGGTGTGCCTCTATCAAGCAGTTTCTGAAACAGTTTTAGATGGTTGATCCTCTCTTGCTGTACCACCACCATGTCTCTCAGCTCCTTCAGCTCAGGCCAGAGGTCAGGTTGTAAGAGGGCACCTGGTTCAACATTGCTCTTATTATGGCAAAAAATTATACTGTCCATACAGGAAGGTGAAAGTAATTAGCAAGTTTATTTATAAAATCATGAAGCAAGCCAAGCAAGTAGCATGTTAGCCTAACAAGGCTTTCTCCTGTGTCCTCTGTACCTCTCTGCTCACCTCATCCTCCCAAAACATAACTCCCCCCGTACAGAGTTAACCTTCTTATACTGGAAAGAATAGGGATGTGTTTCCCCTGAATTTAACAAGAAGGAATTCACATTAAAGCAGGAGTCAAACCCTTAGATACCCTTAACAAAAGAAATACACACCCGTTGTCCTAAAAGAAGGACCACACCACCTTGCCCTGGAGGCATCATATAGCAATAGTGGTGTATATATATATATATATATATATATATATATATATATATATATATATATATATATATATATATATATATATATACATATATATATATACATATATATATATACATATATATATACATATATATATATATATATATATATATATATATATATATATACACATATATATATATATATATATATATATGTATATGTATATATATATATATATATATATATATATATATATATATATATATATATATATATATATATATATTTTTTTTTTTTTTTTTTTTTTTTTTGCAAAGGATACACTGTGAATAGCTGTTGAAAATAAAAGGCATACATGTGTAATAAAAAAGTTACAAAGTTACAAACTACTGGCAGCGAACACCAAGTTCCAGAAAAGAACAGGCAATAAATGGACCTTCCAGGACCGAGCCACAGGTATGCTGTGGCTCGTCAGTTGGACTACATACTTGTGAGGCAAAAGTGGAGGAACTCCATCCTGAATGCTGAAACGTACAGTACATTCAGCTCTGTGGGCTCTGATCACCGCCTGGTCTCCATGAGGGTACGATTGAGCCTCAGGGTCCCCAAGCCATGCCCCAAGTTCTGTTATGACTGGAAGGCATTCACGACCAACCCTGGCCTTCAAACCAGGTATACTGAGGAGGTTAGGACACGCTTTCGGCAGATGGATGTACCATGTACGCAGGAACAAGGGCCAAGGTGATGACCCCAGATGGTAACAGTAAGGATTTTGACATCCTGGATGGAGTAATGCAAGGGGACAGCCTAGACCCCGTCCTCTTCGTCATAGTCCTGGATTATGCGCTCAGGAAGGCCATCAGTGGACAAGAGCAGGATTTTGGCTTCACCCTAACAACAAAGAGGTCGAGACGACACCTCACAGTTGTCCTGACATAGCTTGACTATGCGGACGACGTCAGCCTGCTCTCCAACCATGTGGTACAAGCACTGAAGCTCCTGAACAGAGTGGAGTCAGAGTTTGCCAAGGTTGGCCTTCGGCTAAATGCCAAGAAAACCTAGGTTATCACCTATAACCTCCTATTGGAACATCCACCTCTGACAACAACAGGAGGCACTGCTCTGAAGGAAGTCAAGGACTTCAAGTACCTGGGCTCATGTGTCAACTCAACCGAGCAAGATCTTAAGGTGAGGAAGGCACTTGCATGGAGGGCCCTGAACGGCATGACCAGTGTATGGAACTCCAACCTCCTCCGACAAAACTCAGCTTCTTCTATTCAACGGTAGAGTCTGTTATACTCTATGGCAGTGAATGCTGGACCCTGAAACCAACCCGCAGAAGTCTCTAGACGGGTGCTACACCAGAATGTTGCGTGCAGTACTTCACACCAGCAAGAGTACACATGTTACCAACATGAGGGAATGCCAAGGGTTAGCGAGAAAATAGCAGCCAGGAGAATGAGATTAGCAGGACACTGCCAAAGACATCAAGAGCCAGCAGCCAGCAAATTGGTGCTGTGGGAACCAACACACAACCACGAGGGCGTCCCGTACTAACATACGTGGCTATACTCAAGAAAGATGCAGGAGAGGACCGCTGGCGTACATATCCGATCTACAAGCTCACAATGCATCGCATCGCGAAACATGTAACCGAAATGTATATAGGGGCTGAAGTGGTTAATGTGTGTTTTGTAATAATAATCAAAATCTACAAAGTAAGTAGGGGTTACGTAGTTAACCCCAGTTTTCTTAGTTTTGTAGTAAGAAACTTACTTATGGGATATCATCGCCCTCTGGCGATGGCACAGAGCACAACACATGAGCTCCCGGAAACAATCTTCGATTGGACAGGGTTCTGTGACGCAAACCGGATACCGGTTGGGTTATAAAACCCCCAGCGTCACTAGGTTCGTCCTCTGATACCCTTCACTCTGCACGCTAGTCGAAGCGCACAGAAGGGGTTTCCGGTAAGTTTCTTACTACAAAACTAAGAAAACTGGGGTTACCTACGTAACCCCTAGTTGTTCTTTTCGTTTCTTCATAAGAAACTTACTTATGGGACACCAAGACCCCCCTGGGGAGTCCCAGGAGCAACCCTATCCAACCTGTACGCCCCAAGGTCAAAAGGTCATGCCTCCCGGCAAGACCCCGACCCCCAGACGCATGACCCAAAAGGTCATAAGGAAGAGAAATGAGACAGGAGCCCATCAGATGAACCTGACCTCTCCCTGAAAGAGAGCCAGGCTCCTGTCCCCACCTTCCATCCCTGGGCCTGGCCCAGCCGTTCCCAGGGAAACAGAAAGGAGACCACCGGTCAAGGGAAGAGAAACCAGCCAAAGCCAGTGCCGGCTTCCCCTGACCATAGTCCCACCCCATCCCGACCACGCATGACACCCCAGGTGCCATCACGGTCGAGCCAGGGCCACAGAGGCCAACACCTCTGGCAAGACTCCACACCGGACGGCCAGCGGCAATAACCGTGTCCCCAAGGGACATGTATCACCGGTCCAACCACCTTCGGTCGTTCACCGACCCTTCACGGGCCAGAACCACAGGTCCAAAACCCCGGGGAACTCGTGAAACACCTCATCCCCGCCTTGCCTCAGAAGATCTCTGAAAAGCGGGAGAGGCCAGGGTTCAGCGTAGAGGAGAGGAGCGATCTCCGACCTCCACACTCCCCATGCTGGGGCCACCAGCAGGACCGTCCTGCCTTGGACCCTGACCCGCTCCAGAATGGACGGGATCAGTTCCAAAGGTGGGAAAGCATACAGCAGAACGTCCGGCCAGACGTGTGCCAACGCGTCCACCCCCAAGGAGGAATCCTTGTGATTCAAAGAAAAGAATCGTGGACACTTTGCGTTTCCCCCGGACGCAAACAGGTCAATCTGAGCCCGACCGAACCGGAGCCAGATCAGGCTCGCCACCTGCGGGTTGAGAGACCACTCCCCATACCGAAGTTCGCCCCTAGACAGCAGATCCGCTCCGCTGTTGAGGAGACCCGGCACATGGGAGGCGCGTAACGAGGCTAGGCGCAACGTGCTCCATAGCGTCAGTTCGCGTGCCAATTTGTCCAAAACAACAGAGCCCAGGCCCCCTTGTTTATTGACATAGCACATCGTTGTGGTGTTATCCGTTCTAACCAGAACATGACATCCCACAATGCGGTCCTCGAACCGTCGGAGGGGGAGGAAGACCGCCAACAACTCCAAATAGTTGATGTGGTAAACCTTTTGAGCAGAAGTCCACACCCCCCTGGCTGAGTAACCATCGTGGACAGCCCCCCAACCTGAGAGGCTAGCGTCTGTGGTAATCACCTTTCGTGACACCACCTCGCCCATCCTGACTCCACCGGACAGGAAGGACGCCTGTGACCACGGTTGCAACGTCGTCACGCACCGGGGAGATATCACCACTTTTAGAGACTTCATGGTGTGCGGTATCCTAAGACTCCGCATCCACCTTTGAAAAGGTCTCATGTGGAATCTGCCCAGCCGGATCAGGTGTATGGCCGAGGCCATGAGACCTGCAGCCTGCATGCATGTCCTGTACGCGCCCCTGCGCCCCACACGGAAAGAGCGCACACATGCCAGGAAACCGGCCAATCTGTCTTGAGACAGGCGCGCCACCATCGTGGATGAGTCCAAGGAAATCCCCACGAAGGTGGTTTGCTGGGATGGGACCAGAACACTCTTCTGAGTATTGATCGTAAACCCCAGGGACGTCAGGTGCGCAATGGCTACCTTCGTGTGCCGCGCCACCTCCTCCCTCGACCCCGCCGCCAGCAGCCAGTCATCTATGTACAGTACGTCACCAGGCGGAGACCCTGCTGGCGTAGCGGGGCGATAGCCGCGTCCGTGCACTTCACGAAGACCCGAGGGCTCAGTGACATGCCGAACGGGAGCACCGTGTATTCGTATATTTTGCCTTCAAAGCCAAAACGTAGGAACTTCCGGTGCGCGGGGTAGATTGGGACGTGAAAATAGGCATCTTTCAGATCTATACTCGTCCACCAATCCCCCTGACGTATCGATCGCAACAACCTGGCCGTTGTTAGCATTTGAAATTTGAAGATCGTCAGAAACCTATTTAAACCTTTTAGGTTCAGAATAGGTCTCACGCCCCCCCCCCCTTTCTTTTTCACCAGGAAATATTCCGAATAGAAACCTAGCCGGCTCTGATTCGGGGATAATTCTCTGATAGCACCCTTGCTCAGCAGAGACACAACTTCCTCCCGTAGCGTCACAGCCGCCTGGCCTGACGCTCGGGAGAAAATAACCTCGTCCGTCAGGGGAGGTCTACAGGAAAATTGCAACCTATGCCCTTTCGTAATGGTACGTTGTACCCAAGGATTTGGTTTGCAAGTTTCCCACTGCGCCAGGCAACGAGCCAGAGGGTTCGTGGGGCCGGAGGGGGTCAATGACGTCATCAGCTCCGAAGAGCTCTGCCTCGTTGCCAAGGTAACTGGTGAAACTGCCGGCCCGACTGGTGTAACCAGTGGGAGGGCGTCCACGGGGGGCAGCAGCGGCCGCCTCCGTCCGTGTTTCAACGGACGCGAAGAACTCACCGCGACGAGCCCGTTTCCATGGGAACCGGAGGCGTCGACACTCCTTTCGAAGAGACAGCGGAACCCTCACTCGGCTGAGTTTTTACCCGGAACGAAACTCCCGTCCCTCTCGGGGAGAGTTGAAGGGGTAACACCAGGTTCCGTTGGTCCGTCAACTTCCGTCTCTTGACGACCGCCATCTTAGGGAGGTCAACTGGGGGCGGGCCTCTTGTGCGGAGACGTTGTTGCTACACGGAACAAACCTTTCGTCCCACCGGGGAGTTTTGACGGTGCAACACCGGGGCTGTCTGAAAAACGCATTTCCGCCCTCCCTCGTCCGCCATTTTAGGGCAGTTGAGGGAGGCCGCCATTTTGGCTCTCGGCCGTCCTACAGATGAACTTTGCAGCCATCTGCCGGATGGAAGAGGGAACTGCAATGTCGCAGTTGGAAATGTTTTTTTATTCACAGAAGGCCCCTGTTTCACATTGTGAAAACAACACTCTATAGACATTTGATTCATAGCAGAAAGAGGTACTACCTGCGATTGATTCATCATGGTCATGGCACGCACAGGAGTTGTCCCTGCAGTGTTCGGAATAACGTCCAGGGTGCAAACCGAACACTGAGGGCTCATAGCATAACTTCGAGGACAGGGCACCCCACCGGGGTACGATCCACCTCTAACATTAGTATGAGAAGAAATGAGCATTTGTGTTTTCGGCAACAGGTTTATTCCACACACACAAAGCACATTACACACATTTGACTGAAAGGACAGCATGGCAATTAAATTGTCTTTTTTAGCGTCTCTTATAGTCTCTGTGTTCCCGCGGAGCCGCCCGTGGCCCTGTCCGTCGGGCGCAAGAAGAGCGCCAGTTCTGGTCCCCAATTGGGGAGCTGACCCCGCATAATACCGGCCAAGTGGCCGTGACGGGATCATAGACCGTCACTTACCCCTCCCTTTGCGACCAGCCCCGAGGTCCTTTCGGGGGGGTTTTATCGGAGGGGGGGTTTCGGAGTCCTTGCGCTTCCTCACGTCCCCCACGCGGAGGGAGCCGCAGGGACGTTCCCAGGAGTTGGTTCTGGTGGAGGACGACCTGGACGCTCCTCGCCTGCGTCCAGCGACGGCGGCGGCGAGGAGACCTGCGGTCGCCCCTCGCCTTTGCTGCTCCTCCGCCTGTGTCCTCCCGATCAGGTCCGTGCTTGTGCGCATTAGCTGCTAGCAGAGTGAAGGAAGAGGACGAACCTAGTGACGCTGGGGGTTTTATAACCCAACCGGTTTCCGGTTTGCGTCAGAGAACCCTGTCCAATCGAAGATTGTTTCCGGGAGCTCATGTGTTGTGCTCTGTGCCATTGCCAGAGGGCGATGATATCCCATAAGTAAGTTTCTTATGAAGAAACGAAAAGAACAACTAAAGTTTTCAAATAATTGTAGTGGAGTAAAAGTACAATATTTTCCTCTGAGATGTAGTGGAGTGGAAATAAAAGTACTGAAATTTGGAAATACTCAAGTAAAGTAAAACATACCTCAAAATTATACTTAAGTACAGTACTTGAGTAAATATAATTAGTTACATTTACTCCACCGGCACAAAGTCCAGAGCAGGCAGCAAAATCAACAATACAATTACTCCATGACCGCGCGCGCGCGCACACACACACACACACACACACACACACACACACACACACACACACACACACACACACACACACACACACACACACACACAGACACACACACACACACACACACACACACACACACACACACACACACACACACACACACACACACACACACACACACACACACACACACACACACACACCAAGCCTGGTGCCAGGATGAAGTGACTGAGGGGGCAGTTGAAAATGGCGAGGTGGCACATCATTTCTATATAGTAAAACAATATGTTATCATTTTTGCTGTTTTTTTTTTTTTAATGATATTCGAACTGTGGTGCCACTATATATGTATATGAATTGAATACCAAGGCCCTCATTGGAAACAAGTCCGCAAGGACTTTTATGAACGGACCTGTTAGACAAAGTATTTTAAATGTAACTGTGCTGTTTTACATTTTTTGCCTAATAAAATATTCGCTCTGTAGCAATGATTACTATCACAATATAGTACTTTAACCTTTTTACCAAAAACAACAAAAATACCAAAAAATATCACTTACCCTACCTTTAAAGTACAACAATACATGGCAAATGGAGGTACTCTTCTTTAATGTTTCAATATAAAATATCACAGAAAGTTAAAAACATCACCGAGGGAGGGGGGGGGTCCTATATTAAAGCAATACCATAACAAGACCTCAAAATGTGTGAATTGTTAACAAAGAATTCCTTAAAACAATGATAACAGGGTGATGGAGCAGGGACCCATTCCTGGGACATGTGAGCCTTGTCCAGTGAAGGCACAGTCTAATTGCATCAGCCGACAACTGTGGGAGAGCCCACCCCATTGTTTTTACGCTCTATCACTAACGTCTGGAAAATACCCCAATCACCCAAAACAACAGGAAACACGCCTACCTTCCATGATGTCACTGAGCAGCCTGAAGGCACCCGAGGACCCGCCCACCTCAGACATCAGCAACGTTATGAAAATCACATAAACATAATCGTGTGGCTGAAAATCGCCCAACGTTAGTGTTCTAGGGCAGTGGTTCTCAAACCTTTTTGGCTCAGGTCACCCCTGTAAATAACTTTTTCATCCACGGCACCCCTGAATTACATTGTTACTTACTTACTTATAGGACCCTCCATTTATGTCATATTACGGTACTTAAAAATGTAAATATTTCTGCCTAAGATACAGTATGTCATGCGGAAAACTTGAGAGAGTATCAATTACCATTTGGGCAGGTTGAAAATAATTCTATACTTTTACGTTTAACAGATCTACTAACCGCTCTACAAGCTCTACAGATCTACAAGCTCACAACGCATCACAACGCGATGCGTTGTGAGAAACAGAAAGTCAAAGTTAAGTGTGTCTGTGGGGTTTTATAAATATATTGAACCAATGAAAAGTACTAACAAGAGCTTGTGACTAAATAATAAACGGCTGAATGCACCATAGGGCACTGACTCTAAGCGTGGGAACACCAGCAATTTTTGACAAAGAGATTTGATGTAGGTCCAAAAGTGATATGGCTCAATTCCAAATATTATCAAAACATTCTGACGCACCCCTGGACTTGTGTCACGACACCCTAGGGTGCCACGGTGCACCCACTTTGAGAAACCCTGTTCTAGGGTTAATGGAAAGAACAATGGCTTCTATTTCAGCATCTTAATTTCCCAGTAAGAGAGAGGCTGTAGTTTAGTATTAGCTTGGAATACCGTTATAAGCTGTGTCACTGAAAGCCAATGTTAAAAAGTGTCTTTAGGGGCTACTGTCCACCAAGACATTTATCCTGAGTACAGTATGTATGTTTTTAACTGTTTACAATGAGAGCGTCATGTATTTATACTGTGCTGCTGAAGGTCTATGTTGTTCTTTTTTAACTTCTTGTCGAGAGTTGAAATATTTTCAACCTTTTCAGACTTTGGTGAAAACACACATATCAGTATTTATAAACCTATAGGTTACACACATATATATCAGTATTTATAAACCTATAGGTTACACACATATGTCAGTATTTATAAACCAAGGTTACACATATATATCAGTATTTATAAACCTATAGGTTACACACATATATATCAGTATTTATAAACCAAGGTTACAAAGTGCTTCATTAGGAGATTCTAAACATTAGACACATTACATCATCAGTGTTGCCATGTCCGCTTATTATAAGCGACTTTGGCCTTGTTTTTCCGTAAAGTCATCACTTTGGGGCTTGCTTCTAAAGCGTACATGGGCAACTGGCGGCCCGGGGGCCACATGCGGCCCCCACCTTCACTTAATGCGGCCCGCAGGTTAATATCGAAATACTGATATAATATTGATTTCAGCTGTTACCTTTCCAAACATGCAAACATGTCCCGCTTTAATTACTTCAGTCTATATTAGTAGCTTAATGACTAGTATTAAAATTCTATTGTCTTTTTTATGTCCAATGTATTTGTATTTAAGTTCATGAAGATAACATAAGTATAACTAAATGAATTTGAAATTAAATTAAAATTGTACTTTTCTGGATTCCATTTCAAAAATAGCAAATAAAATACAAGCTCAAAACGTGTTGCGGTGAGATGTGTTTTAAGCTTGTAGATCTGCTATTTTTGCTACCTTTGTTTGGCATAGAATGGCATTCATTTACGAAAACAGTTAAAATACGGAGATAAGAGGTGTCTGCCTGACAGCAATGTGTCTCTGGAGTGAGTGTGTAAATATAGTGGCCCTCTACATCATCAAAGTTGCATCACCCCTGTTCTAAAGTTGTTGCTTATTTGGGCCTGCTTCCTAAATGTTGTTTAAACCAGTGGTTCATGTCAAGGACTCCACAATTAATATGTAATTGTCCACAGACCCCCATCTGGAAATTATTTTTTTGCCAAGGGACCATAGAAGATTTGTTCAAAATAGCAGATCTACAAGCTCTCAATGTGTTGCATCGTGGCGCGTTTTCGATCGGCTATTTTTAAATAGACAGTGTACGGTAGGCTATATATGTGGTTAAAGTGGTTCAACAGATAGTGATGCTATATTAAGTCATTTTGCTGCGGACCCACAGCCTAGTGGCTTCTTTTGGGCCTGTTTTCATAGACCTGGTTCCTTGTTTCTCTCACAAAATCTGGCAACACTGAACATCATGCAGATGGCATGATATTCACATGACACACGCGCACGCACACACGCGCACGCACACACACACACACACACACACACACACACACACACACACACACACACACACACACACACACACACACACACACACACACACACACACACACACACACACACACACACACAAATGGACCCTTACAGGTCCATTTGGTTCTATTTGTACACTGTCAGAGTTAAATGAACACTGAGTATTTTTGTACACTCTCAGAGTTACAGACCCATAAGGGTCCATTTGGTCCCCTGGTGGGTCCAGCACCAGAGGTTGATAAACCTATAAAATAGGTGCTATACTGTAGCACCAAAAGAAGTTCCTCTATATGATTATGAGCCAAAGAACCACTTATAGTGTTTTAGCACCACTTTAGTCAAGGCAAGACAAGGCAGTATGAAAAGCAGGAAAAGCAAGGGAATCCTTTAATGTTTATGAGTTTAGAGCAGGGGTCTTCAACAGGGGGTCCGGGACCCCTAGAGGGTCCTCAGAGTTACTACAGGGGGGCCGTCAAATCTTTGTGAGATTGGAACTTTTTTTTTTTACAGCAAAGAGGTTTGATATAGGGGGAAAAGGAGCAAATCAAGTACTAAGTATTGAAGGTTTAAGTGGTTAAATGTCTGGAATTAACAATAAAACTGAATTTACACAACACTGATGATAGTCAATGAAGCTATCTATGAAATATATGACAAAATTAATCTGCAACACAATAGACCACCGAAGTCTGACGTCATTTACACATCCTTTGTTTGTCTACCAGGTTCGCAGTTTTCCACCCCCGTTCTGAATCCCATAGACGTATTTAATATCGCGTCAAATAAGAACTGTGTTCCAAAAATAAACAAATGACCCCGGCGTGTTGACTCTTATGGATATGAAGCATCAACTGACGGTGAGAAAACGCTAATGTTACTTCCGCCGAATTAGTTACATTTTCGCCAGAAACAGACTGTATCAAATATAAGTGACTGACTATCATAAACGATACAGAACCCCCTCCCTGACAATAACGCCGACACGCGGTGTTTATTTTTGGACCACAATTCTTATATGAGACGATTCTAAGATGACCCAATGTTATTCTCCATAGAGAAATTACTTCCGCAAACCTGGGGATGAACGAGTCACGTCAGGACTTCGGTGCTCTATTGTAAATGTAGTGGGGGTCCCTGCTTCATCTCCCTCTCCTTGGGCTGAAAAACCTTGAAGACCCCTGGTTTAGAGGCAAAGACAGCAGTCCCTCTTTAGTTGAAGTCTAGTGCCCCCTAGTGGCAATAACACTGCATTTAGGGCAGCACTGTTTCCAGAACATAATTATGTAGGCCAAAATATCACCTCTTTTTTTATCCTTGCTGGTTTTCTGTTTGGTTGTTTGTATTATTTTAAATATTTTTTATTTTATCAAATTGTCCCCTCACCCCAAAATAAAATAAATAACAGGTAAGCAAATTCTAAAATAAATAGATAAACGACCCAGACATTATGTCTATGAGATAAATGACCCAGATATTATGTCTATGAGATAAATGACCCAGACATTATGTCTATGAGATAAATGATCCAGATATTATGTCTATGAGATAAATGACCCAGATATTATGTCTATGTGAAAATAAATGCATCAACTGAATGAGTCAACGTTATGATCCTTCAATGAATCACATATTAATATTCTGTGATGCACATGAATGTATTTCTCATAATACTGCATATTCCATATATGGATAAAACACATCATCATTGGTCTTCTAGATGTATTATATTAAAATAATCAGAAACACATAAAATAGACGCTGACAACAGTGTTTAAGTTTTAATATGAGTTTATTGAGAGGCTGAATATGAACATTATGGGAGCTCTTTAAAACACTGGTTCTCACACTGTTTCAAGTCAAATGTCCAAAAGTTTCCAATATACTTTAAAGATTTTGACAAAATGTTCAAAAATAGCAGATGTACAAGCTTGGATATCTGCTATTTTTTTAATAGACAACATATGAAATATGGATAAAAGGTTAAAATGGTTGTGTTGTGACATTATATTAACACATTTTGCTGGAGACCCCCTGGAACCCCCCCTTCCCCAGGACCCCTTTGGGTCCCCAGACCCCACTTTGAGAACCAACGCTTTAAAGTAATGGTATCAGTCCCAGTGTTACATAGAATAGAGCAGAACACCACTGAATGTGTTGCGGTTGCGTGAGGAGTCACCATAGAGCCTGGAGGAACCACCATCTAAACGCATGGTAACTCTGTCTCCCTGCTCCAGCTCTAGGATCATTCCATTAGACACGTATATATAACTGTTACCATTATTCTTTGAACCGTTATGAATGAGTTGCTGCTCATTTTTATACATGAGGACGTACACAGACTCTGAATCAAACCAGCCACATGCAGTAAATCTGAACTGATAGACTCCTTTCAATGGTGCTGAGAAGATACCTGAGACAGAACACACACACACACACACACACACACACACACACACACACACACACACACACACACACACACACACACACACACACACACACACACACACACACACACACACACACACACACACACACACACACACACACACACACACAGTGAATGTGTTAGTAAACCCTCCTGTCATATAGGACCACCATGGAAACCATGCAGTGGTGGAAAAAGTACTCAATTGCTTTACTTGAGTAAAAGTACCAATACTGCAATGTAGAAGTACTCCGTTACAAGTAAAAGTCCGGATTTCAAAATGTACTTGAGTAAAAGTACAAAAGTATTGGCATCAAAATGTACTTAAAGTACCAAAAGTTAAAGTACTAAATATTTGAAAATAGCAGATTTACAAGCTCACAACGCGTCGCATCTCACGTTGTGAGCTTGTAAATCTGCTATTTTCAAATAGCCTGTGTATAAAATAGACCTAAAGTGGTTCATGTATGTTTCATAATATCATAACTTATATCTGAAAAGTAACTAGTAACTAAAGTTTTCAAATAATTGTAGTGGAGTAAAAGTACAATATTTGCCTCTGAGATGTAGTGGAGTAGAAGTAAAAGTATTGGAAATTGGAAATACTCATGTAAAGTACAAATACCTCAAAATCGTACTTAAGTACAGTACGTAAGTAAATGTACTTAGTTACTTTCCACCACTGGAAACCAGTCCACAGAACTAGCTTTAATGTCTTACCAGTGGTGGAAAAAGTACTCAAATTTTTCACGTAAGTAAAAGTATCAATACTGCAATGTAGAAATACTCTGTTACATGTAAAAGTCCGGAGTTCAAAATTTACTTGAGCAAAAGTACAAGAGTATTGGTATTAAAATGTACTTAAAGTGCCAAAAGTAGAAAGTACTCATTATGCAGTGTCAATGTCCAATTTTACAACTTTTCAAATATATAAATATTTTGAAAATAGCCAAAATATGTTGTTAATGTATGTTTTGTAATAATAATCAAAATCTACAAAGAAACTAGTAACTAAAGTTTTCAAATAATTGTAGTGGAGTAAAAGTACAATATTTGCCTCTAAGATGTAGTGGGGTAGAAGTAAAAGGATTGGAAATTGGAAATACTCAAGTAAAGTACAAATACCTCAAAATTGTACTTAAGTAAATGCACTTAGTTACTTTCCACCACTGTGTCTTACTGTACCACGTGCTGTTTACATTTGTGACTAATGATGTATTCAATCAATCAATCAATCAATCAATCAATCAATCAATCTTGTTGACAGAAGCCAGTGGTTTCAACCAATATTTCATTCATTGATCATGATGACACTTTTTAAACATTGTTTTAAAAACAATGATATTAAAGTTCTCTCATCCTGCCTGTTAATGTTAATGGGAATTACACAGTTGAAGATGTATTTAGATTACTGTAATTTATTTATGTCTGATAGCCTGTTATATAAGTTGTGTAATTAGTTGGTAGTAATTGATAGTGTAAAGTTAATTAATTATTAAATTATGTAATCTCCACCTACCTGTAGATGGATCGTATGCGTTGCCGATGTTAGTGATAACGTTCTTGTATTTCAGAGTGGTGTCAGAACTAAATGGTCCAACTTGTCCATCAATACCCAAACCAGCAGAGAAGGCAACCTTTGGTTTGTCTGTCAACACAGGAGCATTGTTATATTGTTTATAATATTATAAAAGCATAATAAGATACTATTAACCCTACTGTATTATACTCTGCTCCTCTTATCCCTCAATACCACATCTCTTCACCGAACAAAGTAGATACAAGCTCACAACGTGTCACAACACAACGTACTGTGAGCAAGTAGATCTGATATTTTTCTGAATGTTTGAAGACACTATAGGTTCATGTGGTTAAGCCAATCAAATGTATTACATCTAGACAAATTAATAATAATAATAATTATTATAATCATAATCATAATAATCATAATAATGTTATAATACACATGTAAACAACAGCATTGGAGACAGATAAAAACCCTACCCCAGCAAAATGATTGATGGTTGGGAACCAAATGAACCCTTACAGGTCTGTAACTCTGAGAGTGTACACATGAAACCAAATGGACCCTTACAGGTATGTAATTCTGAGAGTGTTCAAATGGAACCAAATGGACCCTTAAGCCCCCTTTCCACTGCAGCTTGAGCACCACACCACACCACACCACACCGCATTAAAATATCTACCGTTCCATTACACAAAAGTACCCCCTCTCAAATCCACATGTATGAGTAGCAGACTGCGGTCATTGACACTCATTTGTAATGTAAACATAGATGGAGGTCATTGCTTTTTGTCTAACAATGTAATGTAAATGAGTGGCCAACTGTCCTGTATAAAAAATGCAAATCACCTGTTTACGTGCGGTTGAACCATTTGGTTCGGTGAACCAAATGGATCCTTATAACTGTGATTATAATACAATATAAATTATAATGTATTACAACTATGCTAATTATAATACACTATAATGGATTATAACTGATTATAATACAATATAAAGTATTATAATTTTTTACAACTATGATAATTATAACACACTATAATAGATTACAACTGTGATCATAATACACTATAAAGTAGTATAATGTTTTACATATGATAATTATAACACACTATAATAGATTACAACTGTGATCATAATACACTATAAAGTAGTATAATGTTTTACATATGATAATTATAACACACTATAATAGATTACAACTGTGATCATAATACACTATAAAGTAGTATAATGTTTTACAACTATGATAATTATAACACACTATAATAGATTACAACTGTGATCATAATACACTATAAAGTAGTATAATGTTTTACAACTATGATACTCATAATACACTATAATAGATTACAACTGTGATCATAATACACTATAAAGTAGTATAATGTTTTACAACTATGATAATCATAATACACTATAATAGATTATAACTGTGATTATAATACACTATAAATTATTATAATGTTTTACAACTATGATAATTATAACACACTAGAATAGATTTTAACTGTGATTATAATAATCTATAAAGTATTATAATGTTTTACAACTATATCCTGTTCACTCTGAGAGTGTACACATGGAACCAAATGGACCCTTACAGGTCTGTAACCCTGAGAGTGTACAAATGGAACCAAATGGACCCTTACAGGTCTGTAACTCTGAGAGTGTAAAAATGGAACCAAATGGACCCTTACAGGTCTGTAACTCTGAGTGTTCAAATGGAACCAAATGGACCCTTACAGGTCTGTAACTCTGAGAGTGTTCAAATGGAACCAAATGGACCCTTACAGGTCTGTAACTCTGAGAGTGTACAAATGGAACCAAATGGACCCTTACAGGTCTGTAACTCTGAGTGTTCAAATGGAACCAAATGGACCCTTACAGGTCTGTAACTCTGAGTGTTCAAATGGAACCAAATGGACCCTTACAGGTCTGTAACTCTGAGAGTGTTCAAATGGAACCAAATGGACCCTTACAGGCCTGTAACTCTGGGAGTGTACACATGGAACTAAATGGACCCTTACAGGTCTGTAACTCTAAAGGGCCGTTCACACTGAACACTATAACTATAACTATAACTATAACTTTAAGTATAAAAATATAGTTCTAAAACCCTTTTAAGTCAAGTGAATGGCAGAGTTCACACCAACTAAACAAAAAATACAATACAGTTATAGTTATAGTGCTCAGTGTGAACGGTGCTTTAGAGGGTTCAAATGGAAGCAAATGCACCCGTATGGGTTCATTTGCTTCCATTTTGCTGCTTGTACTTGTAGTTAGTGACACATAAAAAGCTATTTATGAGGCTGTGTTGGTCCTGAACTGAACTGTATGTCAGAGCTAGACCAGAGTCTCAATGTGATGAGTAACATTTTAAATACATTCTTAAAGAGATAGAAAGACAGTACAGTCATGCCAGGAGGAGAGAAATTATTATTTTGCTCAATTATTTATTCTCCAGTTAAAGACAGGCTGTCTGCACACATTTCAGAAGATGGAGAGACTTTAGACTAAGACTAGATCTGGACAGAAAGTATTACATTTTGTCATTCAAGTCTTTTGTATTAAAACTAAACAGTTGCTATATTACTGCAGTGTTAAATACAGAGCAGAATAAACTAAACAGTTGTTATATTACTGCAGTGTTAAACACAGAGCAGAATAAACTAAACAGTTGTTATATTACTGCAGTGTTAAACACAGAGCAGAATAAACTAAACAGTTGTTATATTACTGCAGTGTTAAACACAGAGCAGAATAAACTAAACAGTTGTTATATTACTGCAGTGTTAAACACAGAGCAGAATAAACTAAACAGTTGTTATATTACTGCAGTGTTAAATACAGAGCAGAATAAACTAAACAGTTGTTATATTACTGCAGTGTTAAACACAGAGCAGAATAAACAAAACAGTTGTTATATTACTGCAGTGTTAAACACAGAGCAGAATAAACTAAACAGTTGTTATATTACTGCAGTGTTAAACACAGAGCAGAATACACTAAACAGTTGTTATATTACTGCAGTGTTAAACACAGAGCAGGATATTATATAATGATGCTGACAGGTGGAAATGTCATTATGTCCAAAACTGTTACTTTCCACAATTCAAATCCAAAAATAGCAACAAAATAAAAGCAGATCTACAATATCAAAACTTGTTGCGATGCACCAGGTTTTGAGCTTGTAGATCTTTTTTGTTACTTTTGTGTGACACTGTAGTGTGATCAAATAGTGCGTTTATTTATGAAAAAACATAAAAAGTACAAATATCTGCCCAACAGAGATTATAACTTAGAAGTGTAGCTCTACTGGTGTAAAGTAACTAAGTACATTTACTCAAGTACTGTACTGTACCTTAAGTACAATGTTGAGGTATTTTTAACTTTACAGGAGTACTTCCGAATTTCAGTACTTTTACTACTACTCAACTACATTTCAGAGACAAATATTGTACTTTTAATAATTATTTGAAAACTTTAGTTACTAATTACTTTGTAGATTTTGATTATTATTACAAAACATACATTAACCACTTTAACCATACATACATTTCGGCCATTTGATCTACAAGCTCACAATGCGTTGCATTGCGACGCATTGAGAGCTTATAAATCTGCTATTTTCAAAATATTTGTATACATTTGAAAACTTGAAATAGGACATTCTGCAAAATGAGTACTTTTAATTTTGATAATTAAAGTACATTTTGATGCCAATACTTTTCTACTTAATTTACTCAAGTACATTTTGAATTCCGGACTTTTACTTGTGTATTTCTACATTGCAGTATTGATACTTTTACTTAAGTAAACACATTGAGTACTTTTTCCACCACTGCTTATGACTGAGTTTGATTCAATAGATCTACTGTAGGGTCTTAGTTCACTAAGTCAGGGGTCTTCAATGTGTTTCAGGCCAAGGACCCCTTAGCTAACTGACAGATGAAGAAGGGACCCCCACTACTTGTATTAAATTATGTTTGCAGAATGTTTTCATAGACTCAATGTGTAGCGTTGTTGGATTCATGGTAAATTACCATATATGGTAATGTGTATTTTCAGATGGTACTTTTTCCACCACTAGTGAGTGGTTAACTAACAGTTTTTTACTTAAGTAAAAGTATCAATACTGCAGTGTAGAAATACTCTGTTACAAGTAAAAGTCCAGTAATCAAAATGTTCTTGAGTAGAAGTACAAATTAAGTACTCAAGTGGTTGAAGTGGTTAATGTATGTTTTGTAATTATAATCTAAATCAGCAAAGTAACTAGTAACTAAAGCACAATATTTACCTCTGAGAAGTAAAAGTATTGAAAATGGGAAATACTCCAGTAAAGTAAAAAAAAAATCCTCAAAAGTGTACTTAAGTACAGTACAGTAAATGTACTTAGTTACTTTACACCACTGCCACGCAATACTCATTGTTCCACCTACACAAAACCTCTTTAACGATAATAGCCGATCTACAAGCTCTCAACACCTGGCAGCACGAGGCATTGAGAGCTTGTAGATCTGCTATTTTCTGTTCCCATCAGAAAAGGGATGTTAGGGTTCAAGTAGTTCATGTAAAAAGAAGTTCCTATCACACAATGATTATTTTTAATACAATCCTCCTGAATCTATAATCCTAATATTTGTTAAACACACTTACTCAACAGTTCCTGAACTTGACCCTCAGTGGTACTGAGTCTGGTCTGGAGCTGTTTGATCTGGGACTCGCTAGCAGTCTGTTTGGCAGCCATGACTGAAAAATATCACAGAGAAACGTAAGTTAAACTATGAAACATTTTGAACACTTTTCAGCCTGTACCTTTACAACTTCTTCAAGGTAGATTTATACCATCCTAACCTGCCACTCAACATTAGCATTAAGTCTGATCCATCAGAAGTACTCATGCTCTTTCATTTAAAATAATAAAAACAATATTTTAGATCAACTAAAGTAATCAACACCAAAGTAAGTTGTTTTTCAAGTCTGTCCTCTCCTACAGTTAATCTAATTTGACATAAAAATATAAATTGTAAAACCTTCGCTTTTGAATTCTATGAATCAAATATGGGTGAGGGAGAGATTTCTGTTGAACCTGAATTTAGCCTAGAGGTCATATACTTATTTTAATAAAATCTTTAAACAAAGTTTTTATTTCTTTATAGCATTTTAAATACATAGATACAATTTACAATTCAGGCATTTAGCAGACGCTCTAAATGCAGTGCGACTTTCAGTGCAAGGAAAACACGAGGTAATACATCAAACGTTAATCTATTCTGTTTAAGTTTGAGCCCATTTAACACTCAATTTTAAACATTTTATTTTATCATTGAAAACACGTCCCTGCTTCTGGTGACTGATATTGTCTTTCTAATGCATGAGTGGGCCATGCATTTTCTCTCTCACTCTCTCAGTCACAAAGGTGACTGATCACACATAGGTGTGACCAAGTCACACGGAATGGCTTACAGTAATAGTAGGGGGTACTAAGCACAAAAAATGGCCAAATCGTTACGCGGCGGATAAAAGCACCAAATTTGGTACACGCACTCTTTAGGATGTATCTCATCATCTCAGAAGGGGTGCCCAAAAATGTGGACCCATTAAAGGGTTTTTTAGAGGAAAAATCAAAAATGGCCGCCAGAAATGACCCATGATTCCTAAAAGTTGATATAATTCTGACATTTTGGCTGATTGTGCTAAATATAACTTTTACATTTATAGTAAATAGACTGATATTAAAGGATTTGGCAAAAATAACCCATGAAAAATGTCTTAAATATTTTTTAAACAACTCTAAATGCCCAAAATTGTCTTAAAAACCACTCTGAATAAGATGAACTTCCACATTAATCCTTTTCTAAGTGATATATTGTCAATGCCAAATATACTTAATTGTTTTCTAAAACTTTTAAAAGACCCTATGAAAGATTACCAATACATAATATATTGTACAAATCTTCATATGACCAGAGATCAAGCCCTCTATTGGGGCACAACTCCATAGCGTTTTAATGCCCCAAAAATTTAGGAGAGTGTGGGAGCAGACAGGTTCTCGTGTTTGGAGTGTGGGAGCAGACAGGTTCTCGTGCTTGAAATTAAACAAAGTTGCAACCTTGTGCGGGAAAGCAGAAGATCAAAGACACACACACCAGCACCCCCCCCCTTAAAAACGGTCTGGGGGGCTCACAAAAGCCTGAGTAGACGATAAAATTACCCAAAGTTTTTTTGAAAGTGAAATATCCCTTTAACATGTTGTCCCTGCTACCTGCATGTCACACAGTTAACATGTTGTCCCTGCTACCTGCATGTCACACAACAGTTAACATGTTGTCCCTGCTACCTGCATGTCACACAACAGTTAAGATGTTGTCCCTGCTACCTGTATGTCACACAACAGTTAAGATGTTGTCCCTGCTACCTGCATGTCACACAACAGTTAACATGTTGTCCCTGCTACCTGCATGTCACACAACAGTTAACATGTTGTCCCTGCTACCTGCATGTCACACAACAGTTAACATGTTGTCCCTGCTACCTGTATGTCACACAACAGTTAACATGTTGTCCCTGCTACCTGTATGTCACACAACAGTTAAGATGTTGTCCCTGCTACCTGCATGTCACACAACAGTTAACATGTTGTCCCTGCTACCTGTATGTCACACAACAGTTAAGATGTTGTCCCTGCTACCTGCATGTCACACAACAGTTAACATGTTGTCCCTGCTACCACTAAGTGACTGTCACTTCCTGTTTCAGATTTTTTTGGGCACCCCTTCTAGGATGTCTTAGGATGACCCAAGGGACATGTGTGCCAAATTTTATGCTTTTTGGAGATTCTTTTGGTGTCTTTTGAGTCAACGGTCAACAGTTTAGGTGGCCATTTTGGATTTTGTCCATAACTCACTTCCTGTTTAAGATTTTTTTGGGCACCCCTTCTAGGATGTTTTAGGATGACCCAAGGGACATCTGTATCAAATTTCATGCTTTTATCCGCCGCGTAACGATTTTTCACTTAGTGCCCCCTACTATAATGCACAGCAGGGGTCCAGACAAGAATGTCTGATTATTGATGTGTGATTAGAGCTATGAGTCATAGCCTATGATTAGAGTTATGAGTCATAGCCTATGATTAGAGCTATGAGTCATAGCCTATGATTAGAGCTATGAGTCATAGCCTATGACAGATTCACCAATGAAACAGAATGGGAGAAATGAGTAGACATGAGTAGGCCTAAGTATTGATAATCTCATTAATACATATTTTTGTCACATCTATCCGAGGAGCCTTGAGGCTATCACAGGACATTTAACTATTATGGAAAATATATTATACTGGGACAATAGTTCGGTAGGAGACACAAAGGAGACTCTTTGTGTGTCCTACCAGAACCGCTGCCGATCATAACATTTTTGATGCCCGGACCGTTAGGTCAGTGGTCCGGGCACTTAGGCTCTGATGCAGCCTGACAGCACGTCGCGGGTTCGAGTCCCGAGCCTGACTGCCTTTTCTGCGTGTCATTCCATGTGTCTTTCTCGTTTCCTGTCTCTCTTCACTAATACTGTCCGATAAAGGCAGAAAAAGCTAAAAACATTTCTTAAAAAGAAAATCCATCCTTAAAAATAAGTGAACACCCATGGCATAACTGTGCTAGTGTTCACAGCAACATATGAATTCATGGGCAATATATTGTACCCAGAACACATTTAAAAACTTGAATCACTTTTGTCTGGATGTTGTGCTTCATCAATGTAATTCAGCACAGCAGAGGTAGAAAAGCCATGTTAAAGCATATTATATGTTGTTAATCATGTGACTGTATGTGTCATAACAAGAGGACTACTGAAGTGTCTCTGTTAATGTGTCAATGTGATGAATGTCTGAAACTACTTTACATGAACACAACTATTTGTCCCAGTTGTCCCATGAAGAGTTTTATACGAAGTGACTGTAAGATAAAGATAAAGTACACTAAATGTACTTTGTGTCATGAAAGCTAATCTTCCTGAATGACATTATACAGAGAAAATGTTTGATATGCACCTATATAAAAAGTGTGTGTGTGTGTGTGTGTGTGTGTGTGTGTGTGTGTGTGTGTGTGTGTGTGTGTGTGTGTGTGTGTGCGTTTCACGAAATTCAAATGATGTTGTTGCTAGTTAATATTTAATATTTCCTAACCTCAGATCTGGAT
Organism: Gymnoscopelus braueri; assembly: GCF_963280865.1. Classification (NCBI taxonomy): domain Eukaryota; kingdom Metazoa; phylum Chordata; class Actinopteri; order Myctophiformes; family Myctophidae; genus Gymnoscopelus; species Gymnoscopelus braueri. The sequence goes on along the minus strand of NC_137619.1, from coordinate 2,383,978 downwards.
CGATATAATTACTTTTAGAGCTGTGGCACATTCAAATGCAAATAAGAGTCATGGCCCATTTTTATGGAATCGGATCACTGCCAATACTCCTAAGTTCAAATAAAGGTTTCAGAACCTTGAAAACCTTTTTTGCAAGACTGAAAACTCGTTTCGAATCTCTGAAAAAAGTGTTGAATCTCTGAAAAAAGTGTTGAATCTCTGAAAAAAGTGTTGATAGGCCGAAAAAAAATTTCAAAACTCTGAACAAATATTTTACAGTGTTTCGCCAACACATTTTCAGAGTTTCAAATTTGTCACAAACACACTTTCAGAATATGCATTTTGGCACTGTTCTCCCTGGGTATTATTTTGTTTTACATGTGTGAAACCTTGTAAACTCCTGACTTAAAATAAAGGGTTCAAAAGGCTTGAAAATAATTTCAAGACTGAGAACTGGTTTTGAATCTTTGAAAAAAGTGTTGATAGGCTGAAAGTGTTTCTCAAATCCTTGCAAACACATTTTACAGTGTTTCGTCAACACCTTTTCAGAGTTTCAAATTGGTCACAAACACACTTTCAGAATATGCATTTTGGCACTGTTCTCCTTGGGTATTATTTTGTTTTCCATGTTAGAAACCTTTTAAATGGGAATCGTTTTTGAAACTAGCAACTTTATTGTTGAAAGACTGAAAAAAAAAATCAATGGTTAAACTTTATTTTGAAACTGTGATTTAGCGTCACACACACAGCAGCACATTCTCCTCAAATCTCTGAACACACACACACACGCGCGCGCGCACGCACACACAGCAGCAGCGGCGGCAGAGGCATGCCATAAGTGTTGAAACTCTGAAACTGCTACTCGAAACCTCGCAGGGAGGCGGGGGGGAGCGGAGGCGGGACCAGAGGCGGGGCCGTTTGAAGTCCATTCCATTCGCTCCAAATGACACACTTCAGTTTTATTCATGGTTTACACAGGAAATAATGAACTGATTACAATAATGTAAATTCTCTCAAATCAGTAACAGGTAGGTGATACATATGCCCATCAAATATGGTTTTATTGAAAGGCAATCCAGGTACCAACATTCGGGGAATATCTGACGGCTTGGAGCGCCTCAGTGCGGCTGCAGAGTTCATCTTGGAATTTGTCATTACAATTTTACTGTAATCCACATTCATAAACCCCCCCACTCCTACACCCCCCCCCCAAAGGGACCCCCCCCGAACCCCCCCCCCCCCCTGGCCCAAGGGGTCACTCATAATAATTCTATATCAGCATATTTTGTGCATTCAAACAGAACAGTTGAGATTTCATTTGGCCAGATCTCTGGCAATTGTACTTGAATTCTTATAATTTTAATGTTTATATGGTCTTTCAAGTTTATATTTTCATTTGGTATCAGTCATGAATTTATTAGAATGTATTAGAATTCATTTTCTCTATTGATATCAAGCCGGATTTTTCCACGTGCGCAAGTGCATGCTGTAACATAATAATACACAACGTGTACTGTACATATATATAGCCCACTAGGCTAACATTTTTGGGGGTTTTAGCTATGGACCCCCAAGCTCTAAGCTCCACCTTGGCGCCGCTAATGGAGCGGTTTCAGAAAAGAAAAATGAAAAAAATTAAACCGAAAAAAAGGCCTGTCTGTCTGTCTGTCTGTCTGTCTGTCTGTCTATAAATCTATTTAAATATCTATCTATCTATCTATCTATCTATCAAACTATCTATCTCCAGCATGTTGTTCAACAAATAGCAGATCTACAAGCTCACAACAACTGTTATTGTGAGCTTATCTGCTATTTTCAAATAGCGTATGTATAAAATATGTCTGAATTGGTTAGTGATTCATAATATAATCATTTATATCTGCGAAGTGTAGGATTATTATAATTATTATTATTATATTACAATTAAAGTAAGCGCATCGGTTAGTGTGATTGGGTCTGGGTCTGTCTGTCTGTCTGTCTGTCTGTCTGATGCGTATACTATTCATGTGAGATGTGACAAGTGGGTTAATTAACGAGAAAACATCTGAGAAACCTGCAGCATGTGAGCGTCTCTGAGTAGGCCTATACGTGATGATTACTGACCCTGACCCGTCAATCAACGTGCGCGCAACAGTGAGCTGTGACAGAACATCAACATTAATGTAATAATAATAATAATAATAATAGTAATAATAATAATAATAATAATAATAATAATAATAATAATAATAATAACAATAGCGTAATAGTAGTTGTGTTGTGTATGAGTGTACCGTTGTGTTTACGACATTAGACCGTAAAGTGTGACTGCTCTGTTGTTGTACCGGCTTGTAACGTGCGTTGCCAGCGTACATGTTTGTTACCCAGTAAAGACGGACCTATAAAGCTCACCCTTCTAGTAGCGTGCCTTATTATGTGGATATAACATTGACGACGAGGATGGAGATGACTTTCTCACCGCCTCCCGCTTTCTTATCGTTCCCGGGCGAGCCTCCTGTACCATGGACTCGCCGGCTGGGGTCGTTCGAGACCTACATCACGGCTCTGGGACTCACGGACGTAAGCGATGCACGGAAAAGGGCCATCTTAATCCACTGCCTGGGCACAGAAGGACAGCGGATATTCACCACTCTTGGGACCGCCGAAAAATATGCAGACTGTGTCACATTACTGTCTGGACATTTTGCAGCCCCACAAAGCGTTATCCTCCGTAGGATTTTGTTTCGCCAGCGCCGACAACGTGCGGGTGAGTCAGTTCACCAATATGTGGCCGATCTGAGGGGTTTGGCCAGCCTGTGCAAGTTTGAAGCATTACAGGACGAAATGATTAGAGACCAGCTAGCCGAGCACACAAACAACCCAAAGGTTCGTGAGAAATTGATAATGTCCCCAGATGATCTGACTCTCCATAAGGCTGTGGAAATAGCTTTTCAACTTGAGACAGCAGAGGGGTTTGCCAGGCAATTGGCTTGCGCCTCATCTCCACTGCCTGCACTCACAGCACAGCAGGTCGAGTCCCCATCGCGTTCAGCTAGCCCTGATCCTCTCCAGGACGCTTCCCACATAAACTATGCTGGACGACAGCGCCCCCCAGGTCAGCGCTGCAGTAACTGCGGCTCATCATCACATGCTTCCAGAGCCCAAAACTGTCCCGCCAGGGGCCAGCGTTGCCAACGTTGTGGTAAACAAAACCATTTTTCCAAGGTTTGCCGTTCTGCCCCGGCCACCACCCCACGGCAGCCTTTCTCAGCTACTGACCCTGCACCCACGACTACTATACACTCTGTGAGTGCTGCTCGCCGGCCGTTCAAGGTGTGTACTGTGGAGCTTGATGGCGTGTGCCTGCCGTTACTGCTCGACACTGGGGCTAACGCGTCCCTCTTGAATGCGGCTACAGTCACACAATTTTTCCCACACCACACGCTTGCTGCGCCGTCCAAAGTGCCCCTCAAGGGTTATGGTAATTCCAAAATTAACATTGTGGGCACCTTCAGCTCCGCGGTGCGCTATGGCACTAAGACTGTTTCCTCTTTCACATTCCAAGTGGCAAGCCACGGTGCTAACCTCATGGGCCTGGACTTGTTCACTGACCTAGGTTTTGTGCTCATGGATTACAGTGGGCTCACTATCCACCATGTTGATTCACTGTGGCCCCAACAATGGCCTGGACTGTTCGCTGGGCTGGGTTGCCTCACTGCCTTTAACCACCAGCCCCTCCTCAACCCTGATGTACACCCTGTCATCCAGCCCCTGCGACGCGTTCCTCTTGCCCTGCGCGACGAGGTGGCTGGAGAGCTCAACAACCTCTTGGAGGCAGGCATAATTGAGCCAGTCAACGCGGCACCATGGATCTCGAATCTGGTGGCTGTGCGGAAGAAGACAGGGAAGCTGCGCCTGTGCATTGATCTCAAGGCAGTTAACAAGGCAGTCATCCCCGACAAGTACCCGTTGCCTACAGCGGAGGAACTGACCACACAGTTCCATGGTTCTACCATATTCACAAAGCTGGATCTTCGGCAGGGCTATCTGCAGGTTCCTCTACACCCTGACAGCCGGAGTCTCACCGCCTTTGTCACACACATGGGGGTGTTTCGATACACGAGGATGCCTTTCGGACCCAGCTCGGCCCCCAGCTGTTTCCAGAAAATCATGGCCACCATACTAGCAGGCATCCCTGGGGTAGCGATCTATTTGATTGACATTGTGGTTCATGGCTCAACGCCTGCTGCCCACGACGAGCGCCTTCGCCGAGTCCTCCATGTCCTTGCCAGCCAGCACCTCACTCTGAACGGGGACAAATGTGTCTTCGCCGTGCCTGAGATAGAGTTTGTGGGGTTCCGCCTGAATGCCAAGGGGCTCCGTCCACTTCAGTCTAATGTGGAGGCTGTGCTACGCCTCCCTGAGCCTGCCTGTCCAGCCCAAGTGGCCTCGTTCCTCGGAATGACAGCCTACTACTTACGTTTTCTCCCTCAGTATTCGGCCACCACAGCCCCGCTGCGCGAGCTGTTGAAGAAGGACGCACCATGGGTTTGGACCCCCGCCTGTTCAGACGCCGTCCAGCAGCTCAAAGTCCAGCTCACCTCGCCACCCGTGCTTGCACACTTCGACCTCGCAAGCCCCACACTCCTCACCTGTGACGCCTCCAGCGCTGGGGGCTGTGCTGTCCCAGATCCATGCTGGCGTTGAGCGGCCCATCGCTTTTGCCTCTCGGGCTCTAACTCAGCAGAACAAAAGTACTCAGTGGGGGAACGGGAGGCCTTGGCTTGCATCTGAGCGAGCGAGTGTTGGCATATGTACTTGTATGGCCGTTCCTTCACACTGCGGACGGATCACCAGGCCCTCACGGCTCTGCTCGCAACGTCTGGCACAGGGCATAGGCCACTCAGGATCCATCGCTGGTCGGAGCGGCTCCAGCAGTATAACTTCAGCCTGCAATTCACTCCAGGTCGTGACAACGTAGTAGCAGACCTACTGTCACGGGCAACCCCCGGCCCTTCTCCAGATCCTGGTCCTGACTCCGCTGAGCAGGGCCTCATCCAGATGCTCCACTCTCCACTCCAGCCTACAGTCTCACTCCAAGAGCTCCAGACAGCCTCGGAACAGGACCCGGTGCTCTCCCAGCTCCGCACTTTTATCCGCTCGGGGTGGCCCGCTAAGGTCCCAGACCAGCTGGTTCCCTTTCACCGGGTCAAGGACGAGCTGTCCTGCTGGAATGACGTCTGCATAGCCCGCGGCCTCTGCACCGTGGTGCCTGACTGCCTAAGACCATGTATCTTGACCATGGCCCACGAGGGTCATCTGGGCATTGTGAGGGTGAAGCAGCGCTGTCGTGACCTGGTGTGGTGGCCTGGCATTGACAGAGACATCAAGGCCTTAGTGAGGGACTGTACAGCTTGCCTTCTCAGTGGAAAAACCGGCCCACCCGCCCCGCCGCCGCTGCAACCGCTGCATTGGCCTGACAAGCCCTGGGAGCACCTCCAGCTCTACATCTGCGGGGAGCTTCATGCAGTCCCACACCACCAGCGTTTCATGGTGGTGGTGTACGACCTTCATTCCAAGTGGCCTGAGGTGCTCTCCACGGGGACTGTTACCACCCGCGTGGTGACTGAGTTCCTGGACTTGCTCTTCTCCCGCTGGGGGCACCCTACGGCCATCACGACGGATAATGGCCCCCAGTTTATCTCTGCGGAGTTTGCTGCCTTCCTGGAGGACAAGGGCATAAAGCACGTCCGTACATCATTCTACCACCCTGAGGCCAACGGGGGGGTGGAAAGATTTAACCAGACACTGAAGAATGGCATCAGAGCTCACCTGGCAGATGGCTTCTCCTTCTCTACAGCTCTTCGCCGCACGCTTCTGCACTACAGAGCCTCACAGCATTCCACTACCGGTTGCTCCCCAGCATTCCTCATGTTGGGACGGGAGCTGCAGCTGCCTTTGGATCGACTGAGGGCTTCCGTGATGGTGCCACCTTCAGCTCGAGGGCGCAACAGAGTCCACCACCGGCAGCGTCAGATGAAGCAGCGTTTCGACAGGACACGGAGGGTGAAGACTCCATCGTTCGCGGCCCTGGACTGGGTCCGCGTCCGCCGCCCTCACAGGGGCCACAAGCTGCAGTCTTTCTGGTCCACGCCTATGCAGATAACCGACCAGCTGGGGCCTGCCACTTTCCGCCTGTCCGATGGGTCACGCTGGCATGCCAGGCGCATTCGGCGAGTGCCACCACCTGCTGTCGTGGGGCCGGAGGCTGCCATGCCTGTTACACCGCCTGCTGCCGCAGGTATGTGGGCTAATACTGACTTTGAGTTTACAGCAGGTGATATGGACTTGCCCCCGGTGCGCCCTGTGGCACCTGATGACCACCCGGTGGTGGTGCGCCCTCCGGCACCTAATGACCACCCGGTGGTGCCCGTGGCACGGCCAGTTCGAGACCGGGCTCGACCAGATTACCTCAAGGACTATGTTACCAATTTCTGAATGCATAAGACATTGGGGGGGTGGGGTTGTGTTTCATGGTTTTCTATGGGGGGGGGAAATGTTGTGTATGAGTGTACCGTTGTGTTTACGACACTAGACCGTAAAGTGTGACTGCTCTGTTGTTGTACCGGCTTGTAACGTGCGTTGCCAGCGTACATGTTTGTTACCCAGTAAAGATGGACCTATAAAGCTCACCCTTCTAGTAGCGTGCCTTATTATGTGGATATAACAAGTTGTAGTAATAATAATAATATGGGTAATAATAATAATAATAATAAGGGTAATAATAATAAGGGTAATAATAATGATGATAATAATAATAATAATAATATATATATATTTTTTTATTATTCTGAATACAACATTAATGGACTGAACCAGTCTGTCTGTCTGTCTGTCTGTCTGTCTGATATAAATTATTATATTATGAACCATACACTAACCACTTCAGACCTATTTTATACATACGCTATTTGAAAATAGCAGATCTACAAGCTCACAGTAACCGAGCTTGTAGATCTGCTATTTGTTGAACAACGTGTTGCTAATCACCGCGTTGGGAGCTTACATCTGGGGCTGTCATTACTGGACTGATATTATTTATTGGGGGGGGGGGGGGCAGCTGTAGGCAAGTGGTACATATTGCTGGAGATAGATAGTTAGATAGACAGGCAGACAGGCAGGCAGGCAGACAGACAGACAGACAGACAGACAGACAGACAGACAGACAGACAGACAGACAGACAGACAGACAGACAGACAGACAGACAGACAGACAGACAGACAGACAGACAGACAGACAGACAGACAGACAGACAGACAGACAGACAGACAGACCGATCGATCAATCTACAAGATACATAGATAGATAGATACATATACACAGACAGACAGACAGACAGACCGACAGACAGACCGACCGAATCACACTAACCGATGCGCTTACTTTAATTGTGATATAATAATAATAATTATAATAATCCTACACTTCGCAGATATAAATGATTATATTATGAATCACTAACCAATTCAGACGTATTTTATACATACGCTATTTGAAAATAGCAGATACGCTCACAATAACAGTTGTTGTGAGCTTGTAGATCTGCTATTTGTTGAACAACATGCTGGAGATAGATAGTTTGATAGATAGATAGATAGATATTTAGATAGATTTATAGATAGACAGACAGACAGACACACCTTTTTTTCAGTTTAATTTTTTTCATTTTTCTTTTCTGAAACCGCTCCATTAGCGGCGCTAAGGTGGAGCTTGGAGCTTGAGGGTCCATAGCTAAAACCCCCAAAAATGTTAGCCTACAGTGGGCTATATATATGTACAGTACACGTTGTGTATTATTATGTTACAACAGCATGCACTTGCGCACGTGGAAAAATCCGGCTTGATATCAATAGAGAAAATGAATTCTAATACATTCTAATAAATTCATGACTGATACCAAATGAAAATATAAACTTGAAAGACCATATAAACATTAAAATTATAAGAATTCAAGTACAATTGCCAGAGATCTGGCCAAATGAAATCTCAACTGTTCTGTTTGAATGCACAAAATATGCTGATATAGAATTATTATGAGTGACCCCTTGGGCCAGGGGGGGGGGGGGGGGGTTCAGGGGGGGTCCCTTTGGGGGGGGGGGGTGTAGGAGTGGGGGGGTTTAGGAATGTGGATTACAGTAAAATTGTAATGACAAATTCCAAGATGAACTCTGCAGCCGCACTGAGGCGCTCCAAGCCGTCAGATATTCCCCGAATGTTGGTACCTGGATTGCCTTTCAATAAAACCATATTTGATGGGCATATGTATCACCTACCTGTTACTGATTTGAGAGAATTTACATTATTGTAATCAGTTCATTATTTCCTGTGTAAACCATGAATAAAACTGAAGTGTGTCATTTGGAGCGAATGGAATGGACTTCAAACGGCCCCGCCTCTGGTCCCGCCTCCGCTCCCCCCCGCCTCCCTGCGAGGTTTCGAGTAGCAGTTTCAGAGTTTCAACACTTATGGCATGCCTCTGCCGCCGCTGCTGCTGTGTGTGTGCGTGCGCGCGCGCGTGTGTGTGTTCAGAGATTTGAGGAGAATGTGCTGCTGTGTGTGTGACGCTAAATCACAGTTTCAAAATGAAATTGATTTTTTTTTCAGTCTTTCAACAATAAAGTTGCTAGTTTCAAAAACGATTCCCATTTAAAAGTTTTCTAACATGGAAAACAAAATAATACCCAAGGAGAACAGTGCCAAAATGCATATTCTGAAAGTGTGTTTGTGACCAATTTGAAACTCTGAAAAGGTGTTGACGAAACACTGTAAAATGTGTTTGCAAGGATTTGAGAAACACTTTCAGCCTATCAACACTTTTTTCAAAGATTCAAAACCAGTTCTCAGTCTTGAAATTATTTTCAAGCCTTTTGAACCCTTTATTTTAAGTCAGGAGTTTACAAGGTTTCACACATGTAAAACAAAATAATACCCAGGGAGAACAGTGCCAAAATGCATATTCTGAAAGTGTGTTTGTGACAAATTTGAAACTCTGAAAATGTGTTGGCGAAACACTGTAAAATATTTGTTCAGAGTTTTGAAAAAAAAATTCGGCCTATCAACACTTTTTTCAGAGATTCAACACTTTTTTCAGAGATTCAACACTTTTTTCAGAGATTCGAAACGAGTTTTCAGTCTTGCAAAAAAGGTTTTCAAGGTTCTGAAACCTTTATTTGAAGTTAGGAGTATTGGCAGTGATCCGATTCCATACATTTTCTCTGTCCTCCTTCTATCTCTCTGCCCCTCCACTCACTCTCTTTCTCTGTCTGTCTGTCTGTCTGTCTGTCTGTCTGTCTGTCTGTCTGTCTGTCTGTCTGTCTGTCTGTCTGTCTGTCTGTCTGTCTGTCTGTCTCCCCTCCCTCTCTCTCTCTATCTCTCTCTCTCTGTCTCTCTCAAAATCATTCACCCATACTCTGAACGTGAGCACCTCTGCTGGAAGTGTCGAGGAGTGACACTTCTTTTCAGTAGCAAAACAGTAGAATTAGCAAGCCTAATTAGTGGGAAAAACAGTATTTTCAGAAAAAAATCATGTTTGAAGTTGTGAATCCTTGTCTTAGACAAGGGTGTTTTCTGGCAGAGTGCAAGTTTAGATGTAAATACAAGGAAACCAGACCAAAACATTGTATAAATCTTATGTAATTAATTTAAGTGTTTGCATGTTAAGTTATAATACCTGCATTTTGTTCTTCACTTGCTGTCAGTTTAGCGCTCAGGGCTGAAAGGAGGTCTGAAAACAGAAGAGCATCAGCATTAACATTCAGACAATCATTAATACTAAATAGTTTAATTAAATGTAATGAGAGTGGTTATTAATAATTAATAAGTTAATATGTGATTAACCTTCCATCCATTGTGGATTATATGAGCCATTTTGACACGTTGGCACCCTATCATGCGTTTTTTTCTGGATAACACCTTCTGTCCTTCTCTATACTTCTCCAGTACACAACAATGTGTTTGTGGTGCTCTCCCTTGGCATAAACCCTAAAATGATGATGCCCTTGATCGCAGGGAATTATTCTGGGTGATACCGTGTGGGTTCTGACCGCCTGATGATCAGAAACCTGAAAATAGTTGCTTTTTTGGGGCTTGTTTGGTTGCTTATTTCTCTCACAAAATATGGCAACAGAGCAACATAAACGCATCGACTTGTTTAGATAGATGACAAGCGACCAAGAGAAGAGAAAGGAACACCAAGTAGAAGTCTGCACTATAGTACTGTCTGTGTGTTAAGAGCAGTGGTGGAAGAAATACTCTGATATTTTACTATAGTACTGAGTCTGTGTGTTAAGAGCAGTGGTGGAAGAAATACTCTGATATTTTACGTACTGTAAGTAAAAGTAGCAATAGCACAATGTAGAAATACTCTGTTACAAGTAAAAGGCCTGTGTTCAAAATGTTACTTGAGTAAAAGTACAAAAGTATTGGCATCAAAATATACTTAAAGTACCAAAAGTAAAAGTACTAAAATGTTTGAAAATAGCAGATCTACAAGCTCACGCCTCGCGATGCAACGCGTTGTGAGCTTGTAGATCGGCTATTTTCAAATAGCCTAGGTATAAAATAGGGCTGAGATGGTTAATGTCTGTTTTATAATGTAATCATTTATATCGGTAAAGTAACTAGTAACTAAAGTTTTCAAACAATTGTAGTGGAGTAAAAGTACAATATTTGCCTCTGAGATGTAGTGGAGTAAAAGTATTGAAAATTGGAAATACTCCAGTAAAGTAAAAGTGCCTCAGAATTGTACTTAAGTACAGTACTTGAGTAAATGTACTTAGTTACTTTCCACCACTGGTTAAGAGTGACAGCTATGGATTCACATGCCTACTTAACGACCAATGAGGAATATCTACTGACTGACTGGACTGCTAAAATTACAGTTGTGTGTCTTTGATGAGATACAGCCGGCCTGTGACCAAAACAAAGTGGTGTAAAGTAACTAACTACATTTACTCAAGTACTGTACTATTTGCAATACTTTTACATCTACTCCACTACATCTCTGAGACAATTGTACGTTTACTCCACTACAATTATTTGAACACTTTAGTTACTAGTTACTTTGTAGATTTTGATTATTATTACAAAACATATATAACCACTTCAGCCCTATATATATTTCAGCCATTTGAAAATAGCCGATCTACAAGCTCACAATACTTTTACCATTGGTACCTTAAGAACATTTTTATACCAATACTTTAGTACTTTTACTCAAATACATTTTTCATTCCGGACTTTTACTAACAGAGTATTTCTACATTGCAATATTGATACTTATACTTGAGTAAAACATGTGAGTACTTTTTCCACCACTGGTTAGTTATGAACAGAACTGACTATGGCTTGGCTGGAGGTGGTCAACGTGGCCAACGTGAAATCGCCCAAAGACACCCGACTTAATATTTTGAGGGATTAATATTGTGATTAAGAATTAATTCATTTAAAAAAGTGGCGCTTGTGCAAAACATGTCAGTCTCTCTGTGTGCTCCCCCACGCATAAAGAAAGTTATAGACGCCTGTGACATACATGCATACATGCATACTACATACATCAAATTAATGATCTATTCTTTGAGCAACAGTAAGTCATTTTCCAACGTCTCTCTCTCACCTGCATTCACAGAACTTCCTCCTGGTGCTTCCACCACATTCTCCATGGAATTAGATTTGTTGTCCGTTTCTGAAAAATACACACAATCGTGTCAAACAAACAGGGAAAACAATCAAACTCATGAGTTTCATCCATATCCACCGTATAATATATTGTAACCTTTATTTAACATGTTTGTAACCTTTATTTAAAGATGGAGTGTCCTAGTCCCCCTCCTCCTCCTCATGCCCACACCTGTTGTGTTATGATAATGAAGGGGAGGGTATGGCTTTGTGATGTCACTAAAGCGCTGTTTCTCTATTGGCACGTTTGACCCTCAAGGTTTCAGCCTCCAGGAAGAAACTCCAAATAGTCAGAGAAGACATAAAACACCATAAAAACACCACCGGGGGCTTTATGAAGTTCTATCAACCTCATAGACACATGAAAAACAGAAAAAGTGCAAAAACATGGCACCAGCTCTTTAACATGGAAAATCACATTGAGGTACCTGCGGGAAGGGCTAAAATGAGGCAATTCTATGACAATGTTGTGACTTTTTACAAAACTTGAATAAGTTTGTTGCCACAGAAAATGTAAATGACATTTTTCACTTTGATTTAAAGAATGTTGTTATAATGTAAGTCTATGGTACAAATCTTCTAGTTAACACTCCAAACCAGGCCTGGAATTTGGTCATTTTAGGTTCACGGCCACTTGGCCTTTGGTGTTAGTGAGAATGTTTTGAGGGCACAAAGGCCAAATACCAGGCAGGAAGGCCATCAAATAAAACAATGATTTTAAGTCCACGGACATATTGAATTGAACTTTAAGGTTAAGGATGATACAAATGTTGATATAGTAGCCTACAAGTACAGTATAACTATCAGTGACATAACTAGAGCCAGATGCCAGATTTGTGAGATTTTGGAGAGTCCTAGACCAGTGGTTCTCAAACCTTTTTGGCTCAGGTCACCCCTGTAAAAAACTTTTTTTATCCACGGCACCCCTGAATTACATTGTTACTTATAGGACCCTCCATTTATGTCATATTACGGTACTTACAAAAATTTATATTTCTGCCTAAGATACAGTATGTCATGAGGAAAACTTGAGAGAATATCAATTTCCATTTGGGCAGGTTGAAAATAATTCTATACTTTTACGTTTAACCACTCTGGGTGGAACAGTCGTCAAAAAATAGCAGATCTACAAGCTCACAACTTGAGAACAACTAGAGAATGTAGATCGGCTATTTTTGACAAAGAGTTTTGTTGTAGGTCCAAAAGTGATCTGGATCAATTCCAAATATTATCAAAACATTCTGAGGCACCCCTGGTGTCACGGCACACACTTTGAGAAACCCTGTCCTAGACCACCGATTACCCATGTTATGACCGATTTTACAAATCAATTTGAAAAACTTAGATTTGTATTAAAGTTGATAACATTTAAACAAAAAGCAATCAAATACATACACAAACAAATAAAGTTTTGATGGATAAATGCAAAAGATTAAATCATACATATTGTTGCTGTCCGGCATCTCCATATTTCAACTTTTTATGTTTTTTTAATGAATGCCCTACTTTATCATACAAGTAGTGAAAATAGCAGATCTACAAGCTCACGCATTGGGAGCTTGTAGATCGGCTATTTTCACTATTTTAATAATAATATGTTTTTTTTAAATGAATAGTTTTGGACATACAAGGTTTCCACCCGACAGCGACAATATATACTGTATGTGGTTCTGTATCAGTAACCTATATCAGTCAGTTTTAGTAGATTCCATTCCAATGCTACTATGACTGCCTATGAATTTCACAGGCCTGGGTAGGTCCACCTGGCCTGGCGAGGATCTGCCCTGTTGCGCACAGCAGCACATCAGGTGAAAACAATTAACGTCAACGAGGGGGATTTGTGACTGTGTTGCACCAAAAATAGCCTCAAACAATGTCAAACTGTCAGGATTCTAGCTTCTGAAATAAACTTCCCGTTTGGATCATTGCTGACAAACGAACAGAACATGGATATTGCAAAATTATTATTTATTTCTTGTCCATTGGAGTGGTGAGGTGAGGTCACAGCTTCTTTCTAGCCTAAACCTTGAATTTGTTATACTATTATTATTATACTAATAATAATCAAAGTCAAAAATTGTTTTTAGAGTATTGAATTATAGACTATTTTAGTAAATGTTTCAAGCTGTAGGGGTTATGATCAAAACTAGCATCTGAAGGTAAATGTTTAATTGTGATTAATTAAATCATGAGATAAATTAAACAAGAACCCCTTCATGAAAAAAGATAAATAAATATTGATCTTTCATCATTTTATTGCAGTTTAAAGTTCAACATACAAATTTCGTAGTTAACCCTCCCAATGTAACTTTTTTTAGCAAGGCATAAGGGTTAATAATTAATTAATACATTAATTAATTAATTAATTAATTAATTAATTAATTAATTAATTAATTAATTAATTAATTAATTAATTAATTAATTAATTAATTAATTAATTAATTAATTCAACTGAAGTAAACTAGCAAACCCAGTTTAAAAATAATTCAAGCTAAACTGAACTTGAAATTGTTAAAAACTGGAAAAGATATTGATTATTAAATATATAATCAACAACCTTGGTTGTGAGCCTGTAGTTTTGTCTTGGTTGTGAACTATTTTCACAATATGTTGTACGTACAGTATGAAGTATATAGGCTGGATAAGAGGTTTAATCATAATGTACAAGCATCAGCATCTCCATCAGCCTTACCGGTGTTCTTGTTGGTCGGTTGGTTCTCATCATCGTTGAGGCTCGGATCCAACGCTGTTCCTTGGTCCTCATGGCGGTCAGCTGAACACAGACAGAAGAGGAAGAGCAGCAAAACACCAGCAGTCTTCATCCTGAAATGATCTATCAATGCTGTGCATGCAGCATCTTATATACACACCTACTGTACCTGGTAACCTGAGAGGCTTTTTTTTTTTTTTTGCAGACGTGCACTCCGTGAGTCTTACCTCCACGGAGTCATTGGCATGTGGACAGATGTGACGTGTGATCACGGATGTAATTAGAAACGTGTTGACGGAGGTGTTGACCAATGTCTTGTTTTGTTTGAACAACAAATGAAGCTTTGGATGACAATGCAGTTTTTGTGTGTGCATGCGTAAAGGAATTCCATGGCCGCCGTTGCCCTCAGTTAAACTTGATGCACATCCTGCACTGTCCCAGTAGGGTTAGGTCTAACCCTATATAATATATCATGTGCTGGTATATTATAAGCAGTAATAGGGTTGATTTGGAGCCGTTGACCGATTCCTGTTAATGGCAATAGGTTGAGACGTCCAATCAATCCATTCTGCTTCCATCTCTCTCTCTCTTCAATCTATTCCGTTTCCATGTCTCTCTCTCCGCCCTTAGATTGTCCGCAATTTTAAGCAGTTTGAAAAACACTTAAACCCAGGATTTTTCAGCTATTTGCGTGAAACTGTATCATCTGTCTGATCTCTTTTTTCACAGATTTTATCTGTTGGTCCAATGGCTTCTCCCTTAAGTGAGTGCCACACGACCGCAAGGTTGCCGGCTCAAGCCTCACTTGTTGCAGACTCATTTAAGTTGAATTGCAAAAAACATGACTGTATTAATGAATACATGTGCAAACGGTAAAGATAACATGAAATGCTTATTTGAGAGTATGTTTTTTCAATGTATGACGTACTTCATTGTGAAAATAGCCGATCTACAATCTCACAACTTTTCAGATAGCAACGTGTTTCTGAGCTTGTAGATCACCAGTTTCAGCCAGGGGCTTGGTTCATGACAGAAGGCAAAAATGTATGATCTTCAACAGACAACTTCAGCCTGGACGAAGCTGTAGCACTACAGGTCGTGTCTCAGCCTGTGAGTCCGAAGGTCGAGCGTTCGATTCCTGTCAATAGCAATAGGTTGAGGTGTCCATGTGTGAGGTTCTTAACCTGGGATTGCCCCCCTGCGTCCTATGCATGTCCACCTCAGCTGGGTCGAGCTTAAAAGTAATTTCACCTGTTGGAATCATTTGCTTTGTCTCAATTTCAATCTATTCCGTTTCCATGTCTTATTGTGCTATTATTGCACTTTGCTTTTTGTCTGTCTGTCTCTCTGTCTCTGTGTCTCTCACTCTGTGTCTCTGTGTCTCTCTGTCTCTGTCTCTGTGCCTCTCTGTCTCTCTGTCTCTGTGTCTCTCTGTCTCTGTGTCTCTCTGTCTCTGTGTCTCTCTGTCTCTGTGTCTCTCTGTCTCTCTGTCTCTGTGTCTCTGTGTCTCTCTGTCTCTGTGTCTCTGTCTGTCTGTCTGTCTGTCTCTCACTCTGTGTCTCACTCTGTCTGTCTGTCTGTCTGTCTGTCTGTCTGTCTGTCTGTCTGTCTGTGTCTCACTCACTCTGTCTGTCTGTCTGTCTCTCACTCTGTCTGTCTGTCTGTCTGTCTGTCTGTCTGTCTGTCTGTCTGTCTGTCTGTCTGTCTGTCTGTCTGTCTGTCTGTCTGTCTGTCTGTCTGTCTGTCTCTCTGTGTCTCTGTCTGTCTGTCTCTCTGTCTCTCTGTCTGTCTCTCTGTCTCTGTGTCTCTGTCTGTCTCTCACTCTGTGTCTCTGTCTGTCTCTCACTCTGTGTCTCTGTCTGTCTCTCACTCTGTGTCTCTGTCTGTCTCTCACTCTGTGTCTCTGTCTGTCTCTCACTCTGTAGTTAGGGAATTTTAGCAAAATATTTGGACCATCTGTGAAAAAATGTACTACCAATAGCTTTCTTCACCAATGTGTTCTTATAGGTGTCTAGAATCACCTCTCAATTTATTTAAACCCAAATCCTCGTGGAAAATCTGTAGATCTGTCTGGATAAAAGGTAGCCACATACAGTATGTGCATGATTAAATTATTCTACTTTGAGTGGAAGCCTACAATGAGGAGCAAGAAAAACAATTATCAACATTCATTTGAATCTTACATACAAAAGACTTACCAGGGTTTCTTTTCAATGTGCCAGCATTGATACCTTCATTGCAAAGGATGCAAGTATTATGGTAGATCAAGTGTGCCAGCTAGCACTTGAACTACTTGACCCAGACAATGCCCTGCGTCTTTTCTTCCTCATCTTGCTCTAAAGAATAGATTATGTTTTAAGTTTTTATTAAATTATGATGTCACTCACAACATAGAATAGGATTGAAATCTGCAAGTGGCAACTTTCATCACATTGAAAAAAACGTACGATTTCCAGTGGATATACCTCTTGCACGACTGTATAGCTCGGTTTTGCATTCCAAATGGTATCTTAGTTTGGGGTCATCTCAGTTTTTCCAGTCCTCATGTAGTCTTCTGATTAATGCTGCATCATCCACACTCTCAGAATAAGACAACATCTGTGCATAGCCTTTTTGGGTGACTTTTGAGAGCTTTTGAATCTCAGTCTCAGGACCACCACAGATGAAGCACCTTAAGTCACAAGCTAAAGAATCCTCTTCCATGTTGTCTACTAAAAGACAAGTGTCATGATTGTTCAATGTAAGCAATAGGCTAGAGAAAATTGACATCTAAATTCACAGTAATCAAAAGTTTTGCCAGCAGAGGAAAATAAATGCCAAAAAGTAGATAAACTACCGTACCTTAAAATCGTCCAGACATATTTGCCAGGATGCAACACTCCCACTCCTTCCCCACATGCAGACAGTGTATCCCACTGAGCATGTGCACAGTAGGTGTACACTCTTATCAAGTGTTTAGCAATATTTTCTTATTTTATTTTTCAGAATAGAATCAATTCAACAACACCCCAATCCCCTACCATTGATTATACACTGATTATACACTAACAATAACCAATATACCAATATTAGATGGCCAGGGAGACATTTTTACTCAAAAATAATGGTTGGAATGGATTCAGCACCCCTGAAAACCCCTAGTTAGACACCTCACAAGACTTTTATTTATTTTCATATTTTTCACCCAAGCCCTCTGGGCTCCTTAACTTTGATTGGCTCTCCAGGATTTTCCACGAGGATTTGGGTTTAAATAAATTGAGAGGTGATTCTAGACACCTATAAGAACACATTGGTGAAGAAAGCTATTGGTAGTAATTTTTTTCACAGATGGTCCAAATATTTTGCTAAAATTCCCTAACTACTGTGTCTCTGTCTGTCTCTCACTCTGTGTCTCTGTCTGTCTCTCACTCTGTGTCTCTGTCTGTCTCTCACTCTGTGTCTCTGTCTGTCTGTCTGTCTGTCTGTCTGTCTGTCTGTCTGTCTGTCTGTCTGTCTGTCTGTCTGTCTGTCTGTCTGTCTGTCTGTCTGTCTGTCTGTCTGTCTGTCTGTCTCTCACTCTGTGTCTCTGTGTCTCTCTGTCTCTGTGTCTCACTCTGTGTCTCTGTCTGTCTGTCTGTCTGTCTGTCTCTCACTCTTTGTCTCTGTCTGTCTGTCTGTCTGTCTGTCTCTCTGTCTGTCTGTCTGTCTGTCTGTCTGTCTGTCTGTCTGTCTGTCTGTCTGTCTGTCTGTCTGTCTGTCTGTCTGTCTGTCTCTCACTCTGTCTCTCTGTCTCTCTGTCTCTCTGTCTCTCTGTCTCTCTGTCTCTCTGTCTCTCTGTCTCTGTGTCTCTGTGTCTCTGTCTCTCTGTCTCTCTGTCTCTGTGTCTCTGTGTCTCTCTGTCTCTCTGTCTCTCTGTCTCTGTGTCTCTCTGTCTCTCTGTCTCTGTGTCTCTCTGTCTCTCTGTCTCTGTGTCTCTGTGTCTCTCTCTGTCTCTCTGTCTCTGTGTCTCTGTGTCTCTGTCTCTGTCTCTGTGTCTCTCTGTCTCTCTGTCTCTCTGTCTCTGTGTCTCTCTGTCTCTCTGTCTCTGTGTCTCTCTGTCTCTCTGTCTCTCTGTCTCTCTGTCTCTGTCTCTCTGTCTCTCTGTCTCTCTGTCTCTGTGTCTCTCTGTCTCTCTGTCTCTCTGTCTCTCTGTCTCTCTGTCTCTCTGTCTCTCTGTCTCTCTGTCTCTGTGTCTCTGTGTCTCTGTCTGTCTCTCACTCTGTGTCTCTGTCTGTCTGTCTGTCTGTCTGTCTGTCTGTCTGTCTGTCTCTCACTCTGTCTGTCTGTCTGTCTGTCTGTCTGTCTGTCTGTCTGTCTGTCTGTCTGTCTGTCTGTCTGTCTGTCTGTCTGTCTGTCTGTCTGTCTGTCTGTCTGTCTGTCTGTCTCTCTGTCTGTCTGTCTGTCTGTCTGTCTGTCTGTCTGTCTGTCTGTCTGTCTGTCTCTCACTCTGTCTGTCTGTCTGTCTGTCTGTCTGTCTGTCTGTCTGTCTGTCTGTCTGTCTGTCTGTCTGTCTGTGTCTCACTCTGTCTGTCTCTCACTCTGTCTGTCTGTCTGTCTGTCTCTCACTCTGTGTCTCTGTCTGTCTGTCTCTCTGTCTCTGTCTCTGTGTCTCTGTCTGTCTCTCACTCTGTGTCTCTGTCTGTCTGTCTGTCTCTCACTCTGTGTCTCTGTCTGTCTGTCTGTCTGTCTGTCTGTCTGTCTGTCTGTCTGTCTGTCTGTCTGTCTGTCTGTCTGTCTGTCTGTCTGTCTGTCTGTCTGTCTGTCTGTCTGTCTGTCTGTCTGTCTGTCTGTCTGTCTCTCACTCTGTCTCACTCTGTCTCTCTCTGTCTCTGTGTCTCTCTGTCTCTCTGTCTCTGTGTCTCTGTGTCTCTCTGTCTCTCTGTCTCTCTGTCTCTGTGTCTCTGTCTGTCTGTCTCTGTGTCTCTGTGTCTCTGTGTTTCTCTGTCTCTGTGTCTCTGTGTCTCTCTGTCTCTCTGTCTCTCTGTCTCTGTGTCTCTGTGTCTCTGTGTCTCTGTGTCTCTGTGTCTCTCTGTCTCTGTCTGTCTCTCACTCTGTGTCTCTGTGTCTCTGTCTGTCTGTCTGTCTGTCTGTCTGTCTGTCTGTCTGTCTGTCTGTCTGTCTGTCTGTCTGTCTGTCTGTCTGTCTGTCTGTCTGTCTGTCTGTCTGTCTCTCACTCTGTGTCTCTGTCTGTCTGTCTGTCTCTCTGTCTCTGTGTCTCTGTCTGTCTCTCACTCTGTGTCTCTGTCTGTCTGTCTGTCTGTCTGTCTGTCTCTCACTCTGTGTCTCTGTCTGTCTGTCTGTCTGTCTGTCTGTCTGTCTGTCTGTCTGTCTGTCTGTCTGTCTGTCTGTCTGTCTGTCTGTCTGTCTGTCTCTCACTCTGTCTCTGTGTCTCTCTGTCTCTGTGTCTCTGTGTCTCTCTGTCTCTCTGTCTCTCTGTCTCTCTGTCTCTCTGTCTCTGTGTCTCTGTGTCTCTCTGTCTCTCTGTCTCTGTGTCTCTGTGTCTCTGTCTCTCTGTCTCTCTGTCTCTCTGTCTCTCTGTCTCTGTGTCTCTCTGTCTCTCTGTCTCTCTGTCTCTGTGTCTCTCTGTCTCTCTGTCTCTGTGTCTCTCTGTCTCTCTGTCTCTGTGTCTCTGTGTCTCTCTCTGTCTCTCTGTCTCTGTGTCTCTGTGTCTCTGTCTCTGTGTCTCTCTGTCTCTCTGTCTCTGTGTCTCTCTGTCTCTGTGTCTCTGTGTCTCTCTGTCTCTCTGTCTCTCTGTCTCTCTGTCTCTGTCTCTCTGTCTCTCTGTCTCTCTGTCTCTCTGTCTCTGTGTCTCTCTGTCTCTCTGTCTCTCTGTCTCTCTGTCTCTCTGTCTCTGTGTCTCTGTGTCTCTGTCTGTCTCTCACTCTGTGTCTCTGTCTGTCTGTCTGTCTGTCTGTCTGTCTGTCTGTCTGTCTGTCTCTCACTCTGTCTCTCACTCTGTCTGTCTGTCTGTCTGTCTGTCTGTCTGTCTGTCTGTCTGTCTGTCTGTCTGTCTGTCTGTCTGTCTGTCTGTCTGTCTGTCTGTGTCTCACTCTGTCTGTCTCTCACTCTGTCTGTCTGTCTGTCTCTCACTCTGTGTCTCTGTCTGTCTGTCTCTCTGTCTCTGTCTCTGTGTCTCTGTCTGTCTCTCACTCTGTGTCTCTGTCTGTCTGTCTGTCTCTCACTCTGTGTCTCTGTCTGTCTGTCTGTCTGTCTGTCTGTCTGTCTGTCTGTCTGTCTGTCTGTCTGTCTGTCTGTCTGTCTGTCTGTCTGTCTGTCTGTCTGTCTGTCTGTCTGTCTGTCTCTCTCTGTCTCTGTGTCTCTGTGTCTCTCTGTCTCTGTGTCTCTGTGTCTCTCTGTCTCTCTGTCTCTCTGTCTCTGTGTCTCTGTGTCTCTGTCTGTCTGTCTCTGTGTCTCTGTGTCTCTGTGTTTCTCTGTCTCTGTGTCTCTCTGTCTCTCTGTCTCTCTGTCTCTGTGTCTCTGTGTCTCTGTGTCTCTGTGTCTCTCTGTCTCTGTCTGTCTCTCACTCTGTGTCTCTGTCTGTCTGTCTGTCTGTCTGTCTGTCTGTCTGTCTGTCTGTCTGTCTGTCTGTCTGTCTGTCTGTCTGTCTGTCTGTCTGTCTGTCTGTCTGTCTGTCTGTCTGTCTCTCACTCTGTGTCTCTGTCTGTCTGTCTGTCTCTCTGTCTCTGTGTCTCTGTCTGTCTCTCACTCTGTGTCTCTGTCTGTCTGTCTGTCTGTCTGTCTGTCTGTCTCTCACTCTGTGTCTCTGTCTGTCTGTCTGTCTGTCTGTCTGTCTGTCTGTCTGTCTGTCTGTCTGTCTGTCTGTCTGTCTGTCTGTCTGTCTGTCTGTCTGTCTGTCTGTCTGTCTGTCTCTCACTCTGTCTCTGTGTCTCTCTGTCTCTGTGTCTCTGTGTCTCTCTGTCTCTCTGTCTCTCTGTCTCTCTGTCTCTGTGTCTCTGTGTCTCTCTGTCTCTCTGTCTCTGTGTCTCTGTGTCTCTGTCTCTCTGTCTCTCTGTCTCTCTGTCTCTCTGTCTCTGTGTCTCTCTGTCTCTCTGTCTCTCTGTCTCTGTGTCTCTCTGTCTCTCTGTCTCTGTGTCTCTCTGTCTCTCTGTCTCTGTGTCTCTGTGTCTCTCTCTGTCTCTCTGTCTCTGTGTCTCTGTGTCTCTGTCTCTGTGTCTCTCTGTCTCTCTGTCTCTGTGTCTCTCTGTCTCTGTGTCTCTGTGTCTCTCTGTCTCTCTGTCTCTCTGTCTCTCTGTCTCTGTCTCTCTGTCTCTCTGTCTCTCTGTCTCTCTGTCTCTGTGTCTCTCTGTCTCTCTGTCTCTCTGTCTCTCTGTCTCTGTGTCTCTGTGTCTCTGTCTGTCTCTCACTCTGTGTCTCTGTCTGTCTGTCTGTCTGTCTGTCTGTCTGTCTGTCTGTCTGTCTCTCACTCTGTCTCTCACTCTGTCTGTCTGTCTGTCTGTCTGTCTGTCTGTCTGTCTGTCTGTCTGTCTGTCTGTCTGTCTGTGTCTCACTCTGTCTGTCTCTCACTCTGTCTGTCTGTCTGTCTCTCACTCTGTGTCTCTGTCTGTCTGTCTCTCTGTCTCTGTCTCTGTGTCTCTGTCTGTCTCTCACTCTGTGTCTCTGTCTGTCTGTCTGTCTCTCACTCTGTGTCTCTGTCTGTCTGTCTGTCTGTCTGTCTGTCTGTCTGTCTGTCTGTCTGTCTGTCTGTCTGTCTGTCTGTCTGTCTGTCTGTCTGTCTGTCTGTCTGTCTGTCTGTCTGTCTGTCTGTCTGTCTGTCTGTCTCTCTCTGTCTCTGTGTCTCTGTGTCTCTCTGTCTCTGTGTCTCTGTGTCTCTCTGTCTCTCTGTCTCTCTGTCTCTGTGTCTCTGTGTCTCTGTCTGTCTGTCTCTGTGTCTCTGTGTCTCTGTGTTTCTCTGTCTCTGTGTCTCTCTGTCTCTCTGTCTCTCTGTCTCTCTGTCTCTCTGTCTCTGTGTCTCTGTGTCTCTGTGTCTCTGTGTCTCTGTGTCTCTCTGTCTCTGTCTGTCTCTCACTCTGTGTCTCTGTCTGTCTGTCTGTCTGTCTGTCTGTCTGTCTGTCTGTCTGTCTGTCTGTCTGTCTGTCTGTCTGTCTGTCTGTCTGTCTGTCTGTCTGTCTGTCTGTCTGTCTGTCTGTCTGTCTGTCTCTCACTCTGTGTCTCTGTCTGTCTGTCTGTCTCTCTGTCTCTGTGTCTCTGTCTGTCTCTCACTCTGTGTCTCTGTCTGTCTGTCTGTCTGTCTGTCTCTCACTCTGTGTCTCTGTCTGTCTGTCTGTCTGTCTGTCTGTCTGTCTGTCTGTCTGTCTGTCTGTCTGTCTGTCTGTCTGTCTGTCTGTCTGTCTGTCTGTCTGTCTGTCTGTCTGTCTGTCTCTCACTCTGTGTCTCTCTGTCTCTGTGTCTCTGTGTCTCTCTGTCTCTCTGTCTCTGTGTCTCTCTGTCTCTCTGTCTCTCTGTATCTCTGTATCTCTGTCTCTGTGTCTCTGTGTCTCTCTGTCTCTCTGTCTCTGTGTCTCTCTGTCTCTCTGTCTCTCTGTCTCTCTGTCTCTCTGTCACTGTGTCTCTCTGTCTCTCTGTCTCTCTGTCTCTCTGTCTCTCTGTCTCTGTGTCTCTCTGTCTCTGTGTCTCTCTGTCTCTGTGTCTCTGTGTCTCTGTGTCTCTGTCTGTCTCTCACTCTGTGTCTCTGTCTGTCTGTCTGTCTCTCACTCTGTGTCTCTGTCTGTCTCTCACTCTGTGTCTCTGTCTGTCTCTCACTCTGTGTCTCTGTCTGTCTCTCACTCTGTGTCTCTGTCTGTCTCTCACTCTGTGTCTCTGTCTCTCTGTCTCTGTGTCTCTGTCTGTCTCTCACTCTGTGTCTCTGTGTCTCTGTATGTGTCTCACTCTGTGTCTCTGTCTGTCTGTCTCTCACTCTGTGTCTCTGTCTGTCTCTCACTCTGTGTCTCTGTCTGTCTCTCACTCTGTGTCTCTGTCTGTCTCTCACTCTGTGTCTCTGTCTGTCTGTCTCTCACTCTGTGTCTCTGTCTGTCTCTCACTCTGTGTCTCTGTCTGTCTCTCACTCTGTGTCTCTGTCTGTCTGTCTCTCACTCTGTGTCTCTGTCTGTCTCTCACTCTGTGTCTCTGTCTGTCTCTCACTCTGTGTCTCTATCTGTCTCTCACTCTGTGTCTCTGTCTGTCTCTCACTCTGTGTCTCTGTCTGTCTCTCACTCTGTGTCTCTGTCTGTCTGTCTCTCACTCTGTGTCTCTGTCTGTCTCTCACTCTGTGTCTCTGTCTGTCTCTCACTCTGTGTCTCTGTCTGTCTCTCATTCTGTGTCTCTGTCTGTCTCTCACTCTGTGTGTCTGTCTGTCTCTCACTTTGTGTCTCTGTCTGTCTCTCACTCTGTGTCTCTGTCTGTCTGTCACTTTGTGTCTCTGTGTCTCTGTCTGTCTGTCACTCTGTGTCTCTGTGTCTCTGTCTGTCTGTCACTCTGTGTCTCTGTGTCTCTGTCTGTCTCTCACTCTGTCTGTCTGTCTCTCACTCTGTCTGTCTGTCTCTCACTCTGCCTGCCTGCCTGCCTGCCTGCCTGCCTGCCTGCCTGCCTGCCTGCCTGCCTGCCTGCCTGCCTGCCTGCCTGCCTGCCTGCCTGCCTGCCTGCCTGCCTGCCTGCCTGCTTTTCTCTCAAGTTGAGTGTTCTTTGCTTCTATGGCTTATTCTGCAAATTACTTATAGTTTCTTTTTTCTTTTTTCTCTCTGTAAAACCTGGCCCCGTGTTATCGCTGCTTGCAGCTATATTAATACTTGTTTTTCGCTCCCTCTCAATTCAAGGCTAATCTTAGTTTTGGCTTAACCGTGCGGTCGCTTTTTACGAAATTCGGCCATATGGTAACGTTTCATGTAAAACAGTCAAGAAATGAATCTCACAGTCATTCGTCAAAGGGTGGCGCTATAGCACTCAATTGAAAATGCCAACTTTGAGCAGGTACAACTCATGCCCTGTTTGACCTACAGAAATGAAACTTAAATACACATATGCGTCTCCTAATGACTGACAACTTTCGTGATCTGAATTTTGACCTCTGACCTTTAGATCTCCCACCATTTTGAGTTATATGAAAAGCATTTAAAATCTATCTCCTCCTAGGATTTTCCATAAGTGAA
>NC_137619.1:2259413-2349413 GCF_963280865.1 Gymnoscopelus braueri | reverse complement strand
TTTTCAAACGGGGGGCCGCGGGCTAATACGTGTCAATGTGGGGGGTCCTTGAGAATGAATACGTTTGAGAACCACTGGTCCTACGTCTCTATTTGTTTTACGTCATCCATGTTAAACGCTGACATGTTTATGTCAGCGTTTTGTCAACATTTCCTGGAGAAATGCACAGAAAAGACATTTTCTATATATATATTTTTTTTTACTCCTTATACGTAAACTTTTTAGGATTTTCTTTTTTTTACCATTTTTAAAAACATTAAAAAATGTGTCAAAATAGCCGATTCATATCGACGAGTTGTGAGCTTGTAGATCGGCTATTTTGAAATATTTCTCAAAATAGTAAGAAATGCCTCCAATGTTTAGGCATAAGGGGTGGTGATAAGTAGTCTGGTAAACCCTCCCTCCGGAAATCTCATTTCTATTTGATTCCTGGAGTGAGTCTGGCATGAACCGCCTCTCTGCAATATTGGCTGTGTATGCCAAACGGCCGCGCCTATCAGCGTCGTCGCTCATTGTTCTGTGATTGACAGCTTACGTTGGCCAATCAGGTGGCGAGTTCGAGTGAGCCCAAAACACGAACGGCAGCCATCTTTTTCTTGTGCGCTATTTTCTCCGCAATTTTTTTACTTCAAAAAGCTCTCTAACTTCTATTTTGAGGCACGGAATTTACTTATAAGATATCGTTTGGATAGAATTTAGTTGTTTAACTTCATATATGTGGTCAATTAATCATGACAAAGCCTATTTAAAAATAAAAATGTAGAGAACCGGTAGGGGCGGGCAGTGACACCCATCTATCCGAATAAGGCAACCCATTTTGGGCATGGATCGTCTCAAAAGTCTCGTTGCGTCACATTAGACTGGTGAACTGCTGATTGGCTGAAGGGGAAAAATTATCATTGGCTGAAGGGGTTGTCAGTCAACGGTATTACTCCCGCCCAACTCCAGCACAGCCAATATTACAGAAAGGCGGATCAGGCCAGACTCACTCCTGAAATCAAATGGAAATGAGATTTCCGGAGGGAGGGTTTACCAGGCTAGGTGATAAGGTCCTATGTTGCTGTTTTCCTCGCATCGGTACAATGAGATTTAGCATAAAAATCTGCAGTTTTCCTTTAAAATGTCATAGTTATGACAACATACTGTATATTACCTTTAAATGTATGTTTAGTTTTTTTGTGGTGAATGTGATACTTTGTAAATACTCAAAAAGCTCAGGACTGGCGTGCTCTTGTCTGTTTGTAAAGCCCAGATGCTCCTGGTAATAAGGGGGAAAACTGACAAAAGGGAACATGCCAAAGGCCAGTGGTGTAAAGTAACTAAGTACATTTACTGAAGTACTGTACTTAAGTACAATTTTTAGGTACTTTTTTTTACCTTACAGTAGTATTTCCAATTTTCAGTACTTTTACTTCTACTCCACTACATCTCGGAGGCAAATATTGCACTTTTACTCCACTACAATTATTTGAAAACTTTAGTTACTAGTTACTTTGTAGATTTTGATTATTATTACAAACCACTTCAGCCATAACGGGTCCATTTGGTTCCATTTGTACACTCTCAGAGTTAAATTGACATAGATTTTACAATATAAATTGCGGTCCAAGTGATAGAAATGCCAATGTCCGTAGCCCTAATGCATGTCACACTGGGGGTCCTTGAAATTAAAATGGTTGAGAATCACTGCTAGAGCCGTAAAAAATCTTCTCTTATGGGGGTCCCTGGCATATCTTTTGAAATGGGGGTCCGCGGGCTAATAAGTGTTAATTTGGGGGTCTTTGACATGAAAAGGTTTGAGACCCACTGATGTAGGGGGTCCTTATTTGACTCAGGTCTTAACAAAACTTTAACAATACCACCATCAAGTGGTTCAAAACGCTCACAGCATCGCTGACATAAAAGACAAATTCCTCTCTCATTTATTGCACTCATTTAATCATAAACCTTTAAAAGAAAAAGAAAAGCAGCTAATTTTCTTATTCAAAAAATATTGATTTACTCATGGCTGACTGTACTTAAGTAAACATTTTAGGTATTTACAATTTTCAGTAGTTTTACTTATACTCCACTACATCTCAGATGCAAATATTGTACTTTTACTCCAATACAATTATTTGACAACTTTAGTTACTTTGTAGATTTAGATTATTATTACAAAACATACATTAACCACGTCAGCCCTAAATACATTTCGGCCATTTGAAAATAGCAGATCTACAAGCTCACAATGTGTTGCGATGTGACGCAATGTGAGCTTGTAGATCTGCTATTTGCAAAATATTTTCCTACATTTTTTACTTTTGAAAACTTGTGAAATGGGACATTCTGCATAATGAGTATACTTTCTACTTTCGGTACTTTAAGCACATTTTGATGCCAATACTTTTGTACTTTTACTCAAGTACATTTTGAATTCCGGACTTTTACTTACGTAACAGAGTATTTCTACATAGCAGTATTGATGCTTTTACCTAAGTAAAACATTTGAGTACTTTTTCCACCACTGGTTTCTAAACATCTGGTCCGGGGACCACCAGGGATCCAAATGGACTCTAACAGGTCTGTAAATGTGAGAGTGTACAAATGGATCCAAATGGACCCTTAAAGACCCTTAAAGGGTTAATTTGGATCACTCTCAGACTGACATAAATAAAGAGTAGATTAGATCCCAGAAATTAAACAAAAGGAGGTCCAATGCATATTCAATTATAAATAAATGAATAAAGTATAAGAATCACTGTTATATGGTTATTCTGATTCTATTGAATTAGTATTCTACACAGTAGCTCCATAAAAATAATATAGCTCCTGCAGACCACAGGATGTATTCTATTAAAAATAATCAGAAAAACATCAAATAGACGCTGACAACAGTGTTTAAGTTTTAATATGAGTTTATTGAGAGGCTGAATATGAACATTATGGGAGCTCTTTAAAACACTGGTTCTCACACTTTTACAAG
This sequence comes from Gymnoscopelus braueri, assembly GCF_963280865.1. Lineage (NCBI taxonomy): Eukaryota > Metazoa > Chordata > Actinopteri > Myctophiformes > Myctophidae > Gymnoscopelus > Gymnoscopelus braueri. Next base: position 2,346,448 of record NC_137619.1, on the reverse strand, counting down.
TCAAGGACCCCTACATTAATATGTATGTGTTTGTGGACCCCCATCTGAAAATATTTTAAGCCAGGGACCCCCAGAAGAGAAGATTTATGTTTTTAAAAAAATCAAAATTATTCAAAATGTTTAAATACTTTAAAGATTTTTACAAAATGTTAAAAAATAGCAGATCTACAAGCTTGCAGTGCGGCACGAAGTGACGCTTGTATATCTGCTATTTATGAATAGCCAACGTATAAAATATGGATAAAGTGGTTAAAATGATTATTTTTTCTGAAGACCCCCTGATGTTACGTTATGATGTCACAACGTTATAATGTTACGTTATGATGTCACAACGTTATAATGTTACGTTATGATGTCACAACGTTATAATGTTACGTTATGATGTCACAACGTTATAATGTTACGTTATGATGTCACAACGTTATAATGTTACGTTATGATGTCACAACGTTATAATGTTACGTTATGATGTCACAACATTATAATGTTACGTTATGATGTCACAACGTTATAATATACGTTATGATGTCACAACGTTATAATGTTACGTTATGATGTCACAACGTTATAATATACGTTATGATGTCACAACGTTATAATGTTACGTTATGATGTCACAACGTTATAATATACGTTATGATGTCATAATGATTATGTATAGTCAGGTGTGGTTCAGCGCGCTGGTTCTCAACGTGAGGTCCGGGGACCAGTGAGGTCCGAGGACCAGTAAGGTCTTTTAATAAAAGGTTAATATCGGAAAACTGATATATTATTGATTTCAGCTGTTACCATTCCAAACATGCAAACACGACCCGCTTTAATTACTTCAGTCTATATTAGTTGCTTAATGACTAGTATTAAAATACTATTGTCTTGTTTATGTCCAATGTAATTGTATTTAAGTTCATACAGTTAACATAACTAAATGCATTTGAAATTAAATTGAAATTTTACTTTTCAGGATTCCACATCTACAAGCTCAAAGCGCGTCGCGTTTTCAGCTTGTAGATCTGTTATTTTTGCTACTTTTGTCTGACATAGAATGGTGAAGTACGGCATTAATTTACGAAAAGAAGTTAAAATACGGAGATAAGAGATGTCTGCCCGACAGTATATGTGCTGTGGCCCTCTGGAGTGAGTGTGGAAATATAGACAGTGACGCTCTGCATCATCAAAGTTGCATCATTCACCCCTGTTCTAAAGTCTTGTTGCTTATTTGGTCATGCTTCCTAAATGTTGTTTAAACCAGTGGTTCTCAAACATTTACATGTCAGGCTTAATTTAAGACATGCCAGATTAATTTAATTTTCCACGGACCCCCATCTGGAAATGTGTAGTTAAAAGGTTTCAAGATTTGTTCAAAATAGCAGATCAAGTTACAAGCTCTCAATGTGTCGCATAGCGGCACGTTGTGAACTTGTAGCTCGGCTATTTTCAAATAGACAATGTATGGTATATAGGGTTAAAGTGGTTCAACAGATAGTGATGCTATATTAAGTCATTTTGCTGCGGAACCACGTCCTAGTGGCTTCTTTTGGGCCTGGTTGCTTGTTTCTCTCACAAAATCTGGCAACACTGAACATCATGCAGATATCACACTCACGCACGCACGCACGCACGCACGCACGCACACACACACACACACACACACACACACACACACACACACACACACACACACACACACACACACACACACACACACACACACACACACACACACACACACACACACACACACACACACACACACACACACACACACACACACACACACACACACACACACAAGGGATCCTTGAGGGGGATCCAAGCAGGGGTCCCCAGGTTTATAGTTAGGAACCAAATGGACCCTTACAGGTCTGTAACTCTGACAGTGTACAAATAGAACCAAATGGACCCTTACAGGTCTGTAACTCTGACAGTGTACAAATAGAACCAAATGGACCCTTACAGGTCTGTAACTCTGACAGTGTACAAATAGAACCAAATGGACCCTTACAGGTCTGTAACTCTGACAGTCTACAAATAGAACCAAATGGACCCTTACAGGTCTGTAACTCTGAGAGTGTGCAAATGGAACCAAATGGACCCTTACAGGTCTGTAACTCTGACAGTCTACAAATAGAACCAAATGGACCCTTACAGGTCTGTAACTCTGAGAGTGTACAAATAGAACCAAATGGACCCTTACAGGTCTGTAACTCTGAGAGTGTACAAATAGAACCAAATGGACCCTTACAGGTCCATTTGGTTCTATTTGAGAGTGTACAAATAGAACCAAATGGACCCTTACAGGTCCATTTGGTTCTATTTGTACACTGTCAGAGTTAAATGAACACTGAGTATTTTTGTACACTCTCAGAGTTACAGACCCATAAGGGTCCATTTGGTCCCCTGGTGGGTCCAGGACCAGAGGTTGATAAACCTATAAAATAAGTGCTATAGAGCATCGCAGTTCCCGCCCCTTCCGGGTTCCACCGCAAAATACTCAATGCATTTTCCCATTGACATTTCCAAAAATATTTATATCAATTAATTTAAGCCTAGAATCAAGCCATCCAGGGTCCTGGTGAATCATGACCATAAAACGTTTGATTCTGTGATTATTTTTTTTTGAAAACGGCAAAACAAAGGGTATTTATTAATTATAGTATATCATATAATTAAATATAAAATAAAAAAAATCACAGAAAAAAACGTTTTATGGTCATGATTCACCAGGACCCTGGATGGCTTGATTCTAGGCTTAAATTAATTGATATAAATATTTTTGGAAATGTCAATGGGAAAAATGCATTGAGTTTTTCCTTCCGGCACCAGGAAAAACCAGGAAGTGGGCGGGAACTGCGATGCTCTATACTGTAGCACCAAAAGAGGTTCCTCTACATGATTATGAGCCAAAGAAGCACTTATAGTGCTTTAGCACCACTTTAGTCAGACACAAGGCAGTATGAAAAGTACAATAAAATACTAATAAGTAATATTATAACTTCATGCATAAAAATGTTTAGAGCAGGGGTCTTCAACAGGGGGTCCGGGACCCCTAGAGGGTCCTCAGAGTTACTACAGGGGGGCCGCCAAGTCGTTGTGAGATTGGAACCTTTTTTTTTACATTAACCACTTGAACCCTAGAATTCATTTTCTGAGGGGAACGTCAGCCGAAAATAGCAGATCTACAAGCTCACAACGCCGTTATGAGCTTGTAGATCTGCTATTTTCAGCAAAGAGGTTTGATATAGGGGGAAAAGGAGCAAATCAAGTACTAAGTATTGAAGGTTTAAGTGGTTAAATGTCCTGAATTAACAATAAAAACTGAATTTACAAAACACTGATGATAGTCAATGAAGCTATCTATGAAATCTATGACACAGTTTAATCTGCAACACAATTGTAAATGTAGTGGGGGTCCCTGCTTCATCTCTCTCTCCTTGGGCTGAAAAACCTTGAAGACCCCTGGTTTAGAGGCAAAGACAACAGTCCCTCTTTAGTTGAAGTCTAGTGCCCCCTAGTGGTAATAACACTGCATTTAGGGCAGCACTGTTTCCAGAACATAATTATGTAGGCCAAAATATCACCTTTTTTTTAATCCTTGCTGGTTTTCTGTTTGGTTGTTTGTATTATTTTAAATATTTTTTATTTTATCTTCAAATTGTCCCCTCACCCCAAAATAAATACAAAATAAAAATAAAATAAATAACAGGTATGGAAAATTCTAAAATAAATAGATAATAGATAAACGACCCAGACATTATGTCTATGAGATAAATGACCCAGATATTATGTCTATGAGATAAATGACCCAGACATTATGTCTATGAGATAAATGACCCAGATATTATGTCTATGAGATAAATGACCCAGATATTATGTCTATGAGACATATGATCCAAATATTATGTCTATGAGATAAATGACCCAGATATTATATCTATGAGATATATGACCCAGATATTATGTCTATGAGATAAATGACCCAGACATTATGTCTATGAGATAAATGACCCAGACATTATGTCTATGAGATAAATGACCCAGATATTATGTCTATGAGACATATGACCCAAATATTATGTCTATGAGATAAATGACCCAGATATTATGTCTATGAGATATATGACCCAGATATTATGTCTATGAGATAAATGACCCAGATATTATGTCTATGAGATATATGACCCAAATATTATGTCTATGAGATAAATGACCCAGATATTATGTCTATGAGATAAATGACCCAGATATTATGTCTATGAGATAAATGACCCAGATATTATGTCTATGAGATAAATGACCCAGACATTATGTCTATGAGATAAATGACCCAGATATTATGTCTATGAGATAAATTACCCAGATATTATGTCTATGAGATAAATGACCCAGACATTATGTCTATGAGATAAATGACCCAGATATTATGTCTATGAGATAAATGACCCAGATATCATGTCTATGAGATAAATGACCCAGATATTATGTCTATGAGATAAATGACCCAGACATTATGTCTATGAGATAAATGACCCAGATATTATGTCTATGAGATAAATGACCCAGATATTATGTCTATGAGATAAATGACCCAGACATTATGTCTATGAGATAAATGACCCAGATATTATGTCCATGAGATAAATGACCCAGACATTATGTCTATGAGATAAATGACCCAGATATTATGTCTATGAGATAAATGACCCAGACATTATGTCTATGAGATAAATGACCCAGATATTATGTCTATGAGATAAATGACCCAGATATTATGTCTAATATTATGTCTTAATATGAGTTTATTGAGAGGCTGAATATGAACATTATGGGAGCTCTTTAAAACACTGGTTCTCACACTTTTACAAGTCAAGGACCCCTACATTAATATGTATGTGGTTGTGGACCCCCATCTGAAAATATTTTAAGCCAGGGACCCCCAGAAGAGAAGATTTATGTTTTTAAAAAAATCAAAATTATTCAAAATGTTTAAATACTTTAAAGATTTTTACAAAATGTTAAAAAATAGCAGATCTACAAGCTTGCAGTGCGGCACGAAGTGACGCTTGTATATCTGCTATTTATGAATAGCCAACGTATAAAATATGGATAAAGTGGTTAAAATGATTATTTTTTCTGAAGACCCCCTGATGTTACGTTATGATGTCACAACGTTATAATGTTACGTTATGATGTCACAACGTTATAATGTTACGTTATGATGTCACAACGTTATAATGTTACGTTATGATGTCACAACGTTATAATGTTACGTTATGATGTCACAACGTTATAATGTTACGTTATGATGTCACAACGTTATAATGTTACGTTATGATGTCACAACATTATAATGTTACGTTATGATGTCACAACGTTATAATATACGTTATGATGTCACAACGTTATAATGTTACGTTATGATGTCACAACGTTATAATATACGTTATGATGTCACAACGTTATAATGTTACGTTATGATGTCACAACGTTATAATATACGTTATGATGTCATAATGATTATGTATAGTCAGGTGTGGTTCAGCGCGCTGGTTCTCAACGTGAGGTCCGGGGACCAGTGAGGTCCGAGGACCAGTAAGGTCTTTTAATAAAAGGTTAATATCGGAAAACTGATATATTATTGATTTCAGCTGTTACCATTCCAAACATGCAAACACGACCCGCTTTAATTACTTCAGTCTATATTAGTTGCTTAATGACTAGTATTAAAATACTATTGTCTTGTTTATGTCCAATGTAATTGTATTTAAGTTCATACAGTTAACATAACTAAATGCATTTGAAATTAAATTGAAATTTTACTTTTCAGGATTCCACATCTACAAGCTCAAAGCACGTCGCGTTTTCAGCTTGTAGATCTGTTATTTTTGCTACTTTTGTCTGACATAGAATGGTGAAGTACGGCATTAATTTACGAAAAGAAGTTAAAATACGGAGATAAGAGATGTCTGCCCGACAGTATATGTGCTGTGGCCCTCTGGAGTGAGTGTGGAAATATAGACAGTGACGCTCTGCATCATCAAAGTTGCATCAATGAAGCTATCTATGAAATCTATGACACAGTTTAATCTGCAACACAATTGTAAATGTAGTGGGGGTCCCTGCTTCATCTCTCTCTCCTTGGGCTGAAAAACCTTGAAGACCCCTGGTTTAGAGGCAAAGACAACAGTCCCTCTTTAGTTGAAGTCTAGTGCCCCCTAGTGGTAATAACACTGCATTTAGGGCAGCACTGTTTCCAGAACATAATTATGTAGGCCAAAATATCACCTTTTTTTTAATCCTTGCTGGTTTTCTGTTTGGTTGTTTGTATTATTTTAAATATTTTTTATTTTATCTTCAAATTGTCCCCTCACCCCAAAATAAATACAAAATAAAAATAAAATAAATAACAGGTATGGAAAATTCTAAAATAAATAGATAATAGATAAACGACCCAGACATTATGTCTATGAGATAAATGACCCAGATATTATGTCTATGAGATAAATGACCCAGACATTATGTCTATGAGATAAATGACCCAGATATTATGTCTATGAGATAAATGACCCAGATATTATGTCTATGAGACATATGATCCAAATATTATGTCTATGAGATAAATGACCCAGATATTATATCTATGAGATATATGACCCAGATATTATGTCTATGAGATAAATGACCCAGACATTATGTCTGAGATAAATGACCCAGACATTATGTCTATGAGATAAATGACCCAGATATTATGTCTATGAGACATATGACCCAAATATTATGTCTATGAGATAAATGACCCAGATATTATGTCTATGAGATATATGACCCAGATATTATGTCTATGAGATAAATGACCCAGATATTATGTCTATGAGATATATGACCCAAATATTATGTCTATGAGATAAATGACCCAGATATTATGTCTATGAGATAAATGACCCAGATATTATGTCTATGAGATAAATGACCCAGATATTATGTCTATGAGATAAATGACCCAGACATTATGTCTATGAGATAAATGACCCAGATATTATGTCTATGAGATAAATTACCCAGATATTATGTCTATGAGATAAATGACCCAGACATTATGTCTATGAGATAAATGACCCAGATATTATGTCTATGAGATAAATGACCCAGATATTATGTCTATGAGATAAATGACCCAGATATTATGTCTATGAGATAAATGACCCAGACATTATGTCTATGAGATAAATGACCCAGATATTATGTCTATGAGATAAATGACCCAGATATTATGTCTATGAGATAAATGACCCAGACATTATGTCTATGAGATAAATGACCCAGATATTATGTCTATGAGATAAATGACCCAGACATTATGTCTATGAGATAAATGACCCAGATATTATGTCTATGAGATAAATGACCCAGACATTATGTCTATGAGATAAATGACCCAGATATTATGTCTATGAGATAAATGACCCAGATATTATGTCTATGAGAAAATAAATGGATCAACTGAATGAGTCAACGTTATGATCCTTCAATGATTCACATATTAATATTCTGTGATGCACAGGAATGTATTTTTCTCATAATACTGCAGGTTCCATATATGGATAAAACACATCATCATTGGTCTTCTAGATCAGGGGTCTTCAACCTTTTCAGGCCAAGGACCCCCTAGCTGAGAGAGAGATGAAGCAGGGACCCCCTACTCTATATTGTATAAAATTGTGTTTCAGATTATTTTCATTTTTTTTTAACTTAGTCTGCCCTTTTTTCCCTCTACACCTATAGCCTCTTTGCCAAAAATAGCAGATCTACAAGCTCTCAACGCCTCGCAGCGCGAGGCGTTGAGAGCTTGTAGATCTGCTATTTTTGGCTAAAGTTCTCCTCAGAAAAGGGGATGCTAGGGTTCAGAGTGGTTAAGGTAAAAAAAAAGGAAATATCACACAAAGATTTGGCGGACCCCCTGTAGTAGCTCTGAGGACCCCCTAGGGGTCCCGGACCCCCTGTTGAAGACCCCTGTTCTAGATGTATTATATATAAAATAATCAGAAACACATAAAATAGACACTGACAACAGTGTTTAAGTTTTAATATGAGTTTATTGAGAGGCTGAATATGAACATTATGGGAGCTCTTTAAAGCACTGGTTCTCACACTTTCTTTTTCAAGTCAAGGACCCCTAAATTAATATGTATTTGGTCGTGGACCCCCATCTGAAAATGCGTTTGTGCCAGGGACCCCCAGAGGAGAAGATTTGTGTTTTAACCAATTAAAAATTATTCAAAATCTTAGAATACTTTCAAGATTTTTACAAAATGTAAAAAAGTTTTTTAAAAAAAGTAGTAGATGTATGAGCTTGTATATCTGCTATTTTTGAATAGCCAACGTATAAAATATGGATAAAAGTTTAAAATGGTTGTGACATTATATCAACAAATATTGCTGGAGACCCCCTGGAACCCCCCCCTTCCCCAGGACCCCTGGGGGTCCCCAGACCCCACTTTGAGAACCAATACTTTAAAGTAATGGTATCAGTCCCAGTGTTACATAGAATAGAGCAGAACACCACTGAATGTGTTGTGGTTGAATGAGGAGCCATAGAGCCTGTAGGAACCACCCTGTAAACGCATGGTAACTCTGTCTCCCTGCTCCAGCTCTAGGATCATTCCATTAGACACGTATAGATTACTGTTACCATTATTCTTTGACCAGTTATTCATGAGTCTCTGCTCATTTTCATACATGTAGACGTCCGCAGTCTCTGAATCCCAATAGCTACATGCAGTAAATCTGAACTGATAGACTCCTTTCAATGGTGCTGAGAAGATACCTGAGACAGAACACACATGTACACACACACACACACACACACACACACACACACACACACACACACACACACACACACACACACACACACACACACACACACACACACACACACACACACACACACACACACACACACACACACACACACACACACACAAACACACAGTGAATGTGTTAGTAAACCCTCCTATCATATAGGACCACCATGGAAACCATGCAGTGGTGGAAAAAGTACTCAATTGCTTTACTTGAGTAAAAGTACCAATACTGCAATGTAGAAGTACTCCTTTACAAGTAAAAGTCCGGATTTCAAAATGTACTTGAGTAAAAGTACAAAAGTATTGGCATCAAAATGTACTTAAAGTACCAAAAGTAAAAGTACTAAATATTTGAAAATAGCAGATTTACAAGCTCACAACGCGTCGCGTCTCGTGTTGTGAGCTTGTAGATCTGCTATTTTCAAATAGCCTGTGTATAAAATAGGGCTAAAGTGGTTCATGTATGTTTCATAATATCATAACTTAGATCTGAAAAGTAACTAGTAACTAAAGTTTTCAAATAATTGTAGTGGAGTAAAAGTACAATATTTGCCTCTGAGATGTAGTGGGGTAGAAGTAAAAGGATTGGAAATTGGAAATACTCAAGTAAAGTACAAACACCTCAAAATTGTACTTAAGTAAATGTACTTAGTTACTTTCCACCACTGTGTCTTACTGTACCACGTGCTGTTTACATTTGTGACTAATGATGTATTTAATCAATCAATCAATCAATCAATCAATCAATCATGTTGACAGAAGTCAGTGGTTTCAACCAATATGTCATTCATTGATCATGATGACACATTTTAAACATTGTTTTAAAAACAATGATATTAAAGTTCTCTCATCCTGCCTATTAATGTTAATGGGAATTACACAGTTGAAGATGTATTTAGATTACTGTAATTTATTTATGTCTGATATTCTGTTATATAAGTTGTGTAATTAGTTGGTAGTAATTGATAGTGTAAAGTTAATGAACATAATGTGATCTCCACCTACCTGTAGATGGATCGTATGCGTTGCCGATGTTGGTGTGAACGTTCTTGTAGATCAGAGTGGTGGTAGAACTAAATGGTCCAACGTCTCCACCCAAACCAGCAGAGAAGGCAACCTTTGGTTTGTCTGTCAACACAGGAGCATTGTTATATTGTTTATAATATTATAAAAACATAATAAGATACTAACCCTACTGTTTTATACTCTGCTCCTCTTATCCCTCAATACCAAATCTCTTCACCTAACAAAGTAGATACAAGCTCACGAGTCACAACATAACGTACTGTGAGCTTGTAGATCTGATATTTTTCGGAATGTTTGAAGACACTATAGGTTCATGTGGTTGAGCCAATCAAATGTATTACATCTAGACAAATTAATAATAATAATAATTATTATAATCATAATAATCATAATAATGTTATAATACACATGTAAACAACAGCATAGGACACAGACAAAAACCCTACCCCACCAAAATGATTGATGGTTGGGAACCAAATGGATCCTTACAGGTCTGTAACTCTTAGAGTGTACACATGGAACCAAATGGACCCTTACAGGTCTGTAACTCTTAGAGTGTACACATGGAACCAAATGAACCCTTACAGGTCTGTAACTCTGAGAGTGTACACATGGAACCAAATGAACCCTTACAGGTCTGTAACTCTTGAGAGTGTACACATGGAACTAAATGAACCCTTACAGGTCTGTAACTCTGAGAGTGTACACATGGAACCAAATGGACCCTTACAGGTCTGTAACTCTTAGAGTGTACACATGGAACCAAATGAACCCTTACAGGTCTGTAACTCTTAGAGTGTACACATGGAACCAAATGGACCCTTACAGGTCTGTAACTCTTAGAGTGTACACATGGAACCAAATGAACCCTTACAGGTCTGTAACTCTTAGAGTGTACACATGGAACCAAATGAACCCTTACAGGTCTGTAACTCTTAGAGTGTACACATGGAACCAAATGAACCCTTACAGGTCTGTAACTCTTAGAGTGTACACATGGAACCAAATGAACCCTTACAGGTCTGTAACTCTAAAGGGCCGTTCACACTAAAAACTATAACTATAAAAATATAGTTTTAAAAACCTTTAAGTCAAGTGAATGGCAGAGTTCACACCAACTATACAAATATACAATATAGTTATAGTTATTGGTATAGTTATAGTTATAGTTATAGTTATAGTTATAGTTATAGTTATAGTTATAGTGCTCAGTGTGAACGGTGCTTTAGAGTGTTCAAATGGAAGCTCCATTCTTCTGCTTGTACTTGTAGTTAGTGACAAATAAAAGCTTCTTGATTCTACATGTGTCTCAGAGTTATGAGGCTGTGTTGGTCCTGAACTGAACTGTATGTCAGAGCTAGACCAGAGTCTTCAATGTGATGAGTAACATTTTAAATACATTCTAAAAGAGACAGACAGACAGTGTAGTCATGCTAGGAGGAGAGAAATGTGTTCAATGATTTATTCTCCAGTTAAAGACAGGCTGTCTGCACATAATTCAGAAGATGGAGAGAGTTTAGACTAAGACTAGATCTGGACAGAAAATATGACATTTTGGCATTCAAGTCTTTTGTATTAAAACTAAACAGTTGTTATATTACTGCAGTGTTAAATACAGAGCAGAATAAACTAAACAGTTGTTATATTACTGCAGTGTTAAACACAGAGCAGAATAAACTAAACAGTTGTTATATTACTGCAGTGTTAAACACAGAGCAGGATATTATATAATGATGCTGACAGGTGGAAACGTCATTATGTCCAAAACTGTTACTTTCATGTTGCGCTGCACCGTGTTTTGAGCTTGTAGATCTGCTATTTGTGCTACTTTTGTTTGACACTGTAGTGTGATCAAATAGTGCATTAATTTACCAAAAAGCAGAAAAAGTAAAAATATGGAGATAAGAAGTTTCTGCCAAACAGCGATGATAACTTAGAAGTGTAGCTCCAGTGTTGTAAAGTAACTAAGTACATTTACTCAAGTACCCATCCACTGGAAGACTCCACTCCTCCAACACTAACCGTCTCCTTGTCCCCGACACCAACCTCCGCATCATGGGCGACCAGGCCTTCTGCTATACAGCCCCATGTCTGTGGAATGCCCTCCCCCCCAATCACCTGAGAGCACCATAGTCCACTATAAACCTACCTTTTTACCAAAGCATTCCCCTACTGTAACTTTTGGGCCTTTCTTTTAATGTGACCCCTTTTAGTCTAGCCTAGCTGGGTCCTATGTAATTGTTTTGGTTTCCTATGTTGTTTATGCCATGCTTTTAAACCCCTGTAGTACTCATTCGCAAGCATTTAAAGTGCTTTATTAATCAAATGCATTATTATTATTATTATTATTATTAAGAGACAAGAGTAGAAGTAAAAGTATAAAATATGGGAAATACTCCAGGATAGTAAAACATCCTCAAAAGTGTACTTGAGTAAATGTACTTAATTACTTTACACCACTGCCACGCAATACTTCCCCCCCTACACAAAACCTCTTTAACGAAAATTGCCGATCTACAAGCTCTCAACACCTTGCAGCACGAGGCATTGAGAACTTGTAGATCTGCAATTTTCTGTTCCCCTCAGAAAAGAGATGCTAGGGTTCAAGTGGTTCATGTAAAAATAAGTTCCTATCACAGAACGATACATTTTAATACAATGAATCTCCTGAATACTCCTGAATCTATAATCCTAATATGTATTAAACATACTTACTCAACAGTTCCTGAACTTGACCCTCAGCAGCAGTCAGCCTGGTTCCTACGGTGGACAGCTGAGCATGGTGGGCTGAAACCATAACATTAGCATTAAGTCTGATCCATCACAAATACTCCTGCTGTTTCATTTAAAATACATCAACAAATACAGCATCTATTCTCTGAGCTCAACTAAAGTAATTAACACTAAAGTAAATAGTTTTTCAACACCATCCTCTCCTAGCTGCATTCACTGAACATCTGCTGTTCAAATTACCTTCACTTCCTTCCTTTAAGACTTGGATCTGGTCTTCACTGGTACTGAGTCTGGTCTGGTGGTCTTGGATGTGGCCCTCACTGGTACTGAGTCTGGTCTGGTGGTCTTTGATGTGGCCCTCACTGGTACTGAGTCTGGTCTGGTGGTCTTGGATCTGGCCCTCACTGGTACTGAGTCTGGTCTGGACCTGGGTCTCGCTAGCAGTCAATTTGGCAGCCATGACTGAAAAATATCACAGAGAAACACAAGTTAAAATATAGCTGCAAGCAGCGATAAGCGGGGCCAGGGAATGCATTGAGAAAATAGAAAGAAGCAATGATAAGTAATATGCACAATAAGCCATAGAAACATAGAAGACTGAACTTGAGAGAAAGAAGACCATGCAATTAACATGAGCATTTTAAACCCTCACTAACCCAACCTCAGTAAAACAACGCCTAAGCCTATCCTCAAGAAACACTATGTGTAAACCTAAGAATGCCAAATCATGATCACCTCAATACATTGTTTGGGACAAGGATCGAACCAGTGACATACGGACTCAAAGGCTGCCTCTCTTCTCATTGAGCTAGATATATGGCCTCCCTGATAGTGTGTGTTGACATTTATAAGTATTTCCGTCCATTATGAACCAAGCCTCTGTGTCCCGAACTACTCTAGATCACTGGTTCACAAGCCCTTTACCAATAAGGGACCAGTCGAAATGTACAGAAGGGGGGGCATGGAGGAAAATAGGGGAGGGTCAATTTTGGTCCAAGGGGGGTCAGCTAATTTTACTTTGAATCCAAGGGAGGGTCATGCAATTTTGAATTGATAAAATAGTCCGTTTTTTATATACCTTTTTAGTACAGCAGAACAGTGGTCAATGACCCCTCTCCATTTCAAAGGATACAAAGAATTCAAATCAAGTAACACCTTGTCTATTTAGAATCAATGACGGTCGTTAACAAGCCATCAACGCACAGCGATTGTGAACGACCCAGTCAAATCTATTCAGCGTCTTAATGATGGTGGTTGAACAATTAAGCAAAACTTCAACAGGCGTTATTGGAGAGATGCATTATAAATAGGCCTAGGATATTCATAATCATTTGAAGTAATTCTGTGCATGTGATTAATGTGGATCTATATGGACAGTTGTGTATAGATGCCTAGCTCCACAAGTAAAGTTAAAAAGTACTGGTTACCAAATATTCAACTTTCTTCAATCTGACCAGGATTCAATGGGTTTCCCACATGTAAGATGAGAACACTATCCATTCTGCTACCACTACTACAGATACACTGTGCATTTAGCAAGACTGACTACAGCAATGTTCTAATCAATGTGGAAAGCAAAACATTGGACATATCAGTTTTAAAGAGGTACGTGGTGCCATGTTTTTGCACTTTTTCTGTTTTTCATGTGTCTATGAGGTTGATAGAACTTCATTAAGGCCCCCGCTGGTGGTTTTATGGTGTTTCATGACTTCTCTGACTATTTGGAGTTTTTTCCTGTAGGCTGAAACCTTGAGAGTCAAACGTGCCAATCCAAAAACAGCGACATACTGACGTAACAATGCCCATACCCACCCACCGCACCTCCCCTCATTATCATTGTCATTTATACTACAACCTTTTGTGGGCGGAGCTACCTCAAACACACGTGTGTGACCATGGCAGGTTGTTCTGTGCCTAAATGCTGTGTGACAGCTATCAAACAGTCGTTTCACACTTTGCCCATTGACACGGACAAACGTGATCAATGGCTTAATTTCATTTATAAAGACAGGATTATTCCCTCAGCCCCCTCTACCAGGCTTCGGGTGTGTAGTTCCCATTTTGTTGATGACTGCTTCTGTGCTTCACCAACTTAGTGCAAGTCAATATGGGATTTGCAAACAGGAAAGTACTGAAGCCAGGTTATATTCCGACGATTTATCCTGGAGACACAGAAAGCAGCACCTCAGGAGCGTTACCGGTAAATTAAAACATCCGCCAGCCCCAATAAAATGATTTAGGAGCATGAATCGGTTTGACATAGCCTTGTGTCTGTGACCTCCCCCACCGTTTAGTTGTGGGATTTAGTTCAGCGTCAATAAGATCGCTTCTGAACATCGTATGGAAAATGTAACGGTAGTCGCGGTAACCTACAGTCGTCTGTTGTTACGACGGTGTGAAGAAATTAATGGATGGGTTGAAACAACCTTTTAAACCGGGGTTTTGTGCCGGTCTGCGACTCTGCGTTGAATTCAACGTGCAGAGACAGTGCTGGTCGTGAACGCGCATCGCCGTTTAACATGGCGTAGAGTTAGATCAGGGACGAGCCTCCATGTTAATTCAACGCAGGCTGCCAACAAACTAAGGTTTTAAACGGTTGTTTGAGCCCATCGATGCGTTGTTTCACGCCGTCGGAACAACAGACATATATAGGTTACGGCGCCTAGCTTTAGATTTTTCATACGATGTTCAGAAGGTAAAACATTTACATTAAATCGGCAGAACATACCGACGCGGGCGGGACCAACTCGAGTCATACAGTCTCAGCCAACGTTAGGGTCGCTAGAGCTAGTTCAGTTGGATTAGATACATAGCGTGATTGTTTGTCAATATAACGATGCGGTGCGGATCACATGTGCGCGATTTTTATTAATAATTAATTAAACTACTATAAAACAACAGTAACAACAACACACTCTACCAGCCTCCAGTGGTGGAAAATAGCAGATCTACAAGCTCGCAATGCCTTGCGCTTGTAGATCTGCTATTTTCACATGATTACTGTAATGTTTTATAATAATAATCGAAATATACAAAGTAACTAAAGTTTTCAAATAATTGTAGTGGAGTAAAAAGTACAATATTTGCCTCTGAGATATAGTGGAGTAAAGTAAAAGTATTAGAAATTGGAAATACTCGAGAGTCAAGTGCAATACCTCATACCAAATACCTTCTTGAGTACATGTACTTAAAGACGTATGCCAAAATCCATTTGAAAAAAATGCTTTTCACTGTTCTCAGGTCAAATATTGATATGCGATTAAAATGCGATTAATTGCGATTAATTAATTACAAAGCCTCTAATTAATTAGATAAATATTTTTAATCGAGTCCCAGCCCTAATTATTAATGTTCTTTTCTCATGTATCATCAACATTGGCCATCATCTTTAGTTTAAAATAACGTTGTAAAGCAAGTTAAAAACAATTACAAAGTGCTTTGTACACACAAATAAATACATTTGTGCAAGCTTAATGGAGAAGTGAAGTTCTCACTAACTATAAACCCATTGTTTCAGAGGACAGATAGACACTAATATAACAAATATAATATAATATAAGACTGCATAACTATAAATTCCACAAACCTCATATTTTTGTCATCTGGACTTTACCAACCAAGTGCAGCCTAGTTATTTCCAACAGCTAAAAAAAAACTATAATACCAGATACAGTATAATACCGTGTAAACAATCTTAGATTAGATGGACCATAGTCCACTATAAACCTACCTTTTTACCAAAGCGTTCCCCTACTGTAACTTTTGGGCCTTTCTTTTAATGTGACCCCTTTTAGTCTAGCCTAGCTGGGTCCTGTAATTGTTTTGGTTTCCTATGTTGTTTATGCCATACTTTTAAACCCCTGTAGCACTCTGAGATTCACAAGCATGTAAAGTGCTTTATAAATAAAATGCATTATTATTATTATTATTAAGAGACAAGAGTAGAAGTAAAAGTATTAAAAATGAGAAATACTCCAGGATAGTAAAACATCCTCAAAAGTGTACTTGAGTAAATGTACTTAGTTACTTTACACCACTGCCACGCAATACTTCCCCCCCTACACAAAACCTCTTTAACGAAAATAGCCGATCTACAAGCTCTCAACACCTGGCAGCACGAGGCATTGAGAGCTTGTAGATCTGCTATTTTCTGTTCCCCTCAGAAAAGAGATGCTAGGGTTCAAGTGGTTCATGTAAAAATAAGTTCCTATCACACAACGATTAATTTTAATACAATGAATCTCCTGAATACTCCTGAATCTATAATCCTAATATGTATTAAACATACTTACTCAACAGTTCCTGAACTTGACCCTCAGCAGCAGTCAGCCTGGTTTCTACGGTGGACAGCTGAGCATGGTGGGCTGAAACCACAACATTAGCATTAAGTCTGATCCATCACAAATACTCCTGCTGTTTAATTTAAAATACATCAACAAATACAGCATCTATTCTCTGAGCTCAACTAAAGTAATTAACACTAAAGTAAATAGTTTTTCAACACCATCCTCTCCTAGCTGCATTCACTGAACATCTGCTGTTCAAATTACCTTCACTTCCTTCCTTTAAGACTTGGATCTGGTCTTCACTGGTACTGAGTCTGGTCTGGTGGTCTTGGATGTGGCCCTCACTGGTACTGAGTCTGGTCTGGTGGTCTTTGATGTGGCCCTCACTGGTACTGAGTCTGGTCTGGTGGTCTTGGATCTGGCCCTCACTGGTACTGAGTCTGGTCTGGACCTGGGTCTCGCTAGCAGTCAATTTGGCAGCCATGACTGAAAAATATCACAGAGAAACACAAGTTAAAATATAGCTGCAAGCAGCGATAAGCGGGGCCAGGGAATGCTTTTATGAGCCAATGAATGTTTTTCATATAATTCAAAATGGTGGGAGATCTAAAGGTCAGAGGTCAAAAGTCAGAGTGTGAAAGTTGTTTATCATGAGTAGACGCATGTGTTTTTTGAAGTTTCATGGCTCTAGGTCAAACAGGGCATGAGTTGTACCTGTTCAAAGTTAGCATTTTCAATTGAGTGCTATAGCGCCACCCTTTGACGAGTGAGGGTGAGATTTATTTCTTGATAGTTTTTCATGACCATCTACCATATGGCCGAGTTTCGTAAACTACTATTTTTTTAGTAGTTTACGTGATAAAGGGGTAATGATACACATTACCCCTTCCCCTGGCATAATGGAGTAATGTGTATAAACATGGAGCTGGTTGCTTGTTTCTCTCACAGAATCAGGCAACACAGAGGACAAGCTTCACGTCGTTCTGCATGAACGGCAGCTCATAAGGGACAGTCAGTGCATGTTTGAGTGTCAGTACACTGCAAAATGAGGATTAGTGGGAAAAAAACGAACTTTGGAGGTGCTAAAATAGGCGATTTTCATTTATACACATTACTCCATTATGCCAGGGGAAGGGGTCTCCACAATGGACAACAGGGGCTTCTCTGGAAAAATTCAACGGCCCTTTGTATGTTGGTGAGTGATTAGCGACACATCAAAGCAAACATCTAAAATGATTGGAATTCTCCTTTAAACATACACAGTATCAGTCTGTACCAATACAACTTATTTTAACTTATTTTTGAACAATAAGCATATAGCATCTTGACTGTCCTTACCTGAACCCTGCACCCGGAGTTCAGTCACTAAGTTCCTCTGCTCCTTGGCTTCTGCCTCGCTGGCTGCCACCTTTTTCTCCATGAACTCCAGCATCGCTCCCTGTTTTGACACGGTGTCTCCCAGGCTTTGCACCATGTCTATCAGCTGTCTCAGCACAGTCCAGTTGTCAGGCATTGGGGGGGAACCTGGTCCAACATTGCTCTCCCTCTCCGTAGACGATTCACTCTTTCCTTGAGCCGCAGCCTAATTTAATCGATTCAAAAGGATAAAACACGTTTTGCCATTGTGTTGCTTTGAGTGTAAGTGTGTGTAAACTGAGTGCCACATGTTGTGGGGTAGAGGGTGGGAGGTTAGTAGAGAGAAGTATTGATTATATTCTATAATATCCAAAGTACAAGTCAACAGAAATAAGAATAACAACATGGGTACAGTATGGAGCGAGCTAGAACTCAACTCATTTCTGGATATAATTAGGCCAAGCTGCAATTCAACCAGCCCTATATGTGTGACTTAATTTTGTAATTACCTACAAGCAACATATAATAATACATACAGAAGCTATATAATAACAACTAGAAAAGTGTGCTCCGCGGGGCACAGGTCTCCGCCAGGCCGGGTTGCCTACCCAGGGCCCGCAAACTTTGGAAGTCAGTCATAGCCACTTGAAATGGGATCGGAAAAATCTAAGTCATACATATTGAGCATATTATCCTAGAGATAATGTGTAACAATTTGTGTGAGTTTTAGATAATATCTGTAGTTATAGTAGCAAAAATGTGTTTTGAAGAAAATGCCGGAAAATGTAACCTTGCACAATCTGGCCCATATGAAGAGTGATGATCCATGGAAAAAAAAACACTTTTATTGTACGACCAATAGGAGTTATTGGCCAAAACGCTAAGTGGGCTGTTGTAGCGCCACCATGAGGCTGATGTGAAATAATTTAGGGTGGAGGCTCTTCCTTGGCCTTCTGTGAGTGTGCATGCAAAGTTTCACAGTAATCAGGAGCTGCATTGATGATTAGTGGCATTTTGTGCAACATGGGCCACTCCTCCAAGCTTTTGAGGCCAATCGTAGCCAATCAGAATGGAATAGAAGAAATGTGACAGATATGTCTTGATCACATGACTACAGAGATAAGGTGTACCAAATTGCTTGAAGTTTGGACAGCTTAACATACATGTTACAGCCTTGAGCCCTTCACCATGCTCCTACAGCTTACCATACACGTTGCATACAGACTTGAGCCCTTCACCATGCTCCTAAAGCACACATGGGCAACATACGGCCGAAGGGCCAGACCCGGCCTGTAATGTAGGATCATTGATTTCGCTGGTTGGGAAGTGGTGACCACTGTGGTGCATGGGTAAGAATGCAGAGAGGCTTATTCTCATCTTCGACTGTTTATTATAACCTTGGCTACAGAAAGTACTGTTCAACACAGTCCCATGTTGCAAATAAAACGATAAAGTCTCTTCACTGATATAGTCCAAAACACGATCAAAACAAGTAATAATATGTCAGGCAAAAAAAGTAGCTCTTCACTCCTCAAAGGCTCCAAACATACTGACCTGCCTGCCTGCCTAAAGCCCAAACTGATTTCACGGAGCTAAAATTAAGATCCGGCCCTGGAGGTCGGGGTTCAACCCCCTGCCACTAGGCCGCTCACCGTCACATCGTGACTCGCTGTGAGCTTGTAGATCTGCTATTTTCAAAAGATCTTGAAAAATAATCTATTTTTTTTAAACACGTTTTTTTTTAAGTTACTGTAAACAATATAGTCTGGTAACAAATGAGAGAAAGATGATCATCTTACCATAAGAAACAATATAGTCTGGTAACAAATGAGAGAAAGATGATCATCTTACCATAAGAAACAATATAGTCTGGTAACAAATGAGAGAAAGATGATCATCTTACCATAAGAAACAATATAGTCTGGTAACAAATGAGAGAAAGATGATCATCTTACCATAAGAAACAATATAGTCTGGTAACAAATGAGAGAAAGATAATCATCTTATCATAAGAAACAATATAGTCTGGTAACAAATGAGAGAAAGATAATCATCTTACCATAAGAAACAATATAGTCTGGTAACAAATGAGAGAAAGATGATCATCTTACCATAAGAAACAATATAGTCTGGTAACAAATGAGAGAAAGATGATCATCTTACCATAAGAAACAATATAGTCTGGTAACAAATGAGAGAAAGATGATCATCTTACCATAAGAAACAATATAGTCTGGTAACAAATGAGAGAAAGATGATCATCTTACCATAAGAAACAATATAGTCTGGTAACAAATGAGAGAAAGATCATCATCTTACCATAATAAGAGCTTCAAGTTGAACCTGTTGATGATCAACTAACGTCTGGAGAGAAAATCACACGACAGGAAACCGCTGAAAGGAATGACCTTTGAACCTTTCTCCGTTTGTCAATGACACTGGTCCCACTAACTAACACTTCTAGGCCAATAGGTAATAAAACCTAGGAAAGGAAACACAAGCAACACAACAACAAATTACATTACTGACATGAACCTATACATCAAGTATAAACACATCAGAAATATAATCATCATTACATAATAGTTACATCGTGTAATACAAGCTTTTGCACTTACTGCAGTCTTATCCGCGTCCAAGCCAAATGTCAAATCTGAAGCTCTCTAGGCTAAACAAGACCTTTTATACTGTTTCAGCGGTTTCACCAAGCTAGCTCCTCCTTCAGGGAGGATTGACATACATTTCCCACAAGGCATTTGGGTTCTAGGACCTTCCAGGTTACAGTGAGTGACCTAATCATCTTTTACAAGACCCTCTAATCTTCCGCTCGTTAATCATTTCACTGGTCTTTTGTCTTTAGAGTGGCGACACAGTACCCTAGCTTCGTGCTGTGATAGTGACCATTGTTCAGCTCCTCTATCTGACCTAATCAATTGACACTCATCCTCTGCTTTGGATCTGAGTCCATAGGTCAACGCTTGAGGCCCTTACAATTGGTCATATTTCAGATTTAAACTTCAGTTAATACAATTTTAACTAATGCAGGAAATACACACACATAATATGGAATAATTATACGCAGACTTCCCTTGCTGGAAGGCCCGGACCATTCTACAACCCTTAAGGGTCCATTTGGTTCCATTTGTACACTCTAAGTACACTGGGGATTTGACAGTGTAGAGTGGGGGTCCAAATTGGGGTCCATGGTGTAATGCATATCAAACTAGGGGTCCTTGAAACTAAAAAAGGTTGAGAATAACTAAACTAAACTGGAAACAGGAGAGGAGAGGAGAGGAGAGAGGAGAGAGGAGGAAGAAGAAGAAGAAGAAGAAGAAGAAGAAGAAGAAGAAGAAGAAGAAGAAGAAGAAGAAGAAGAAGAAGAAGAAGAAGAAGAAGAAGAAGAAGAAGAAGAAGAAGAAGAAGTGTATGACTGCATAGCCACATATGTCTCCAACACCATCATAAAGTACGCGGACGACACGACAGTGATAGGCCGAATCGTCAACAACGACGAGTCTGACTACAGAGAGGAGATCAAATCACTGGCACTCTGGTGCCGGGAGAACAACCTCGCTCTTAACGTCGACAAGACCAAAGAACTGATCGTGGACTTCAGGAGGCCGCGGAGAGACCATGCGCCCATCCTCATCGACGGTGCTGCAGTGGAAAGGGTCAGCGAGTTCAAATTCCTCGGAGTACACATCGAGGAGGACCTCAAATGGGAGACGCACTCCACACACGTGAGGAAAAAGGCTCAGCAGCGACTGTACTGGCTCCGCCGCCTGAAGAAGCTCGGAGTAGGACATCGCATCCTCAGGCTGTATTACAACAGTTCTGTTGAAGGCATCCTAACAGGCTGTGTCACGGCCTGGTACGGGAACTGCACTGCCCGAGAAAAGATCAGCCTACAACGAGTAGTGTGATCGGCAGAGCGGATAATGGGAATCGAGCTCCCAGCGCTCCAGGAACTGTACAAAAAGCGGTGCGTGGTCAAAGCCAAGCGCATCATCAAGGACAAGCACCACCCAAGTCACAGACTGTTCAACCCCCTACAACGACCGCGACCGGGCAAGGGGCTCTACCGCAGTATCAAGAGTTCCACCACCAGGTCTGGTGTAGTGTCAATCCGGCTGCTGTCAGAATGCTGAACGGGGCATAAGCCTGAATGAGGCATAGGCCTTGTTCAGCAGCCTGACAACAGGCGGCGCAGACCTTTCTGGCTCTTCCTGAACACACCTGTGGATTATACCAGGGACAATGACTTGGACTTTAGCCCCCCCTCGGACACACCTGTGGACTACACCAGGTACAAATTACTTTTTGTTGCACTCCCTTATGGAGCTACTTGCGGATTATACTAGGGTCAGTCCACTCTAGGTGGACACGCACTGACCTTTTGCACCTTAATCCCTTGTATAACGCACTGACTTTTTTTTGTCTTTTTATTGTGCTCCTTTTCCTCTAAGCACCTTAACGTCCATTGTCTATCATGCACAGTATAAGTATAACATGCACAGTATACAATACATTGCTGCTATGCTCAGGCACCAGTTTAGTTTTTTTTTATTATCTCAGGTAATTTGTAAATATGTAGCTAACTTGTCTGGCCTTCTGTTGCTCTCTTGTTTTGATCTCCTTCCCACTTGCCCCCCACCCTCTTCTTCTCCCCCCCCCCCTCTTCTTTCTATGGAAACTAACGTTGCGATGGGAACGATGTACAAAAAATAATTTCACCCACTTTTTTACCTTGTAAACCTGTGATGTGACAATAAAACTGATTCTGATTCTGATTCTGATTCTGAAGAAGAACAAGAAGAAGAAGAAGAAGAAGAAGAAGAAGAAGAAGAAGAAGAAGACTAAAGTTTGTCAAAAACCCATCCGCTTGCGTTAAAATTAATTATTTCTGTCACCAGCAGGGGTAACAGCCTCTGTAAAAGTAGAGGACGGGAAGTGCTGTGGACGTTGCCCAGAGCATGGCAGATGCTATTTATATAAAGATAGGTGTAGGTCTATTTATATAAAGATAGGTGTAGGTCTATTTATATAAAGATAGGTGTAGGTCTTGCCGGTGGCAAAAGCGACCCGGATGTCTGTCTGTAGCTATACTTGGGCATGGAACTTGCCGATGATGAGGATAACAACAACATCTGTATTCATAGTGAGTACCAAGCAGGTAGAACAGACATGCTCCACGGCATCAAGCAGGTGAGGAGAGGAGAGGAGAGGAGAGGAGAGGAGAGGAGAGGAGGAGAAGAGAGTGTGTGTGTGTCAGTTGTTCTCCAGACTGGAGGGCAGACGTTGTCTGGGGGACATCGAACCACGACTGTTCCCTGACAATGGAGGACCTGATCAGGGTAGGCGTCTGTCTGTCTGTCTGTCTGTCTGTCTTCGTCTATATTTTGCCCTTTTGTTTCCTTTTTTCTATGGTGACATTCCATTAAAACGTATAAGGCATAAGGCATAATAAGCTTCAGCCCATACCTTTTCAGCCAATAGTTATCTTGTTGCCTTTATTCTGTATGTTCAACTGTTTTCTTAAATCATGACCCAAATAAATATTCTAACCTCTCTCTCTCTCTCTCTCTCTCTCTCTCTCTCTCTCTCTCTCTCTCTCTCTCTCTCTCTCTCTCTCTCTCTCTCTCTCTCTCTCTCTCTCTCTCTCTCTCTCTCTCCTCTCTCTCTCTCTCTCTCTCTCTCTCTCTCTCTCTCTCTCTCTCTCTCTCTCTCTCTAACAGGTGAGGTGGTAGAGATCCATGGATTAGAGGGAACAGGTGACACATTTAACTCAACAATTCAACCAATCACAGAAGGGTTATTAGTGGTAGTATTAGCTTTAATAATAGTGTGTGTGTGTGTGTGTGTGTGTGTGTGTGTGTGTGTGTGTGTGTGTGTGTGTGTGTGTGTGTGTGTGTGTGTGTGTGTGTGTGTGCGTGCGTGTGTGTGCAGGTAAAACAGAGCTGCTGTACCATGTGTTGTGTAGGTGCATACTGCCCCTAGAGGCCGGAGGTCTGCAGCTAGAGGTTGTGTTCATCGACACCGACCTGAACTTTGACCTCCTGAGACTGGTCACCATCCTGGAAGCCAGACTGACTGCAGGTGATGATGGATGGATATTCGAAAATTAAAATAGAATGTTCAGAAACTGAACATTCAGACAGCGAGGATGTCATTTACTGACTCGGATGCCCTACACATAATAGAGCAGGTGGGTACCCCAACACTAACAAACACATAAACCTGTATATAAGGTTATGTAACACAGAGCAGGTGGGTACCCCAACACTAACAAACACATAAACCTGTATATAAGGTTATGTAACACAGAGCAGGTGGGTACCCCAACACTAACAAACACATAAACCTGTATATAAGGTTATGTAACACAGAGCAGGTGGGTACCCCAACACTAACAAACACATAAACCTGTATATAAGGTTATGTAACACAGAGCAGGTGGGTACCCCAACACTAACAAACACATAAACCTGTATATAAGGTTATGTAACACAGAGCAGGCCGCCCTGACGGACGGACGGACGGCCACACAGATGGAGCCAAGATGGCCGCCTGCCCAGGTACACAGGGCTGTGTCACGACCGTGGCATTTCACTTGACGATTTGTTGCTGTGAAAACATTTGCGATTAACGATTTAGTTGTGTTTTTTGACGTTGAACAAAGAATATACAAATAAAAATGACAGTTCCTGTTGGCTTTTACGTTTTTGTAAACACAAAATAACTTAAATTTATAAAGAAATGACTGTTACCATACAATAAATAAATACATAAATAATATTCTATGGCCAGAATATGCCATATTTAATTGTTTTGTTCTCTCAAAATATGTTGTAAAAATAGCGGAAATAGCAGATCTACAAGCTTGTAGATCTGCTATTTCATCTATTTTTCAATACTTTGAATATTTCTGAAAAATGTTCTATGGATGGATTTATAGAGATGAATGAAAAATGATTCTTATGCAAAATAATTGCAATTATGTCAAATATTTGCGACTGGACGATTCTAATAAATGTAATAATTGTGACCGGGCCCTATGCACAGGAGGAGCCAAGATGGCCGCCGCCCCCGCTTCTTCTTCATCTACTTCTTCTTCCACGGGAGGAGGAGGAGGAGGAGGAGCCTGGTCGGGAGGAGCAGCCAATCAGCAGAGCAGACAGGCGTTCACGTGTCACTGCACCTCCAATAAGACGAAGGCGTCGAGACACGCCTCCTTCTGGGTGACAGAGGGGGGCGTGGCCTTCACCTAGACCAGTGGTTCTCAAAAAGTGTGGTCCTGGGACCCCCCCCCCCCCCCCCCCCGGGGGTCCTTGAGAGGGTTCCGGGGGGTAGTTAGGAACCAAATGGACCCTTACAGGTCTGTAACTCTGAGAGTGTACAAATGGAACCAAATGGACCCGTAAGCAAATGGAACCAAATGGACCCTTACGGGTCCATTTGGTTCCATTTGTACACTCTCAGAGTTAAATTAACACAGATTTTACAGTGTAGATCGGGGCTGCCACAGATATAAATGCCATGAAATGGGGGTCCATGGCCTCATGCATATCACACTGGGGGGGTCCTTGATATTAAAATGGTTGAGAATCACTGCTATAGCCGTTAAAAATCTTCTCTTATGGGGGTCCCTGGCATATCTTTTCAAATGGGGGGCCGCGGGCTAATACGTGTCAATGTGGGGGGTCCTTGAGAATGAATACGTTTGAGAACCACTGGTCCTACGTCTCTATTTGTTACGTCATCCATGTGAAACGCTGACATGTTTATGTCAGCGTTTTGTCAAAATTTCCTGGAGAAATGCACAGAAAAGACATTTTCTATATATATTTTTTTTTTTACTCCTTATACGTAAACTTTTTAGGATTTTCTTTTTTTTACCATTTTTAAAAACATTTAAAAATGTGTCAAAATAGCCGATTCATATCGACGCGTTGTGAGCTTGTAGATCGGCTATTTTGTTTATATATGTTTAGGCATAAGGGGTGTTGATAGGGTCCTATGTTGCTGCTGTTTTCCTTGCATCGGTACAATGAGATTTAGCATAAAAATCTGCAGTTTTCCTTTAAAATGTCATAGTTATGACAACATACTGTATATTACCTTTAAATGTATGTTTGTTTTTTTTGTGGTGAATGTGATACTTTGTAAATACTAAAAAAGCTCAGGACTGGCGTGCTCTGTTGTGTTTGTCTGTTTGTAAAGCCCAGATGCTCCTGGTAATAAGGGGGAAAACTGACAAAAGGGAACATGCCAAAGGCCAGTGGTGTAAAGTAACTAAGTACATTTACTGAAGTACTGTACTTAAGTACAATTTTTAGGTACTTTTTTTTACCTTACAGGAGTATTTCCAATTTTCAGTACTTTTACTTCTACTCCACTACATCTCAGAGGCAAATATTGCACTTTTACTCCACTACAATTATTTGAAAACTTTAGTTACTAGTTACTTTGTAGATTTTGATTATGATTACAAACCACTTCAGCCATAACGGGTCCATTTGGTTCCATTTGTACACTCTCAGAGTTAAATTGACATAGATTTTACAATATAAATTGCGGTCCAAGTGATAGAAATGCCAATGTCCGTAGCCCTAATGCATGTCAAACTGGGGGTCCTTGAAATTAAAATGGTTGAGAATCACTGCTAGAGCCGTAAAAAATCTTCTCTTATGGGGGTCCCTGGCATATCTTTTGAAATGGGGGTCCGCGGGCTAATAAGTGTCAATTTGGGGGTCCTTGACATGAAAAGGTTTGAGACCCACTGATGTAGGGGTCCTTATTTGACTGAGGTCTTAACAAAACTTTAACAATACCACCATCAAGTGGTTCAAAACGCTCACAGCATCGCTGACATAAAAGACAAATTCCTCTCTCATTTATTGCACTCATTTAATCATGAACCAAAGAAACATAAACCTTTAAAAGAAAAAGAAAAGCAGCTAATTTTCTTATTTAAAAATATTGATTTACTCATGGCTGACTGTACTTAAGTAAACATTTTAGGTACTTTTACCTTCACTGGAGTATTTACAATTTTCAGTAGTTTTACTTATACTCCACTACATCTCAGATGCAAATATTGTACTTTTACTCCAATACAATTATTTGACAACTTTAGTTACTTTGTAGATTTTGATTATTATTACAAAACATACATTAACCACTTCAGCCCTAAATACATTTCGGCCATTTGAAAATAGCAGATCTACAAGCTCACAATGTGTTGCGATGTGACGCATTGTGAGCTTGTAGATCTGCTATTTGCAAAATATTTTCCTACATTTTTTACTTTTGAAAACTTGTGAAATGGGACATTCTGCATAATGAGTATACTTTCTACTTTCGGTACTTTAAGCACATTTTGATGCGAATACTTTTGTACTTTTACTCAAGTACATTTTGAATTCCGGACTTTTACTTACGTAACAGAGTATTTCTACATAGCAGTATTTATGCTTTTACCTAAGTAAAACATTTGAGTACTTTTTCCACCACTGGTTTCTAAACATCTGGTCCGGGGACCACCAGGGATCCAAATGGACTCTAACAGGTCTGTAAATGTGAGAGTGTACAAATGGATCCAAATGGACCCTTAAAGGGTTAATTTGGATCACTCTCTGACATAAATAAAGAGTAAATTAGATCCCAGAGATGAAACAAAAGGAGGTCCAATGCATATTCAATTATAAATAAATGAATAAAGTGTAAGAATCACTGTTATATGGTTATTCTGATTCTATTGAATTAGTATTCTACACAGTAGCTCCATAAAAATAATATAGCTCCTGCAGACCACAGGATGTATTCTATTAAAAATAATCAGAAAAACATCAAATAGACGCTGACAACAGTGTTTAAGTTTTAATATGAGTTTATTGAGAGGCTGAATATGAACATTATGGGAGCTCTTTAAAACACTGGTTCTCACACTTTTACAAGTCAAGGACCCCTACATTAATATGTATGTGGTTGTGGACCCCCATCTGTAAATAGTTTAAGCCAGGGACCGCCAGAAGAGAAGATTTATGTTTTAAAAAAATCAAAATTATTCAAAATGTTTAAATACTTTAAAGATTTTTACAAAATGTTCAAAAATAGCAGATCTACAAGCTTGCAGTGCGGCACGAAGTGAAGCTTGTATATCTGCTATTTATGAATAGCCAACGTATAAAATATGGATAAAGTGGTTAAAATTATTATTTTTGCTGAAGACCCCCTGAAACCCTCCCCCCCCCCCCTCAGTCCCAGTGTTACATAGAATAGAGCAGAACACCACTGAATGTGTTGTAGTTCTCTGAGGAGACATCTCTCCCTGCTCCAGCTCTAGGATCATTCCATTAACAATGAGTTTCTGCTCATTTTTATACATGTAGACGACCACAGTCTCTGAATCCCACCCGCTACATGCAGTAAATCTGAACTGATAGACTCCTTTCAATGGTGCTGAGAAGATACCTGAGACAGAACACGAACACACACGAACACACACACACACACACACACACACACACACACACACACACACACACACACACACACACACACACACACACACACACACACACACACACACACACACGGGAGAGATATTCCTGGCCGGTAACTCCCTCTCTCTCCCTCTTTTTCTCCCTCTCTCTCTCAGAAAACAACGCACTATTTTCTTCCCCTGGAACATTATCGAAGGCTGTGAAGCCAGATTGGAATAGATCTGAGAGCGTTTTCTTTTCATTCTTATATTTAGTGAGATCCGGGGTTATTGATAAAACATTCAGGGCTGTATAGTCCCGCTCATCCAGGCCTGACAACAGCCATCCTGAAGTTTTCCATCTGAAGAACAGAATGCAGACCGCCATGTTGAAACCAGCCATCAAGTTACACAGAATAGGTATGTACTGATTTAGCTACAGTTTACAGTATTTAGTAAAGTAGATATGTACTGTTTAACTATATTAACCCATTAAGACCTGAGGCTGATTCTAAAAATGTCTTCTAAATCCTAACAGATTTCTGAAAAAAATTATGTTGCTAAATCAGTGGTGCTCAAACAGGGCCGGATTCAGCCTAATTTGCACCCTATAGGCAAGCATTCTCTGACGCCTCCCGCACCCTCGAAATATCAAGCCAGGTGTCCCTGAGATTGTCAGCGTCGCTGAGTCACGGTGGCCCCACCGACCTCCTCCAAGCGAAACACTCAGCATATAGCCAACACAGAGGCATTCAGACTGACACTTGTGACTCACAAGTACATAGTTTTCATGCAAACAGGTGGACTATTCTGCACCATGCATGACACAAATCTGGAGAATGGAATGGATGAGGAGGAATGTGAATGAATGACTGAATTAATGAATGAATGAACAACAATAGAAGCCTCAGTCTAGCTCACATTAAAACTTACTGTAACGTTAGTTAGCTGCTTTGAGATAGACAGAGCTAGACCATACTTCCTCTAAACACAGCACAGACAGTTTCCTTATCTGATTTATGCACCCCACAGCAACCCACAGCAGCCCCCGTCCGTGCAACCCCTTTACACGGCCTGCTGTCTCTCTACATCTCTTGAGCGCAGCTCAACTATGCAAAACTGATTGTAACTAGACAGACACTGCTGTTCCATGTTTATTAATGGCCCACAGATGACAATGACAATTAGTAGGATTAGGATTAGTTAGTTAAGTAATCCATATACCACTCCAAGTTAAATACAGGCCTAATGTTTGTCCATGCCCATACCCTCTCAGACAGGAGGCAATGGAAGTTATGACCCCTGTGTGTAATTCACTTACAGCAGTGGGTATTATTGTACCTTGATCTTTTTCCCCTGATTGGGCATCGATCCTTCCGATAGATAAAGCACCAGGACCAAAATGGAGTCATGAGGCTACAGTTCGTTCAAGACTTGAAAGTCATGAAATCTTCGCACATGGTTTATTCCGCCCACAGTAAACCCCCACTTGTTTGACTGTACAGCTTATCGGACCAACAATGATGGTTTGGTAAAGTATATCTGAATGTTATTTGTTACTTGTTGCAGATATCTTGAATGCAACCACAGTGGCAGAATCCATTTCTATCATGCATTCTACCTCACAAGACAATTGACTCACTGACTTGATCAAGGTCAGAAAGGGAGAACACAGCTGCACAGAACAGCATCGCTATTTCCTGCTGTCATGCAGCACCTCTTGAACTCGAACCCCACTCAGGGGAGGGAGAAAACCTTACATTCCCAGCTATTTCCTTCTAATTAGTGGCATGATTGATCCATGGACTATATAGACCATGTATCAAAAGGGAGGAGTATATATATTTAAAGCGCTTCTGGGGGTCCCTGGAACAAAATTTCAGAAAACTGTTTTTTTTTTGTAGAATCGGCCTCAGGCCTAATTGGGTTATTGCACTTCTTGTAAAACTAATTGTGTTGAATCCAGTCTGAAAACTGCTGATGGTCACTTTGAATAACAGAACAAGCATGTAACACTTATATTCTGGTATGAGTAGGGGAGAGCCGCTAAGATTGTAACGTGTCATGGTTGCAACAAGCATGTTTTCTCTTGATTGGTCAATTTGATCATAACGTCTTCACGTCAGTATGTGACCAGTGCTGTAATGGACGTGCCCAGGAAGTAAATAGTATTTATCCAGGCTAGAGAAAGTTATCGCAGAAAAACGGATACATCTCAAAGTTAGTAAAAGATTTCATCTTGAGTATCTTTGGTCTACAAATCTTTCCTTTAATGTTGCTGAGCTAAAATCCTCATGGTTGTCTGCATGTATCTGTTCTTCATCAGTTTACATCGTTTTATTACGCTATGCACGTTAGTTCTGTTCTGTAAACAAAGCCAAAGCAATGGAGCGCAGAACGGCCAGATTGTAACGTGCATCTGTTTAGGTGTAATCAATGGGTTTTCCATGGAATTCACTCAAACTGCCATCCAGTAAGATTTGACAAAGTCCTTATGTTTGATACATTATCTAATCACATCCTTGGTATGAAAATAATGTAAAACAGTTGCTTGAAATAAATATAATTGATTTAAGCTGAAAACGATTTGTTTAATGCTGTTTTAGCAGTTATATTAGTAACTCATGCTGTTACAATTAGTCTCGTCCTTTGCTTGAAAATATTACATACGTAGGTAAAAAGATCGGCGAGTAAAAGAGTGAAAAATGAAAAACTTTACAATCCTGGCGGCCCTCCACTACAATTATAAATCAATTATTGTTGCTTAATTAGTCCTAAACAGATAGTGACACAGACACAACATTTTGTTTAAACATCAAACCCTTGGTCTTAATGTAAAAGATGACTAATTTTGTTCTTTCTACCTCAGATACCTGTCCTGCCCTGTCCTCAGTTAAACCAAGGTGTTGCTGCTGTGACCAGTGTGGAAAGAAATTCACTTCAGTTTCTAAACTCAAGATACACCAAAAAATGCACACTGGAGAGAAGCCTTACTGCTGTGTCCAATGTGGGAGAGGCTTCACTGTAATGTCTAACCTGGTGACGCACAAGAGAATTCACACTGGAGAGAAACCTTACTGTTGTGACCAGTGTGGGAGAGGCTTCACTGTAATGTATAGCCTGGTGACGCACAAGAGAATACACACTGGAGAGAAACCTTACTGCTGTGACCAGTGTGGGAGAGGCTTCACTCAAATGTCTGGCCTGGTGACGCACAAGAGAATTCACACTGGAGAGAAACCTTACTGTTGTGACCAGTGTGGGAGAGGCTTCACTCAAATGTCTGGCCTGGTGACGCACAAGAGAAATCACACTGGAGAGAAACCTTACTGTTGTGACCAGTGTGGGAGAGGCTTCACTGTAATGTATAGCCTGGTGACGCACAAGAGAATTCACACTGGAGAGAAGCCTTACTGCTGTGACCAGTGTGGGAGAGGCTTCACTGTAATGTCACACCTTGTGACACACAAGAGAATTCACACTGGAGAGAAGCCTTACTGTTGTGACCAATGTGGGAGAGGCTTCGCTGAAATGGGGAACCTTGAGAAACACAAAAGAATTCACACTGGAGAGAAGCCTTACTGTTGTGACCAGTGTGGGAGAGGCTTCACTCAAAGTAATGACCTTGAGAGACACAAGATAATTCACACTGGAGTGAAGCCATTTGGGTGTGAAATATGTGGGAAGTGTTTTACTCGGTATGGAACATTAAAAACACATAAGCGCATCCATGCTGGAGAGAGAAGCCTTTCTGCTGTGACCCATCCAGGACCATCTGGAGAGAGAAGCCTTTCTGCTGTGACCCATTCAGGACCGTCTCTATCTAACAGGGGGAACCTAAAGACCACCAGGACCTCAGTAAGTTTAATTCTCTGTGTGTTTCTCTCAGGTCCAGGCTGCAAACAGTTCCACTATTAGACCAGGAATGGGTGTCAGTAATGTGAAAATACAATCCATGGGAGTGTGTATTTCACACACCGCAATACACCTCCCAAGTGTGAAGTCGATCGTATTAGTGGTTTCCAGTATATACAAGTTTAAGTGTGCATGTCTAGAATCGGCCTCAGGTCAGTTCACCCAAAAATTGCTTAATTTCTATCTATTACACACGACATGAAGCCTTGAATTCATGGAGATTATTTAGTTTTTGTCGCATTCCTATAAGTCAATAATTTGATGACCGGGTGGCTGCTCAGAGTCTCCTACAAAATAGACCGCCGATCATCGCTGGTCATCAAATTATTGGCTTAGGAATGCGACAAAAACAGAAAAATCTCCAAGAATTCTAGGCTTCATGGGGTGTATAATTGATAGTCGTTATTTTGGGTGAACTACTACTACTTTAATGGATTACTTTAACATCAACCTGATAGACGTCAACATGTTCCTCTCTCTCACAGGCTCTGCTGAGCAGCTCTGAGTCATCAGATGAGTGATGTCCACCTGGCAGGAGGATGAGGCTGTGTGTCTGATGTGTCAACAGGAGGATGAAGCTGTGTGTCTGATGTGTCAACCTTCCCTTCAAATACGGAACCGTCCCTTTTATGGAAACAATAAAATACTTGTCCCTTATTAATAATAATATTAATAATAATAGCTCAGATTTATTTAGTGCTTTTCTAAGCACCCAAAGTCACTTTACATAAAGAAAAGGAAGGAACAAACTTTATCAACTCTTTGCCTGCGGATTCTGCTAAGGCTAAGGTGACGAGGCTCTTTGAATGATCCAAGCACCACCGAAGAAGAGTGCCACCACTGAAGAAGAGTGCACCCAGGAATCACGTGATCACAACCAAAAAAAGCTAGTTTCCTTTCATGTCAAAGCTTTCTAGAAGTATTTTTTTCTCGTCTTTCTGTTTTTGGCAAAAAAAACAAGCTACATTCAACTGGCCATAGCTCTGAATGGCGAATGGAATTGTTTTTGTCCTATACTACGACACCCCCCTGCGTGTAATGAGCCGATCTCCGTGAGGACGGAGGTCACAGAGAATATTCTATGATTTATCAATGGTACAGTAAAATCGAGAAATCGCTCGTTTTCGCTGGCAGCAGTGGCACACTATTACATGAATACTCTGGCAGTCAAAGAGTTAAGAGGAAAAAACTAAAACATAAGTGCTAGATTAAAATGATAAGCATGGGTTAGGGAGACACCTTTTTTTTTTTTATCCCCCACGATTTTGTAACTGTTATTTTTCACCCAATGCCTAAGCGTGTAATCCTGGGCGCTACTCTCCCTCTGCCAGCCTGGGGAGAGCCCCGAACTCAGCTCATGCTTCCTTCAACACACGAGGAGTTAGCAGGCCGCTTCTTATCACCTGACAGGGGGGAGTTTCCCCGGTAGGACGTAGCGTGTGGAAGGAACACGTTATTCCAACCAGTTCCTTTCCCCTCCATCAGGCGCCCCAGCTGACCAGGGGGAGGCAGTATAGAGACCAGGATTACTGCATGTTTTTTTGTAGGGAGACATCTTAACTAGACCTCAAGTGGAAAAGGAAGGAGAGGAGGGAGGGGGCATTTGTTAGATGGTTGGGGAGTGCATTCCAGAGGGAGGGGGCAGCAACAGAGAAAGCCCTTTCCCCCCCAGGTACGGTACTTGGCTTAAAGGACACTGTCATTGATTGATTCCCACAAATTAAGGATCAGATCACTCAATGGTGTAAAGTAACCAAGTACATGTACTCAAGTACTGTACTTACTTTTTTACTTTACTGGAGTATATTGTACTTTTACTTCATTATAATTATTTGAAAACTTTAGTTACTACTTACTTTGCAATTATCAATTATTATATTATAAAACATACATTAACCACTTTAGCCCTATTTTATACATAGGCTATTAGAAAATAGACGATCTACAAGCTCACGACGCGTTGTGAGCTTGTAGATATGCTATTATCAAACATTTTGGTACTTTAAGTACATTTTGATACCAATACTTTTTGTACTTTTACGCAAGTAAATTGTGAATTCCGGCCTTTTACTTGTAACAGAGTATGTCTACATTGCAGTATTGATACTTTTACTTAGTAAAACTCATCTTGCAAGTTCAAACAGCTCATATACATAATATACTATAATACAGGTTGTTAACTAGACTATTTAACCTGTGTGAATTAAAGCGTCACTATGTAACCTTTTTTTTTAATGCATAAAATGTAATCTGTATGGTAGACTTAGAGTTAATACAATCAGGGTGGTTGTATTTTGTCTCCCTGCTCTTCTATTGAGACATTTAGATGGTGTCAAAGGTCATGTCTCACCTAGACACAGGATCTGACACAAATTTTGACCTGATGGTCAAGATTCAATGTATCCCCTGAGCAAGCAGACAGGCTCTATTAGCTCAATGGTAAAAATGTCAGCACTTGCGCAGGAAATGTTTAAAATGTTTATTCATAAAAGCATTGTAACCATTGTGGACTGCTTCCATAGTAGGCCTGGTGTGACTTGTAACTATAGTTCTACGATAAATTAGAATATAAGGTAATTAATCATCTTAATATATATTTTTTCTCCTTGTGTGCCTTTTATTATCAATTCCTTTTGTAAAGATGTTTTAAAAGTGTTCTTAAATCATGTAACGCACATTCAGCACATCAAACTTCATTATCGTCGCTGTCAGGCAGAAACCTCATATCTCCAAATTTCATGTTTTTTTCTTCGTCATTTAAAGCAGCACTATGTAGTTTGGGGTATCAGTGACCACTTTGGACACAATTAACATGGCCAACGTCTTTGACTTCATTACACAAGAGTCTCTGCAAGCATGTTCAGCGAGGACTTGCTGTGATTGGCCAGTCTGCTTTGACTGGCAGTTCTGCCTTGGTGCCTTGGCAAATGCCAGGATGAAACTCACTGTCTCCCCTATACTACAGTAAAGCCCCTAGCAGGGACCCCTCTGAGTCTATACATAGTAATACAGTAAAGCCCCTAACAGGGACCCCCCTGAGTCTATACATAGTAATACAGTAAAGCCCCTAACAGGGACCCCCCTGAGTCTATACATAGTAATACAGTAAAGGCCTTAGCAGGGACCCCCCTGAGTCTACACATAGTAATACAGTAAAGCCCTTAGCAGGGACCCCCCTGAGTCTACACATAGTAATACAGTAAAGCCCCTAGCAGGAACCCCCTGAGTCTATACATAGTAATACAGTAAAGCCCTTAGCAGGGACCCCCTTGAATCTATACATAGTAATACAGTAAAGCCCCTAGCAGGGACCCCCTGAGTCTATACATAGTAATACAGTCAAGCCCCTAGCAGGGACCCCCCTGAGTCTATACATAGTAATACAGTCAAGCCCCTAGCAGGGACCCCTGAGTCTATACATTTATGGAAGGATGATAGTTATACCTTAAACATGTAACTTTATAATTTTGTGGGATAGAATATGCTATATAGCTGTTCAAAAGTTACATAGTGCGGCTTTAATGCACTACTTTTTCATACAAAAGCCTTTTACATGTACTATACGGCCCCTAACAGGCTCAACAAGGAAGTTGATGTCAAGCCATTTCTGTGAGTGTTCTCTTTTATTACTGCATTTATTGGGTGTGTATAGCCCATCTGTCATCGCATTTATGCGATTTTATTGTTCTTCTTTTGTCCCTTATTATTTTGTATGGCATTTGCTGTACCTTATTGTATTTTTTCACTGTAATTGTGGTCGTTACATCTAGGCGTTTTGA
The DNA here is from genome assembly GCF_963280865.1 of Gymnoscopelus braueri. Taxonomy (NCBI): domain Eukaryota; kingdom Metazoa; phylum Chordata; class Actinopteri; order Myctophiformes; family Myctophidae; genus Gymnoscopelus; species Gymnoscopelus braueri. The sequence goes on along the minus strand of NC_137619.1, from coordinate 2,310,009 downwards.
GGAGTGATTTTTATTTCTATTTTCCATATTGTCCTTTGACATTGTACAAAGGCTTTTTTCTACAGGGCATAGCAGTGGTGGCCATTTTGTGGTTCCACGCAAATTCACTCCATTCATTTTTCCCATAGAGATCTCCAAAAATATTTATATCAATTATTTTAAGAACAGAATCAAGCCATCCAGGGTCCTGGTGAATCGTGACCAAAAAACATTTGATTCTATGAAGAAAAAAATATATATATTTAATTATATATACACTATATTTAATAAATACCATTTGTTATTTTTCAAAACATATTTCTCACAGAATATTAATGTTTTATTGTCATGATTCACCAGGACCCTGGATGGCTTGATTCTAGACTTCAAATGATTGATATAAATATTTTTTGAAATCTCTATGGGAAAAATGAATGGAGTGAATTTAGGTGGAGAAACAAAAATAGGGCTTGCAACTCACTTTTAATGCTCCAAGGTTTATTCAAACAAACAGCAGATACTATTTAGGTGGAACTATAAAATGGCCACCACTGATTTGCCCTATACTGATGGTCCTCTAACCACCCCAACCTTGACTCCCCAATTGGAGAATTGCCGTCAAAACATTTCCTTTGTCCCAGAGCTACAAGTCCTCAGTGTGGCACTAGCCAGTGCAACCTGAGCTTGTAGATCGGGTGGGTGTGTCAGTAGTTACTCATTCACAACATGATGTCCTCTGTTTGTATATAAAACGCCTATTGCCTGTATTGTATCAACATTGTATCTACTTTAAATACAATTCCTGGGAGCTGATATACAGTGTGCAGACTTTCCTTCCTCTCCTCAATGCGTATTTTCCCCAAATTAATTAATTAATTATAATGACATAAATCATTATAATTTGGCTTGGTGGTTTATAACATATTATTCTGTGGTCTGACAAAATGTGAATACATAATACTGCTTATAGGCCTACTTCCTGTTTATAGGCCGACTTCCTGTTAAGTGTACACAGGGGCTTTAACAGTATAGAATGGGATCACAGAGATACACATAGCCTCAAATAAGAGGGGTCGTTGAAATTGAAAACATTTCAGAATTACTGGAGTGGACTTACCACCATCCGTGGTTATAGGATCCAACCAGGTGTGGACTTCCTGCATTGTAGTTTCCAAACTTTCCACCTTAGATTGGAACAGAAGATCAATCCATAGATTGGTGGCAGAGGACAGCAGAAGTCCTGGACTAGCTGACAGAGACGCTCTCCTCTTCGAGGGGGGGGGGGGGGGTTCTCTGGAGTAGACGTTTCTGACAACTCTTAGAAGGAGTAGGAGGAGTAGGAGTCTAGCAGCTTCTCTGCTTTCATTAACTCCTTCAATGACTGGATGTCTCTGCTGGTGCATGATGGGTCTGTCTGGTCTAAAGTGTTGGTAATCCTTCAGACAGAGGCCAACATCTTGCTGAGCAGCATCATCTGTAGAAAAGATACAGAAAACAACAGGCAGCTTGCCGGGGTTCCAAGTACAAGAGAATGATGCTAGCACTCACGTTGTGTCCCTCACGTAATTTACATGTAAAGTAAACAGGCAATGAAACGGATGCGTTTCGGCTCAATGCCTTCCTCAGTGTAATCAACTTTTAGTGTGAAATAAAAGCTCTTCAAGTGTAGAATAATGTCTGCCTTTGATTTAGTCAAGTTTTATGTCAGGCTTGAGGTTTGTCTGATGACAAAACAACAACTATTAACCGTATACTGTCGTCATGCAGGCCTGAGTAAGATAGTGAAACTAGTGGATTATACTATATGAATGTTACCAATGAAATGTACATGATAATGAGGGGTTTTGAAATGAGGCTTTGAAGGAAGGATTGATGTCAGCGTCAGCTGAATGTTACACCCTTTGACACCTGAAGGACTGAAGAATGTCAAATATTGAATGAAAAAAAAAGGCAACTAGTTTCACTCTTCTGTCAATTTGATGGAAGATGGTTTAGCAAAAGAAGAGAGAGATTGTGACATTGTGTTGACTGTGTTTGTGCACACAATGATATAAATGAGGAAAATCCAGTCCTTTGACAATTACTTTTTATTGGCAGTTGGTATGTTTGAACATACTGTACATAAGGAATGTCTCTGTGAGGTCTGGAAGCAACAGAAACATTTACACTTATAGCTGTATAGTTATGAACCTGACCTGACGGTCTGGGGACCACCAGGGGTCCAAATGAGGGTACCACTCAATAGACATTTAGATACAAATGTTATGTTTTATAATCTGTAACCTGGTGTGGCTAGGAATTTACTTTTATTTGGTATCAAGGAAATTAAATCATGAATATCCTAAAAATTGGGTTCCCCAACAATGCACAAAGATCGTCAATGAGATTTAAGAGAAGAGTTTTTCCCCGAAACACATTTATGTTTTAGACAGAACAGTATTTCAGTTTCAATACATAGATTTATTAAATTAAAATAGCAATGCAGTGCATACACTCAATTCATAAAAAAATACATAGTCACAATATACTAAAATAATGCACTGAATGTTGCAACCCCAAATATTAGGAAAGAAATAGCTCAATAAATAGAAAACAACGATAAAACTCAGGCTAAACAAACAGCCGTGGTGAGAACTAAGGAAGTGGAAACAACAAACATTAGTACAGTATACAAACAATCACCACAACAAATCATTTATATACCTTGGATTGTCTGTGTTCTTTCATATCATCCCCCTCTCTGCACATGGACTCATCACTTCAGGACTCGAGACACATCACCTCAACCTGGGTAGTTACAAAATAATGATTAAAAATACAGCTTTAGTATTTTTAGTACAACCATCAAAACAACATCCATGCCTCATGTTACTCACCCAGGCAGGGAAAAAGATAAAAACATCAACATGAGACCCAGGTCACATGACCCACAGCCATCAGCCACCAAGCAGCCTATGTTTGGTAGACTGCAGGGCCTTTAAATACTCACACTGATTGTCAATGAGGAAGTGACAGTGCAGCTGTCCTACGGTGGCCCCTGAGGCTCAACTCTGACTGGCTACACATCCAACTCTCTTCAATGTACAATTAAATAAATACACAAATTACTTTGAATTTGAATCCTGAAAAGTAACAGTTTTGGACATAATGAGGTTTCCACCCGACAGAGACGATATTTTACAAAAGCCAACGATTATGTGCCTTTATTTTGAGCCTTAAAAAGTCAATATTAACTTGACCAAAGTAGCCCAAAGAATGAGTCATTACATTTGATTTCATAAAATTTGACTCTATAATGCATGTAAGTTATTTACTACATCTACCACCAGGGGGCACTACTGGATAGCTTATTTTTATGGTCTATGAACATCAAGTGCCCTGTGGTGAATTGGTGAAAGTCAAGAATGCTAATGACCAAGATTAATATTATTAAAATGTTTTTATTGAGTTTTCAATAATACATATTATACAGCACAACAACATCTGCAACAATAATGTCACAAATATCCCTAAATGTACTTGAGTAAAAGTACAAAAGTATTGGTATCAAAATGTACTTAAGTACCAAAAATAGAAAGTACTCATTGCAGAATGTCCCATTGCACAAGTTTTCAAATGTATAAAATGTATAAATATCTTTTGAAAATAGCAGATCTACAAGCTCACAATGCGTCACATTGCAACGCATTGTGAGCTTGTAGATATGATCCAAAATGTATATAGGGCTGAAGTGGTTAATGTATGTTTTGTAATAATAATCAAAATCTACAAAGTAACTAAAGTTTTCATATCATTTTAGTGGAGTAAAAGTACAATATTTGTCTCCGAGATGTAGTAGAGTAAGTAGAAGTATAGAAAATTGGAAAGATGAAACACTCCAGTAAAGTAAAAGTACCTAAAAATTCTACTTAAGTATAGTACTAAGTATAGTACTTAGTAAATGTACTTAGCTACTTTACACCACTGACTAGGCCTGTGTTCCCCAAAATGTATTTGTAAAGTATGTTTTTAGAGTAACACATCATGTGTGTTGTGTGCATGTGGACATACAGTTTACTGTTATGAACCTGACATTTATGAGAGAATGAATGAACCACTTAAGCCCTACAGCAGGGGTTTGATTTTTGATTTTTACACAACAACTTGAACCCTAGCATCCGTATTCTGAAGAACATTAGCCGAAAATAACAGATCTACAAGCTCACACATTTTTATATATTACTCCTGCTAATTTACATTTACTCCTGCAAATCTACAAACTCACAACGCGTCGCAAGGCGAAGCATTGTGGGCTTGTAGTGAGCTTGTAGATCGGCTACTTTCAAATAGCCAAAGTATATACAGTAGGGTTGAAGTGGTTAATGTATGTAAGTAACTAGTAACTAGTTTTCAAATAATCTTACTGGAGTAAAAAGTACAATATTTGTCTCAGATGAGTAGAAAGTATTGAACATTGGAAATACTCCAGTAAAGTAAAAAATACCTAAAAATGTAATTAATTACAGTGCTTGAGTAAATGTACTTAGTTACTTTACACCACTGAGTAAGAGTGAGAGGGGAGATGTATAAGACGGTAGTGAGACCAGCCATGCTGTACGGCGTGGAAACATTGGCACTGATGAAAAGACAGGAGGCGGGGCTGGAGGTTTCACAATTGAGGATGCTACCTTTCTCATTAGGAGTGACATATGGCAGGACATGATCAGACATGACTTCATTAGAGGATCAGCCAAGGTTACAATGTTTGGGGATAAAGAGAGAGAGAGGCCAGGTTGAGAATGAGATGGTTTGGACGTGTGAAAAGGAGGGATGAGGGGTACATTGGGAGAAGGAAAGGAGGGATGAGGGGTACATTGGGAGAAGGAAAGGAGGGATGAGGGGTACATTGGGAGAAGGAAAGGAGGGATGAGGGGTACATTGGGAGAAGGAAAGGAGGGATGAGGGGTACATTGGGAGAAGGAAAGGAGGGATGAGGGGTACATTGGGAGAAGGAAAGGAGGGATGAGGGGTACATTGGGAGAAGGAAAGGAGGGATGAGGGGTACATTGGGAGAAGGAAAGGAGGGATGAGGGGTACATTGGGAGAAGGAAGGCGTAGCTGCCAGGTAAGAGGAGAAGAGGAAGGAGGAAGAGGAGATTCATGGATGAGAGAGGACATGCAGGTGGCAGGAGTCACAGAGGAAGAGGGCAGAAAACACATCCAGATGGAAACAGATGATGGGAACTGGCCAAAAGAAGAAGAAAAAAGAAGACTGGGTTTCACAGAATCAAAAGAAAAACCAAGACAAGATAAAGAAAAGTAATAAAGAAACAAAGCTAAAAAGTACAGGAAAGACTGTAATGACATCACGCCCCAAAATAGAGACGCCAAGTTGAGTTTTAGTATCACATCCATTCAGCAGTGGTAGAAAAAGTACTCATTTGTTTTTACTTAAGTAAAAGTATCAATACTGCAATGTTGAAATACTCTGTTACAAGTAAAAGTCCTGTATTCAAAAAGTACAAAAGTATTGGTATCAAAATGTAGAAAGTACTCATTATGCAGAATGAGTTTTCAAATGTATACAGAAAATAGCAAAATAGCAGATCTACAAGCTCACAATGTGTCGCATCGCGACAACTTGTGAGCTTGTAGATCGGCTATTTTCAAATGGCCGAAATGTATTAGGGCTGAAGTGGGTAATGTGTGTTTTGTAATTATAATCAAAATCTACAAAGTAACTAGTAACTAAAGTTTTCATATAATTGTAGTGGAGTAAAAGTACAATATTTGCCTCTGAGATGTAGTGGAGTAGAAGTAAAAGTACTGAAAACTGGAAATACTCAAGTAAAGTAAAAAATCCAAAACAAATTACTCAAGTACAGTACTTGAGTAAATGTACTTAGTTACTTTCCACCACTGCCATTCAGAAACACACACACACACACACACACACACACACACACACACACACACACACACACACACACACACACACACACACACACACACACACACACACACACACACAGGGGGAGAGAGATATGAACAAGGCCATACATTCCTGGCCGGTAACTCCCTCTTTCTCCCTCTCTCTCCCTCGCTCTCTTTCAGAAAACAACTCACTCTTTTTCCCCTGGAACATTACCGAAGGCTGTGAAGCCAGACTGGAATAGATCTGAGACCGTTTTCTTTTCATTCTTATATTTAGTGAGATCCGGGGTTATTGTTAAAACATTCAGGGCTGTATAGTCCCGCTCATCCAGGCCTGACAACAGCCATCCTGAAGTTTTCCATCTGAAGAACAGAATGCAGACCGCCATGTTGAAACCAGCCATCAAGTTACACAGAATAGGTATGTACTGATTTAGCTACAGTTTACAGTATTTAGTAAAGTAGATTATGTACTGTTTAACTATATTAACCCATTAAGACCTGAGGCTGATTCTAAAAATGTCTTCTAAATCCTAACAGTTTTCTGAAAAAAATGATGTTGCTAAATCAGTGGTGCTCAAACAGGCCCGGAGCCTAAATTGCGGCCTATAGGCAAGCATTCTCTGACGCCTCCCGCACCCTCCAAATATCAAGCCAGGTGTCCCTGAGATTGACAGCGTCGCTGAGTCACGGTGGCCCCACCGACCTCCTCCAAGCGAAACACTCAGCATATAGCCAACACAGAGGAATTCAGACTGACACTTGTGACTCACAAGTATATAGTTTTCATGCAAACAGGTGGACTATTCTGCACCATGCATGACACAAATCTGGAGAATGGAATGGATGAGGAGGGATGTGAATGAATGACTGAATGAATGAATGAATAACAATAGAAGCCTCAGTCTATCTCACATTAAAACTTACTGCAACGTTAGTTAGCTGCTATGAGATAGACATAGCTAGACCATACTTCCTCTAAACACAGCAGAGACAGTTTCCTTATCTGATTTATGCACAGAGCTGTGACCCAGGCTCTCATAAAAGCACAGAGTGCAACCCACAGCAGCCCCCGTCCGTGCAAGCCCTATACACGGCCTGCTGTCTCTATATAGGATTTAGGATTAGTTAGTTAAGTAATCCATATACCACTCCAAGTTAAATACAGAATTAATGTTTGTCCATGCCCATACCCTCTCAGACAGGAGGCAATGGAAGTTATGACCCCTGTGTGTAATTCACTTACAGCAGTGGGTATTATTGTACCTTGATCTTTTCCCCCTGATTCGGTATCGATCCTTCCGATAGATAAAGCACCAGGACCAAAATGGAGTCACAAGGCTACGGTTCGTTCAAGACTTGAAAGTCATGAAATCTTGGCACAAGGTTTATTCCGCCCACAGTAAACCCCCACTTCTTTGACTGTACAGCTTATCGGACCAACAATGATCGTTTGGTAAAGTATATCTGAATGTTATTTGTTACTTGTTGCAGATATCTTGAACGCAACCACAGTGGCAGAATCCATTTCTAGGGATGTCCCGATCACGTTTTTTTGCTCCCGATCCGATCCCTATCATTTGATTTTGAGTATCTGCCGATCCCGATTTTTCCCGATCTTTTCATTTAAAAAAATATTTTTTAATTATTATTTACTCATGCAGAATTAATTTTTATCATTTTTGTAGCAATAAAAGACAATATGTCTCAAAACACTGGCTGACAGTTGAATTATTGCCAACAAAATAAATGTTAATTAAAGAAATGAAGACAAATGCTTGCAGTTATTGCACATAGCCAAAATACAATAATAATATTAGACCATTGTCATTCAGGATGGAAAATAAAGTTGTCCTTTTGAGGAGAAGTGGAACTCATTTTTAAGTTTAGCGTGAGGGAGAGGGTCTCTGAGTACTACAGCAGGGGTCCCCAAGGTTTTTTAGGTCAAGGACCCCTTAGCTAAGGGAGAGATGAAGCAGGGACCCCCACTACATAATGTGTTGAAGACTAAACCTTTTCATTGACTTCATAGACTTGTTTGACAGCACTGTCATCAGTGTATTTATCAGACATTTAAAACTCTCAGTACTTAGTAAAGTTGACCCTAGGCTCTGTACTTGGTCTGCTCTTTTCCCCTCAGAATATAGGGATATTAGGGTTCATGTGGTTAATGTAAATAAAAGAAAAAGGTCCTATCATGTCTATACATTAACGACATGAATGCTGCCTGTAACTGCAAACTGTTCGTGTTCGCTGATGACACGGCACTCCTGATTTCGGGAGAGGACAAGTTGCAAGTTGAGGAAGCACTCAGCTCTGAACTCTCAAAAATCCGTACTTGGCTAACCGATAACAAACTGTCACTACACCTTGGGAAAACTGAATCCATTCTCTTTGGGACCAAACATTCCCTCAGACAGATGGATGTAAATGATTTCAAGGTCAAAGTCGATGACACAATTATCTCTAGCAAAGAAGAGATTACTTATTTGGATTGTATTCTTGACAAATACCTGACAAGCATGGCGACAAAGGTGGTCAAAAGAGTAAACCAGATAACCAAATTTATGGGCAGAGTTTCCTCTTTTGTCAACCCTCAGGCCCTCAGGACCCTCTCAGGGGCCCTGATTCAGCCACTTTTTGACTATGCTTGCAATTCTTGGTACTCCAACACCTCAGTGTCACTGAAGACTAAGCTTCAAACCTCCCAAAACAAACTGATTCGGCTACTCCTCGGACTGGGGCCCATGACCCACCTTTCTCCCACCCATTTTGCCAGCCTAGGCTGGCTCAGGGTGGAAGACAGGGTTAAACAACTAAAATGGGACTGGTCTTCAAAATTGTAAATGCAAATTTGCAAGATATGCCCCCTATTCCCGCATACCTGAGTAAATACCTCCAAAAAGTTAGCGACACCCACAGCCACAATACTAGAGGGAGCGTTAACAACAATTTGGTACCACCCACCCATAAAACAAATTCTCCTTCTACAGCACTGCCACCCAGGATTGGAATAGTCTTACCCCATCCCTCAAAAAATGCAGTTCGCTGGGCTCATTTAAAAGAGCCTTAAAAACTCACCTTTCAGGAGGCCAAAAGAGGAGTTAGTACCATTTTCCTGTTAGACAGATGACCCCCCCACCCCTGTTCTTGTACATAGTTTTTTTTCCCCCCTTATTGTACATAGTGTTATCTTTTTCTGTATTATTTGTATTGTTATTGAACTGTGGTGCCACTATATACTGTATGTCTATGAATTGAATACCAAGGCCCTCATTGGAAACAAGTCCGCAAGGACTTTCATGAACGGACCTGTTAGACCAAGTATTGTAAATGTAATTGTGCTGTTTTTGCCTAATAAAATATTCAATCAATCAATCAATCATCACACAAAGATTTGGCGACCCCCTGTAGTAACTCTGAGAACCCCCTAGGGGTCCCCGACCCCCTGTTGAAGACCCCTGCTCGACAGGGAATTACTTGATATCTACACTACAGAAAACACACACACACACACACACACACACACACACACACACACCCACACCCCCACACACACACAGCTGCCATTAATTAGTGCTGTTGATTGCCATGTGGTCAAATGAGCATACAGGCTCAACGAGCCATCGTTAACCTGCTAGTGTTACACAGCTGACTGGCAATAATATGCGCATTTGTGTTGAAAACGCATCGCATCTGATCACTCATCAAGGAAGTTGGAGCAACTCTCTAAAATAGTTTGGCTGGTCAATTTGAGATGACAACAGCAACAAAGGCTAGTAGTAGACCTATATTAGAGATGTATGATGATCAGTTATTATTCCAGTGGTCTATCCAAGATGTTTTACAACGTTGACGACCAGTACGTGCTACTCCTCTTGCGTGCGTCTCCCTCAACGGTACCACTGTGTGTGTGTGTGTGTGTGTGTGTGTGTGTGTGTGTGTGTGTGTGTGTGTGTGTGTGTGTGTGTGTGTGTGTGAGAGAGTGAGTGAGTGAGTGAGTGAGAGAGTGAGTGAGTGGAGAGGGGGAGGGGGGAGGGGAGCTACAGCCTGCAGATACAGCGCCTTACAGAGACGAGAGAGACTTCTCCATACAAGGTGTTTTACCGAGGGAGAAAACGTTTCCATAAGACTGTTAATGATGACTTTAAGACGTGAACATTGTCATTTTTGTTTTGTAACGTTAAATACAATAATACAACTATTTTATTAATAAAATATATACAAAATATTAAAAAAATATATATGTATATATTCCCGATCCCCGATCTTTTTTTCCCGATTCCGATCTTTTGAAAATGACGTGATCGGCCCCGATCCCCGATGACGTGATCAGATCATCCCTATCCATTTCTATCATGCATTCTACCTCACAAGACAATTTACTCACTGACTTGATCAAGGTCAGAAAGGGAGAACACAGCTGCACAGAACAGCATCGCTATTTCCTGCTGTCAGGCAGCAACTCTTGAACTCGACCCCCACTCAGGGGAGGAAGACAACCTTACATTCCCAGCTATTTCCTTCTAATTAGTGGCATGATTGATCCATGGACTATATAGATCATGTATCAAAAGGGAGGAGTATATATATATTTAAAGCGCTTCTGGGGGTTCCTGGAACAAAATATTTTTCTTCTGAGGGTCTGCGGCTAAATGCATATCATTTTGGGGGTCCTTGACATGAAAAGGTTTGAGCACCACTTATATAGCAACATTTTTCAGAAAACTGTTAGGATTTAGAAGACATTTGTCGAATGGGCCTCAGGCCTAATTAGGTTATTGCACTAATTGTGTTGAATCCAGTCTGAAAACTGCTGATGGTCACTTTGAATAACAGAATTATGTAACACTTATATTCTGGTATGAGTAGGGGAGAGCCGCTAAGATTGTAACGCGTTATGGTTGCAACGAGCATGTTTTCTCTTGATTAGTCAATTTTATCATAACGTCTTCACGTCAGTATGTGACCAGTGCTGTAATGGACGTGCCCAGGAAGTAAATAGTATTTTCATCCAGGCTAGAGAAAGTTATCGCAGAAAAACTGATTAATCTCACCTTGAGTATCTTTGGTCTACAAATCTTTCCTTTAATGTTGCTGAGCTAAAATCCTCATGGTTGTCTGCATGTATCTGTTCTTCATCAGTTTACATCGTTTTATTACGCTATGCACGTTAGTTCTGTTCTGTAAACAAAGCCAAAGCAATGGAGCGCAGAACGGCCAGATTGTAACACGCATCTGTTTAGGTGTAATCAATGGGTTTTCCCATGGAATTCACTCATCCGGTAAGATTTTATAAATTCCTTATGTTTGATACTTTATTTTATCACATCCTTGGTATGAAAACAATGTAAAACAGTTGCTTGAAATAAATATAATTGATTTAAGCTGAAAACGATTTGTTTAATGCTGTTTTTTAGCAGTGTTACATTAGTAACTCATGCTGTTACAATTAGTCTCATATGCGCTTAAAATGTAACGTCGGAACAGCGTCCACTTTCGGTTTAATAACTCACGACCTATTTTATCAATTGAAACACTTTAAGTGGTTTATGATAGCATGTGTAGGTCCTTTGCTTGAACATATTACATACGTAGGTAAAAGGATCGCAGAGTAAAAGAGGTAAAAAACGTAACAATCTTGGCGGCCCTCCACTACAATTATAAATCTTTTTTTTTGCTTAATTAGTCCTAAACAGATAGTGACACAGACAACATTTTGTTTAAACATCCCACCCTTGGTCTTAATTTTGTGCAATGATTTTGTGCTTTCTACCTCAGATACCTGTCCAGCCCTGTCCTCAGTTAAACCAAGATGTTGCTGCTGTGACCAGTGTGGAAAGAAATTCACTTCAGTTTCTAAACTCAAGATACACCAAAAAATGCACACTGGAGAGAAGCCTTACTGCTGTGACCAATGTTGGAGAGGATTCACTCTAAAGTCTAACCTTGAGAAACACAAGAGAATTCACACTGGAGAGAAGCCTTACTGCTGTGACCAGTGTGGGAGAGGCTTCACTGTAATGTCTAACCTGGTGACGCACAAGAGAATTCACACTGGAGAGAAACCTTACTGCTGTGACCAATGTGGGAGAGGCTTCACTCAAATGTCTAACCTGGTGACGCACAAGAGAATTCACACTGGAGAGAAACCTTACTGCTGTGACCAGTGTGGGAGAGGCTTCACTCAAATGTCTAACCTGGTGACGCACAAGAGAATTCACACTGGAGAGAAGCCTTACTGCTGTGACCAATGTGGGAGAGGCTTCACTCAAATGTCTGTCCTGGTGACGCACAAGAGAATTCACACTGGAGAGAAACCTTACTGCTGTGACCAGTGTGGGAGAGGCTTCACTCAAATGTCTCTCCTGGTGACGCACAAGAGAAATCACACTGGAGAGAAGCCTTACTGCTGTGACCAGTGTGGGAGAGGCTTCGCTGTAATGTCTTACCTGGTGACACACAAGAGAATTCACACTGGAGAGAAGCCTTACTGCTGTGACCAGTGTGGGCGAGGGTTCACTCAAATGTCAAGCCTGGTGACGCACAAGAGAAATCACACTGGAGAGAAGCCTTACTGTTGTGACCAGTGTGGGAGAGGCTTCATTGTAATGTCTGGGCTGGTGACGCACAAGAGAATTCACACTGGAGAGAAGCCTTACTGTTGTGACCAGTGTGGGAGGGGCTTCACTGTTATGTCTAGCCTGGTGACGCACAAGAGAATTCACACTGGAGAGAAGCCTTACTGCTGTGACCAATGTGGTACAAAGTTCAGTGAAATGTCTACTCTCAAAAAACACAGGAGAATTCACACTGGAGAGAAGCCCTACTGCTGTGACCAGTGTGGGAGATGCTTCACTCTAAGGTCTAACCTTGAGAGACACAAGAGAATTCACACTGGAGAGAAGCCTTACTGTTGTGACCAATGTGGGAGAGGCTTCACTCAAATGTCTGTCCTGGTGACGCACAAGAGAATTCATACTGGAGAGAAGCCTTACTGTTGTGACCAATGTGGGAGAGGCTTCACTGAAATGTGTAACCTGGTGACGCACAAGAGAATTCACACTGGAGAGAAGCCTTACTGTTGTGACCAATGTGGGAGAGGCTTCACTCAAATGTCTAGCCTGGTGACACACAAGATAATTCACACTGGAGTGAAGCCATTTGGGTGTGAAATATGTGGGAAGTGTTTCACTCGGTATCGAACATTAAAAACACATAAGCGCAGCCATGTTGGAGAGATGAGCCTTTCTGCTGTGACCCATCCAGGACCATCTGGAGAGAAAAGCCCTTCTGCTGTGACCCATCCAGGGCCATCTCTATCTAACAGGGGGAACCTGAAGACCACCAGGACCTCAGTAAGTTTAATTCTCTGTGTCTTTTCTCTCAGGTCCAGGCTACAAACAGTTCCACTATTAGACCAGGGATGGGTTTCAGTAATGTGAAAATACAATCCAAGGGAGTGTGTATTTATCAAACCGCAATACACCTTCCAAGTGTGAAGTCGATCGTATTAGTGGTTTCCAGTATATAGTAGTTTTAAGTGTGCTTGTCTAGAATAGGCCTCAGGTCAGTTCACCCAAACATTGCTTATTTTCTATCAATTACACACGACATGAAGCCTTGAATTCATGGAGATTGTTTAGTTTTTGTCGCATTCCTACAAGCCAATAATTTGATGACCTCAGAGTCTCCTACAAAATAGACCGCCGATCAATGATTGGCTTAGGAATGCGACAAAAACAGAAAATTTCAAGGCTTCATGGGGTGTGTCATTTATAGTCATTATTTCGGGTGAACTACTACTACTTTAATGGTTTACTTTGACATCAACCTGATGGACGTCAACATGTTCCTCTCTCTCACAGGCTCCGCTGAGCAGCTCTGAATCATCTGATGAGTGATGTCCACCTGGCAGGAGGATGAAGCTGTGTGTCTGATGTGTCAACAGGAGGATGAAGCTGTGTGTCTGATGTGTCAACAGGAGGATGGAGCTGTGTGTATGATGTGTCAACAGGAGGATGAAGATGTGTGTCTTATGTGTCAACCGTCCCTTGAAATACGGAACCTACTGGAGTACTTCAAATGTTCCGTACATTTACTTCTACTCAACTCCATCTCAGATGCAAATGTTGTAGGCTACTTTTACTCCACTACAATTATTTGTAGTGGAGTTACTATAGTTACTTTGTAGATTTTGATAATTATTACAAAACATACATTACCCACTTCAGCCCTATATACATTTCGTCCATTTGAAAATAGCAGATCTAACAAGCTCACAATGCGTTGCATCGTCTTGTAGATCGGCTATTTTCAAAAGATTTTACCTAGACTTGTACATTTGAAAACTTGTGAAATAGGACATTTTGCATAATGACTACTTTTTACTTTTGGTACTTTAATACCAATACTGTTGTACTTTTACACAAGTACATTTTGAATTCCGAACTTTTACTTGTAACAGAGTATTGTTTACATTGCAGTACTGATAACTTGTTCTATGATAAATTAGTATATAAGGTAATCAATCATGTTAATATCTTTTTTTTCTCCTTGTGTGCCTTTTATTATCAATTCCTTTTGTAAAGATGTTTTAACAGTGTTCTTAAATCATGTAACGCACATTCAGCACATCAAACCTCGTCATTTAAAGCAGCACTATGTAGTTTGGGGTATCAGTGACCACTTTGGACATAAACAACATGCAGCCAACGTCTTTGACTTCATTACCCAAGAGTCTCTGCAAGCATGTTCAGCAAGGACGCGCTGTGATTGGCCAGTCTGCTTTGACTGGCAGTTCAGCCTTGGTGCCTTGGCAAATGCCAGGATGAAACTCACCGTCTCCCCTATAGTACAGTCAAGCCCCTGAGTCTATACATAGTAATACAGTAAAGCCCCTAGCAGGGACCCCCCTGAGTCTATACATAGTAATACAGTCAAGCCCCTAGCAGGGACCCCCTGAGTCTATACATAGTAATACAGTAAAGCCCATTGCAGGGACCCCCCTGAGTCTATACATAGTAATACAGTAAAGCCCCTAGCAGGGACCCCCTGAGTCTATACATAGTAATACAGTAAAGCCCCTAGCAGGGACCCCCTGAGTCTATACATAGTAATACAGTCCAGCCCCTAACAGGGACCCCCTGAGTCTATACATAGTAATACAGTAAAGCCCCTAGCAGGGACCCCCTGAGTCTATACATAGTAATACAGGCAAGCCCCTAGCAGGGACCCCCCTGAGTCTATACATAGTAATACAGTAAAGCCCCTAGCAGGGACCCCCCTGAGTCTATACATAGTAATACAGTAAAGCCCCTAGCAGGGACACCCTGAGTCTATACATAATAATACAGTAAAGCCCCTAGCAGGGACCCCCTGAGTCTATACATAGTAATACAGTAAAGCCCCGAAGGGACCCCCCTGAGTTATACATTTATGAAAGGATGATTGTTATAGCTTAAACATGTAACTTTATAATTTTGTGGGACATAATATGCTATATAGTTGTAGAAAAGTTACATAGTGCTGCTTTAATGCCCTACTTTTTCATATAAGAGCCTTTTACATGTACACACTTAATACTGTACACACTTAATACTATACAGCCCCTAATGGGCTCAACGAGGAATTTTATGTCAAGCCATGTATGTGTGTGTTCTCTTTTATTACTGCATTTATTGGGTGTGTATAGCCTATCTGTCATTTGCCTTTTTGCATTTATGCGATTTTATTGTTATTTTGTCCCTTATTATTTTATATGGCATTTAATGTACTTTATTGTAATTTTTCACTGTAATTGTGGTCGTTACAGCTAGGCTTTTTGAGGAGTGATTTTTATTTCTATTTTCCATATTGTCCTTTGACATTGTACTATGTTTTTTTTCTATAGGGCATAGCAGTGGCGGCCATTTTATGGTTCCACTCAAATTCACTCCATTCATTTTTCCCATAGAAATATTTCTATCAGTTACTTTAAGGCCAGAATCAAGCCATCCAGGCTCCTGGTGAATCTTGACCAAAAAACATTTGATTCTATGAGGGGGAAAAATGAATATTTAATTATATGATATACTATATTTTATAAATACCCTTTGTTCTTTTTCAAAACATATTTCTCACAGAATCTTAATGTTTTATTGTCATGATTCACCAGGACCCTGGATGGCTTATTTGTAGACTTAAATAAATTGATATAAATATTTTTTGAAATCTCTATGGGAAAAATGAATGGAGTGAATTTAAATGGAGAAACTAAAATAGGGCTCCCAACTCACTTTTAAGCTCCAAGGTTTATTCAAACAAACAGCAGATATTATTTAGGTGGAACCATAAAATGGCCACCACTGATTTGCCCTATACTGATGGTCCTCTAACCACCCCACCCTTGACTCCCCAATTGGAGAATTGTTTCTCCATCTGAATGACAGTTGGCGTCGTTTTCGTCAAAACATTTCTTTTGTCCCAGAGCTACAAGTCCTCAGTGTGGCACTAGCCAGTGCAACCTGAGCTTGTAGATCGGGTGGGTGTGTCGTAGTTACTCATTCACAACAGCTGTTAGTAATTGCGATGATGTCCTCTGTTTGTATATGAAACGCCTATTGCCTGTATTGTATCAACGTTGTACCTACTTTAAATAAAATTACTGGGAGCTGATATACAGTGTGCAGACTTTCCTTCCTCTCCTCAATGTACATTTTCCACAAATTAATTAATTAATTATAATTACTTAAATCATCATAATTTGGCTTGGTGGTTTATAACATATTATTCTGTGGTCTGACAAAATGTGAATACATAATACTGCTTATAGACCTACTTCCTGTTTTAGACCGACTTCCTGTTAAGTGTACAGAGGGGCTTTTACAGTATAGAATGGGATCACAGAGATACCAATAGCCTCAAATAAGAGGGGTCGTTGAAATGGAAAACATTTCAGATTTACTGGAGTGGACTTACCACCATCCATGGTTATAGGATCCAACCAGGTGTGGACTTCCTGCATTGTAGTTTCCAAACTTTCCACCTTATATTGGAACAGAAGATCAATCCATAGATTGGTGGCAGGGGACAACAGAAGTCCTGGACTAGCTGACAGAGACGCTCTCCTCTTAGAGGAGGGGTTCTCTGGAGTAGACGTTTCTGACAACTCTTAGCAGGAGTAGGAGGAGGAGGAGTCTAGCAGCTTCTCTGCTTTCATTAACTCCTGCAATGACTGGATGTCTCTGCTGGTGCATGATGGGACTGTCTGGTCTAAAGTGTTTGGTAATCCTTCAGACAGAGGCCATCATCTTGCTGAGCATCGTGTAGAAAATATGTCAATAAATATGTTTATTACCTAAAGGCAGCTAAAGGCAAATATTTAAACCAAAACATTAAGAGCACCAAGAAGAAACAGATTATAAAAGGACATTTGAATACAATTTTAAACAGTCCAGAGAATATAAAATATAAAATCATTTGTACATAGTCAAATCTAAATCAGTAGTATGTGATTTTTATACATTGAGTATTAGGCCCTTTTAATATTTTGTTTAAAAACTGGTAACAGTTGTATATAATGTTACTTTTTACATTCACTATGGTTTAATCTTTTGTATTGTACATTAAGTATGTTTTATATTTTGTTAAACACATTCACTGCCAGGGGTTTTCTACAACAGGCTGTAGCTTCTACCAGCATTTTTAAGCATTCTGAATAATCTGTCAAGAACCACAGAATATTTATCTCCAGTATGATGGATCCCCTGATGGTTGCTAATCACTGAGGGTTTCACTGTGCTTTTGTGAAGAAAAATTTTATACCCAGTTGAAAATAAATAGTAAAACACAGGAGCCGAGATACAGAATATTTCCCAAATACTAATAATAACCAGGATGTGAATGGAGCAGTAAATCTTTGGATTGCGTTCTCCTGGTTCTGTGTGAAAAACAATATATATACATATTAGGGGTGTGCCTAATCATTTCACGATACGATGCACGATATCGGGCTCACAATATCGATACAAATATATAGGGGGGGGGGAGCTTATCAAAATATATATGGGGGGGAAGCAAATGCAAACAAATAATTCTGTTTTTGCATTATTGCATTATTGTTCATTTTTTAAACGCCAAAGCGATACATCGTGGGACAATATATCGACACACCTCTAATATACTTTTTTTAATGACAGATCTCCGTCAATGGCAGTGAATGTGATATACTTTCAATGTGTGCCATCCTTTATTTTATACATTAAGTTTGATTTAATCTTTTATTTTGTACAGTATGTTTTATTATGCTTTTATATATTTTCTGTAAAATAAACTTTTGTTAAGTTTGTTAACGTTAACATTTTTGGGTAGCAGTTTAAGTTTGTTATAGGTAGTGTAATAAATATATTTCATGTGATAATCATATATCAAGCTTCATTTTCTTCTTTAGTGTGAAATACAGGCTATGAAAAAGTGTAGAACAATGTCTGCCTGAGATTTAGTCAAGTTTTATGTCAGGCTTGAGGTTTGTCTGATGACAAAACAACTGTTAACCGTATATACTGTCTTCATGCAGGCCTGAGTATGATAGTGAAACTAGTGGATTATACTATATGAATGTTACCAATGAAATGTACATGTTAATGAGGGGTTTTGAAATTAAGCTTTGAAGCAGAAATGTGAAGGTCAGGATTGATGTCAGTGTCAGCTGAATGTTACACCCTTTGACACCTGAAGGACTGAAGAATGTCAAATATTGAAGGAAACCAAAGGCAACTAGTCTCTTCTGTCAATTTGATGGAAGATGGTTTAGCAAAGGAAGAGAGCGATTGTGACTTTGTGTTGACTGTGTTTGTCCACACAATGATATAAATGAGGAAAATCCAGTCCTATGACAATTTATTGGCAGTTGGTATGTTTGAACATACTGTACATAAGGAATGTCTCTGTGAGGTCTGGAAGCAACAGAAACATTTACACTTATAGCTGTATAGTTATGAACCTGACCTGACGGTCTGGGGACCACCAGGGGTCCAAATGAGGGTACCACTCAATAGACATTTAAATACAAATGTTATGTTTTATAATCTGTAACCTGGTGTGGCTAGGAGTTTACTTTTATTTGGCATCAAGGTAATTAAATAATTAATAACCTATAAATGGGGTTCCCCAACAATGCACTAATTGGCCAATGAGGTTTAAGACAAGAGTTTTTCCCCCAAATACATTTATTTATGTTTTAGACAGAACAGTATTTCAGTTTCAATACATAGATTTATTAGATGTCTACTTAAAATAGCAATGCAATGCAACTCAATTCATAAAAAACACATAGTCACAGTATACTAAAATAATGCACTCAATGTTGCAACCCCAAATATTAGGAAAGAAATAGCTCAATAAATAGAAAACAACGATAAAACTCAGGCTAAACAAAACAGCCGTGGTGAGAACTAAGGAAGTGGAAACAACAAACATTAGTACAGTATACAAACAATCACCACAACAAATCATTTATATACCTTGGATTGTCTGTGTTCTTTCATATCATCCCCCTCTCTGCACATGGACTCATCACTTCAGGACTCGAGACATGACCTCAACCTGGGTAGTTACAAAATAATGATTCAAAATACTGCTTTAGTATTTTTAGTACAACCATCAAAACAACATCCATGCCTCATGTTACTCACCCAGGCAGGGAAAAAGATAAAAACATAAACATGAGACCCAGGTCACATGACCCACAGCCATCAGCCACCAAGCAGCCTATGTTTGGTAGACTGCAGGGCCTTTAAATACTCACACTGATTGTCAATGAGGAAGTGACAGTGCAGCTGTCCTACGGTGGCCCCTGAGGCTCAACTCTGACTGGCTACACATCCAACTCTCTTCAATGTACAATTAATTAAATACACAAATTATTATATTGTTGCTGTCGGGCAGAAACCTCTTATCTCCATATTATAACTTTGTGCTTTTTTGTAAATTAACGCCCAACTTGATCCTCCTACAGAGTCACACAAAAGCATCAAAAGTAGCAGATCTGCAAGCTCTAAACGTGGCGCCAAGTGACACGTGTTCAGCTTGTAGATCTGCTACTTTTGAATTTGAATCCTGAAAAGTAACAGTTTTGGACATAATGAGGTTTCCACCCGACAGAGACGATATTTTACAAAAGCCAACGATTATGTGCCTTTAATTTGAGCCTTAAAAAGTCAATATTAACTTGACCAAAGCAGCCCAAAGAATGAGTCATTACATTTGATTTCATGCAATTTGACTCTATAATGAATGTAAGTTATTTACTACATCTACCACCAGGGGGCACTACTGGATAGCTTATTTTTATGGTCTATGAACATCAAGTGGCCTGTGGTGAATTGGTGAAAGTCAAGAATGCTAATGACCAAGATTATTATTGTCTCCGCCAGGCCGAAGGCATGGCGAGAGAGTATGTTTTACCCCCTGTCCGTCCGTCCGTCCGTCCGTGTGTCCGTCCGTGTGTCCGTCCATGTGTCCGTCTGTCACCAGCTAATCTCCGGCACCGTTGGCCCGGTTGCTCCGAAACTGTGCACACACACTCCCTGGATGCCAATTCAGAACCTCTGCCCCAAATCTTTCACATGGGCCTGTTATAGCGCCACCAAGAGGCCGATTTGGGCAAAACCCATTTTTTTACATTACTCCTACAAATTGTATCCAAACGTCATGCAAATCGGTACACAGTATCACTATAGTCATGTGATCAACACGGATCTGTCCGATTTCCCATATTCCATCCTCATTGCCTAAGGTTGGCTTCCAAAGTTTGCAGGATTGGTCCGTTTTGAACAAAAAGCCTCAAAGTATACACACAGTTTGGGATTTCCGTGAAATTTCACACGCACATTCCCACTAGGCCGAGGAAGAAATGCCACCCTTCTCAAAATTGGCCTGTTATAGCGCCACCAGCAGGTCTAATTTAGCAAAACACATTTTTGGAACAAAATGCCTCAAATCATGAATGCAGTGTCAATGCAAGAATAAATGACACGGTTGGCACCCTTTTCACATTGGCCTATTATAGCGCCACGCCACCAGGAGGCCAGAATAACGTACCTGACCTGGCGGAGACCTGTGCTCCGAGGAGCACTTTTTCTAGTTATTAAAATGTTTTTATTGAGTTTTCAATAATACATATTATACAGCACAACAACATCTGCAACAATAATGTCACAAATATCCCAAAATGTACTTGAGTAAAAGTACAAAAGTATTGGTATCAAAATGTACTTAAGTACCAAAAATAGAAAGTACTCATTATGCAGAATGTCCCATTGCACAAGTTTTCAAATGTATAAAATGTATTAAAAAAAATTGAAAATAGCAGATCTACAAGCTCACAATGCGTCACATTGCAACGCATTGTGAGCTTGTAGATATGATCCAAAATGTATATAGGGCTGAAGTGGTTAATGTATGTTTTGTAATAATAATCAAAATCTACAAAGTATTCATATCATTTTAGTGGAGAAAAAGTACAATAATTGTCTCTGAGATGTAGTAGAGTAAGTAGAAGGGTCACCAGGGAATTCGACCCAGGACGATTCGACCCGGACCATTCGACCCGCTCTCGACCCGCTTGGACCTGACATTTCGACCCGGACCGCGAGAGACAAAGAGAGACAGAGAGAGAGAGAGAGAGAGAGAGAGAGAGAGAGAGAGAGACATAATAATAATGATATGTACATTCATTTACCAAACAATTATTATTTGTCTGTCAGGGTGAAACAAGCCCAAAGGCTTTCAAGCACAGCCATTGAGATAAAGTATAGTTTTGGATCATGACGGAGGCGCGCCGAATCAGCAGACCTTGAGGCCAAGGAGTCGCGCCCGAGCGCCTCCAGGCGCGAGTGCCCGCGACGACCGGCCGATGGTCTGCTATTCGACTAAGCGCCGTCCGAGTTATGTACCGATAGGCACAGAATCGTAAATAATATTGGTGGGGACTGCGTTACACAAACGCAGCACACTCCCAAAGCTGGCGCCGCCGGCAGCTCCGCGGAGCCCTGTCCTGTTTTACACTGCCCTGTTTTGTCAAATAAAATAACAGTTACGTTAATTCATTTCACCTCTTGTGTTGTGTTTAATGATGGTGACTACTGTAGATCTGCTACTTTCAAATGATTTCAGAGGAGAGGAGGACAAAACAGACAACATTACAATAAGGCATACATTATTATTTCATTTAGAAAAGAAGGTTTACAAAAAACCTTCTTAAAAAAAGTATGCAACTGGGGGAGCATGCTTACAATATTTACTCTTAAATATACTCAGGACCTCACCGTCACCTTGTACCTTCAGGACCTCACCACCGTCACCTTGTACTCTACTACCCTCTAGGGGTTACACAGATAATTCGACCCGGTAGATTTGGGTCGAGCTGACTCAAATTCGCGGCTGGGCGAATTGTCCTGGGTCGAAATCTCTGGTGACCAAGTAGAAGTATAGAACATTGGAAAGATGAAACACTCCAGTAAAGTAAAAGTACCTAAAAATTCTACTTAAGTATAGTACTTAAGTAAATTTACTTAGCTACTTTACACCACTGACTAGGCCTGTGTTCCCCAAAATGTATTTGTAAAGTATGTTTTTAGAGTAACACATCATGTGTGTTGTGTGCATGTGGACATACAGTTTACTGTTATGAACCTGACATTTATGAGAGAATGAATGAACCACTTAAGCCCTACAGCAGGGGTCTTCAACAGGGGGTCCTCAGAGTTACTACAGGGGGGCCGCCAAATCATTGTGTGATAGGAACTTTGATTTTTACATAACAACTTGAACCCTAGCATCCGTATGCTGAAGAACATTAGCCGAAAATAACAGATCTACAAGCTCACAATTTTTTTATATATTACTCCTGCTAATTTACATTTACTCCTGCAAATCTACAAGCTCACAACGCGTCGCAAGGCGAAGCATTGTGGGCTTGTAGTGAGCTTGTAGATCGGCTACTTTCAAATAGCCAAAGTATATACAGTGGTTAATGTATGTAAGTAACTAGTAACTCGTTTTCAAATAATCTTACTGGAGTAAAAAGTACAATATTTGTCTCTGAGATGTAGTGGAGTAGAAGTATTGAACATTGGAAATACTCCAGTAAAGTAAAAAATACCTCAAAATGTACTTAAGTACAGTGCTTGAGTAAATGTACTTAGTTACTTTACACCACTGAGTAAGAGTGAGAGGGGAGATGTATAAGACGGTAGTGAGACCAGCCATGCTGTACGGCGTGGAAACATTGGCACTGATGAAAAGACAGGAGGCGGGGCTGGAGGTTTCACAATTGAGGATGCTACCTTTCTCATTAGGAGTGACATATGGCAGGACATGATCAGACATGACTTCATTAGAGGATCAGCCAAGGTTACAATGTTTGGGGATAAAGAGAGAGAGAGGCCAGGTTGAGAATGAGATGGTTTGGACGTGTGAAAAGGAGGGATGAGGGGTACATTGGGAGAAGGAAAGGAGGGATGAGGGGTACATTGGGAGAAGGAAGGTGTAGCTGCCAGGTAAGAGGAGAAGAGGAAGGAGGAAGAGGAGATTCATGGATGAGAGAGGACATGCAGGTGGCAGGAGTCACAGAGGAAGAGTGCAGAAAACACATCCAGATGGAAACAGATGATGGGAACTGGCCAAAAGAAGAAGAAAAAAGAAGACTGGGTTTCACAGAATCAAATGTATGTTTTGTAATAATAATCAAAATCTACAAAGTATTCATATCATTTTAGTGGAGAAAAAGTACAATAATTGTCTCTGAGATGTAGTAGAGTAAGTAGAAGGGTCACCAGGGAATTCGACCCAGGACGATTCGACCCGGACCATTCGACCCGCTCTCGACCCGCTTGGACCTGACATTTCGACCCGGACCGCGAGAGACAAAGAGAGACAGAGAGAGAGAGAGAGAGAGAGAGAGAGAGAGAGAGAGAGAGACATAATAATAATGATATGTACATTCATT
The DNA here is from genome assembly GCF_963280865.1 of Gymnoscopelus braueri. NCBI lineage: Eukaryota > Metazoa > Chordata > Actinopteri > Myctophiformes > Myctophidae > Gymnoscopelus > Gymnoscopelus braueri. Next base: position 2,286,128 of record NC_137619.1, on the reverse strand, counting down.
TACCAAACAATTATTATTTGTCTGTCAGGGTGAAACAAGCCCAAAGGCTTTCAAGCACAGCCATTGAGATAAAGTATAGTTTTGGATCATGACGGAGGCGCGCCGAATCAGCAGACCTTGAGGCCAAGGAGTCGCGCCCGAGCGCCTCCAGGCGCGAGTGCCCGCGACGACCGGCCGATGGTCTGCTATTCGACTAAGCGCCGTCCGAGTTATGTACCGATAGGCACAGAATCGTAAATAATATTGGTGGGGACTGTGTTACACAAACGCAGCACACTCCCAAAGCTGGCGCCGCCGGCAGCTCCGCGGAGCCCTGTCCTGTTTTACACTGCCCTGTTTTGTCAAATAAAATAACAGTTACGTTAATTCATTTCACCTCTTGTGTTGTGTTTAATGATGGTGACTACTGTAGATCTGCTACTTTCAAATGATTTTAGAGGAGAGGAGGACAAAACAGACAACATTACAATAAGGCATACATTATTATTTCATTTAGAAAAGAAGGTTTACAAAAACCTTCTTAAAAAAAGTATGCAACTGGGGGAGCATGCTTACAATATTTACTCTTAAATATACTCAGGACCTCACCGTCACCTTGTACCTTCAGGACCTCACCACCGTCACCTTGTACTCTACTACCCTCTAGGGGTTACACAGATAATTCGACCAGTGGTTACTCAGTGGTGTAGTTACTTTACACCACTGAGTAAGAGTGAGAGGGGAGATGTATAAGACGGTAGTGAGACCAGCCATGCTGTACGGCGTGGAAACATTGGCACTGATGAAAAGACAGGAGGCGGGGCTGGAGGTTTCAGAATTGAGGATGCTACCTTTCTCATTAGGAGTGACATATGGCAGGACATGATCAGACATGACTTCATTAGAGGATCAGCCAAGGTTACAATGTTTGGGGATAAAGAGAGAGAGAGGCCAGGTTGAGAATGAGATGGTTTGGACGTGTGAAAAGGAGGGATGAGGGGTACATTGGGAGAAGGAAAGGAGGGATGAGGGGTACATTGGGAGAAGGAAAGGAGGGATGAGGGGTACATTGGGAGAAGGAAAGGAGGGATGAGGGGTACATTGGGAGAAGGAAAGGAGGGATGAGGAGTACATTGGGAGAAGGAAAGGAGGGATGAGGGGTACATTGGGAGAAGGAAGGTGTAGCTGCCAGGTAAGAGGAGAAGAGGAAGGAGGAAGAGGAGATTCATGGATGAGAGAGGACATGCAGTTGGCAGGAGTCACAGAGGAAGAGGGCAGAAAACACATCCAGATGGAAACAGATGATGGGAACTGGCCAAAAGAAGAAGAAAAAAGAAGACTGGGTTTCACAGAATCAAAAGAAAAACCAAGACAAGATAAAGAAAAGTAATAAAGAAACAAAGCTAAAAAGTACAGGAAAGACTGTAATGACATCACGCCCCAAAATAGAGATGCCAAGTTGAGTTTTAGTATCACATCCATTCAGCAGTGGTAGAAAAAGTACTCATTTGTTTTTACTTAAGTAAAAGTATCAATACTGCAATGTTGAAATACTCAGTTACAAGTAAAAGTCCTGTATTCAAAAAGTACAAAAGTATTGGTATCAAAATGTAGAAAGTACTCATTATGCAGAATGAGTTTTCAAATGTATACAGAAAATAGCAAAATAGCAGATCTACAAGCTCACAATGTGTGGCATCGCGACAACTTGTGAGCTTGTAGATCGGCTATTTTCAAATGGCCGAAATGTATTAGGGCTGAAGTGGTTAATGTGTGTTTTGTAATTATAATCAAAATCTACAAAGTAACTAGTAACTAAAGTTTTCATATAATTGTAGTGGAGTAAAAGTACAATATTTGCCTCTGAGGTGTAGTGGAGTAGAAGTAAAAGTACTGAAAACTGGAAATACTCAAGTAAAGTAAAAAATCCAAAACAAATTACTCAAGTACAGTACTTGAGTAACTGTACTTAGTTACTTTCCACCACTGCCATTCAGAAACACACACACACACACACACACACACACACACACACACACACACACACACACACACACACACACACACACACACACACACACACACACACACACACACACACACACACACACACACACACACACACACACACACACACACACACACACACACACACACACACACACACACACAGGGGGAGAGAGATATGAACAAGGCCATACATTCCTGGCCGGTAACTCCCTCTTTCTCCCTCTCTCTCCCTCGCTCTCTTTCAGAAAACAACTCACTCTTTTTCCCCTGGAACATTACCGAAGGCTGTGAAGCCAGACTGGAATAGATCTGAGACCGTTTTCTTTTCATTCTTATATTTAGTGAGATCCGGGGTTATTGATAAAACATTCAGGGCTGTATAGTCCCGCTCATCCAGGCCTGACAACAGCCATCCTGAAGTTTTCCATCTGAAGAACAGAATGCAGACCGCCATGTTGAAATCAGCCATCAAGTCACACAGAATAGGTATGTACTGATTTAGCTACAGTTTACAGTATTTAGTAAAGTAGATTATGTACTGTTTAACTATATTAACCCATTAAGACCTGAGGCTGATTCTAAAAATGTCTTCTAAATCCTAACAGTTTTCTGAAAAAAATTATGTTGCTAAATCAGTGGTGCTCAAACAGGCCCAGAGCCTAAATTGCGGCCTATAGGCAAGCATTCTCTGACGCCTCCCGCACCCTCCAAATATCAACCCAGGTGTCCCTGAGATTGACAGCGTCGCTGAGTCACGGTGGCCCCACCGACCTCCTCCAAGCGAAACACTCAGCATATAGCCAACACAGAGGCATTCAGACTGACACTTGTGACTCACAAGTATATAGTTTTCATGCAAACAGGTGGACTATTCTGCACCATGCATGACACAAATCTGGAGAATGGAATGGATGAGGAGGGATGTGAATGAATGAATAACAATAGAAGCCTCAGTCTATCTCACATTAAAACTTACTGCAACGTTAGTTAGCTGCTATGAGATAGACATAGCTAGACCATACTTCCTCTAAACACAGCACAGACAGTTTCCTTATCTGATTTATGCACAGTGCTGTGACCCAGGCTCTCATAAAAGCACAGAGTGCAACCCACAGCAGCCCCCGTCCGTGCAAGCCCTATACACGGCCTGCTGTCTCTATATAGGATTTAGGATTAGTTAGTTAAGTAATCCATATACCACTCCAAGTTAAATACAGAATTAATGTTTGTCCATGCCCATACCCTCTCAGACAGGAGGCAATGGAAGTTATGACCCCTGTGTGTAATTCACTTACAGCAGTGGGTATTATTGTACCTTGATCTTTTCCCCCTGATTCGGCATCGATACTTCCGATAGATAAAGCACCAGGACCAAAATGGAGTCACAAGGCTACGGTTCGTTCAAGACTTGAAAGTCATGAAATCTTGGCACAAGGTTTATTCCGCCCACAGTAAACCCCCACTTCTTTGACTGTACAGCTTATCGGACCAACAATGATCGTTTGGTAAAGTATATCTGAATGTTATTTGTTACTTGTTGCAGATATCTTGAACGCAACCACAGTGGCAGAATCCTTTCCTAGGGATGTCCCGATCACGTTTTTTTGCTCCCGATCCGATCCCTATCATTTGATTTTGAGTATCTGCCGATCCCAATTTTTCCCGATCTTTTCATTTAAAAAAATATTTTTTAATTATTATTTACTCATGCAGAATTAATTTTTATCATTTATTTTGTAGCAATAAAAGACAATATGTCTCAAAACACTGGCTGACAGTTGAATTATTGCCAACAAAATAAATGTTAATTAAAGAAATGAAGACAAATGCTTGCAGTTATTGCACATAGCCAAAATACAATAATAATATTAGACCATTGTCATTCAGGATGGAAAATAAAGTTGTCCTTTTGAGGAGAAGTGGAACTCATTTTTAAGTTTAGCGTGAGGGAGAGGGTCTCTGAGTACTACAGCAGGGGTCCCCAAGGTTTTTTAGGTCAAGGACCCCTTAGCTAAGGGAGAGATGAAGCAGGGACCCCCACTACATAATGTGTTGAAGACTAAACCTTTTCATTGACTTCATAGACTTGTTTGACAGCACTGTCATCAGTGTATTTATCAGACATTTAAAACTCTCAGTACTTAGTAAAGTTGACCCTAGGCTCTGTACTTGGTCTGCTCTTTTCCCCTCAGAATATAGGGATATTAGGGTTCATGTGGTTAATGTAAATAAAAGAAAAAGGTCCTATCATGTCTATACATCAACGACATGAATGCTGCCTGTAACTGCAAACTGTTCGTGTTCGCTGATGACACGGCACTCCTGATTTCGGGAGAGGACAAGTTGCAAGTTGAGGAAGCGCTCAGCTCTGAACTCTCAAAAATCCGTACTTGGCTAACCGATAACAAACTGTCACTACACCTTGGGAAAACTGAATCCATTCTCTTTGGGACCAAACATTCCCTCAGACAGATGGATGTAAATGATTTCAAGGTCAAAGTCGATGACACAATTATCTCTAGCAAAGAAGAGATTACTTATTTGGATTGTATTCTTGACAAATACCTGACAAGCATGGCGACAAAGGTGGTCAAAAGAGTAAACCAGATAACCAAATTTATGGGCAGAGTTTCCTCTTTTGTCAACCCTCAGGCCCTCAGGACCCTCTCAGGGGCCCTGATTCAGCCACTTTTTGACTATGCTTGCACCTCTTGGTACTCCATCACCTCAGTGTCACTGAAGACTAAGCTTCAAACCTCCCAAAACAAACTGATTCGGCTACTCCTCGGACTGGGGCCCATGACCCACCTTTCTCCCACCCATTTTGCCAGCCTAGGCTGGCTCAGGGTGGAAGACAGGGTTAAACAACTAAAATGGGACTGGTCTTCAAAATTGTAAATGCAAATTTGCAAGATATGCCCCCTATTCCCGCATACCTGAGTAAATACCTCCAAAAAGTTAGCGACACCCACAGCCACAATACTAGAGGGAGCGTTAACAACAATTTGGTACCACCCACCCTTAAAACAAATTCTCCTTCTACAGCACTGCCACCCAGGATTGGAATAGTCTTACCCCATCCCTCAAAAAATGCAGTTCGCTGGGCTCATTTAAAAGAGCCTTAAAAACTCACCTTTCAGGAGGCCAAAAGAGGAGCTAGTACCATTTTCCTGTTAGACAGATGACCCCCCCACCCCTGTTCTTGTACATAGTTTTTTTTTTCCCCTTATTGTACATAGTGTTCTATCGATCTTTTTCTGTATTATTTGTATTGTTATTGAACTGTGGTGCCACTATATACAGTATGTCTATGAATTGAATACCAAGGCCCTCATTGGAAACAAGTCCGCAAGGACTTTCATGAACGGACCTGTTAGACCAAGTATTGTAAATGTAATTGTGCTGTTTTTGCCTAATAAAATATTCAATCAATCAATCATCACACAAAGATTTGGCGACCCCCTGTAGTAACTCTGAGAACCCCCTAGGGGTCCCCGACCCCCTGTTGAAGACCCCTGCTCGACAGGGAATTACTTGATATCTACACTACAGAAAACACACACACACACACACACACACACACACACACACACACCCACACCCCCACACACACACAGCTGCCATTAATTAGTGCTGTTGATTGCCATGTGGTCAAATGAGCATACAGGCTCAACGAGCCATCGTTAACCTGCTAGTGTTACACAGCTGACTGGCAATAATATGCGCATTTGTGTTGAAAACGCATCGCATCTGATCACTCATCAAGGAAGTTGGAACAACTCTCTAAAATAGTTTGGCTGGTCAATTTGAGATGACAACAGCAACAAAGGCTAGTAGTAGACCTATATTAGAGATGTATGATGATCAGTTATTATTCCAGTGGTCTATCCAAGATGTTTTACAACGTTGACGACCAGTACGTGCTACTCCTCTTGCGTGCGTCTCCCTCAACGGTGCCACTGTGTGTGTGTGTGTGTGTGTGTGTGTGTGTGTGTGTGTGTGTGGGTGGGTGTGGGTGTGTGGGTGTGTGTGTGTGTGTGTGTGTGTGTGTGTGTGTGGGTGTGTGTGTGTGTGTGTGTGTGAGTGAGTGAGTGAGTGAGTGAGTGAGTGGAGAGGGGAGCTACAGCCTGCAGATACAGCGCCTTACAGAGACGAGAGAGACTTCTCCATACAAGGTGTTTTACCGAGGGAGAAGACGTTTCCATATGACTGTTAATGATGACTTTAAGACGTGAACATTGTCATTTTTGTTTTGTAACGTTAAATACAATAATAAAAATATTTTATTAATAAAATATATACAAAATATTAATATTATTTATTTATTTTTATTCCCGATCCCCGATCTTTTTTTCCCGATTCCGATCTTTTGAAAATGACGTGATCGGCCCCGATCCCCGATGACGTGATCGGATCATCCCTATCCATTTCTATCATGCATTCTACCTCACAAGACAATTGACTCACTGACTTGATCAAGGTCAGAAAGGGAGAACACAGCTGCACAGAACAGCATCGCTATTTCCTGCTGTCATGCAGCACCTCTTGAACTCGAACCCCACTCAGGGGAGGGAGAAAACCTTACATTCCCAGCTATTTCCTTCTAATTAGTGGCATGATTGATCCATGGACTATATAAACCATGTATCAAAAGGGAGGAGTATATATATTTAAAGCGCTTCTGGGGGTCCCTGGAACAAAATCTGGGGGTCTGCAGCTAAATGCATATCATTTTGGGGGTCCTTGACATGAAAAGGTTTGAGCACCACTTATATAGCAACATTTTTCAGGATGTTAGGATTTAGAAGACATTTGTAGAATCGGCCTCAGGCCTAATTGGGTTATTGCACTTCTTGTAAAACTAATTGTGTTGAATCCAGTCTGAAAACTGCTCATGGTCACTTTGAATAACAGAACAGGCATGTAACACTTATATTCTGGTATGAGTAGGGGAGAGCCGCTAAGATTGTAACGCGTCATGGTTGCAACAAGCATGTTTTCTCTTGATTGGTCAATTTTATCATAACGTCATCAAGTCAGTATGTGACCAGTGCTGTAATGGACGTGCCCAGGAAGTAAATAGTATTTATCCAGGCTAGAGAAAGTTATCGCAGAAAAACTGATTCATCTCAAAGTTAGTAAAAAAAATCATCTTGAGTATCTTTGGTCTACAAATCTTTCCTTTAATGTTGCTGAGAAAGATTCCACATGGTTGTCTGCATGTATCTGTTCTTCATCTGTTCTTTACATCGTTTTATTACGCTATGCACGTTAGTTCTGTTCTGTAAACAAAGCCAAAGCAATGGAGAGCAGAACGGCCCGATTGTAACACGCATCCGTTTAGGTGTAATCAATGCATTTTTCCATGGAATTCACTCAAACTGCCATCCAGTAAGATTTGACAAATTCCTTATGTTTGATACATTATCTTATCACATCCTTGGTATGAAAATAATGTAAAACAGTTGCTTGAAATAAATATAATTGATTTAAGCTGAAAACGATTTGTTTAATGCTGTTTTTTAGCAGTGTTAAATTAGTAACTCATGCAGTTACAATTAGTCTTGTCCTTTGCTTGAAAATATTACATACGTACCGCAGAGTAAAAGATTGAAAAGTGACGGCCCTCCACTACAATTATAAATCAATTATTGTTGCTTAATTAGTCCTAAACAGATAGTGACACAGACAAAACATTTTGTTTAAACATCACACCCTTGGTCTTAATGTAAAAGATGACTAATTTTGTGCTTTCTATCTCAGATACCTGTCCTGCCATGTCCTCAGTTAAACCAAGATGTTAATGCTGTGACCAGTGTGGAAAGAAATTCACTTCAGTTTCTAAACTCAAGTTACACCCAAAAATGCACACTGGAGAGAAGCCTTACTGCTGTGACCAGTGTGGGAGAGGCTTCACTCAAAGGAATGACCTTGAGAGACACAACAGAATTCACACTGGAGAGAAGCCTTACTCCTGTGACCAATGTGGTAGAGGCTTCGCTGTAATGTCTGGCCTGGTGACGCACAAGAGAATTCACACTGGAGAGAAACCTTACTGTTGCGACCAGTGTGGGAGAGGCTTCACTCAAATGTCTGGCCTGGTGACGCACAAGAGAATTCACACTGGAGAGAAACCTTACTGTTGTGACCAATGTGGGAGAGGCTTCGCTGTAATGTCACACCTTGTGAGACACAAGAGAATTCACACTGGAGAGAAACCTTACTGTTGTGACCAGTGTGGGAGAGGCTTCACTGTAATGTCACACCTTGTGACGCACAAGAGAATTCACACTGGAGAGAAACCTTACTGTTGTGACCAATGTGGGAGAGGCTTCACTCAAATGTCTAACCTTGTGATGCACAAGATAATTCACACTGGAGAGAAACCTTACTGTTGTGACCAGTGTGGGAGAGGCTTCACTGTAATGTCTAGCCTGGTGACGCACAAGAGAATTCACACTGGAGAGAAACCTTACTGTTGCGACCAGTGTGGGAGAGGCTTCACTCAAATGTCTGGCCTGGTGACGCACAAGAGAATTCACACTGGAGAGAAACCTTACTGTTGTGACCAATGTGGGAGAGGCTTCGCTGTAATGTCACACCTTGTGAGACACAAGAGAATTCACACTGGAGAGAAACCTTACTGTTGTGACCAGTGTGGGAGAGGCTTCACTGTAATGTCACACCTTGTGACGCACAAGAGAATTCACACTGGAGAGAAACCTTACTGTTGTGACCAATGTGGGAGAGGCTTCACTCAAATGTCTAACCTTGTGAGACACAAGAGAATTCACACTGCAGAGAAACCTTACTGTTGTGACCAATGTGGGAGAGGCTTCGCTGTAATGTCACACCTTGTGAGACACAAGAGAATTCACACTGGAGAGAAGCCTTACTGTTGTGACCAGTGTGGGAGAGGCTTCACTGTAATGTCTAGCCTGGTGACGCACAAGAGAATTCACACTGGAGAGAAGCCTTACATCTGTGACCAGTGTGGGAGATGCTTCACTCTAAGGTCTACCCTTGAGAAACACAAGATAATTCACACTGGAGAGAAGCCTTACATCTGTGACCAGTGTGAGAGAGGCTTCACTCAAATGTCAAGCCTTGAGACACATAAGAGAATTCACACTGGAGTGAAGCCATTTGGGTGTGAAATATGTGGGAAGTGTTTCACTCAGTATGGAACATTAAAAACACATAAGCGCAGCCATGCTGGAGAGAGAAGCCTTTCTGCTGTGACCCATCCAGGACCATCTCTATCTAACAGGGGGAACCTGAAGACCACCAGGACCTCAGTAAGTTTAATTATCTGTGTCTTTCTCTCAGGTCCAGGCTGCAAACAGTTCCACTATTAGAACAGGGATGGGTATCAGTAATGTGAAAATACAATCCTAGGGAGTGTGTATTTCTCAAACCACAATACACCTTCCTAGTGTGGAGTCAATCGTATTAGTTGTTTCCAGTATATACTAGTTTTAAGTGTGCATGTCCAGAATCGGCATCAGGTCAGTTCACCCAAAAATTGCTTATTTTCTATCTATTACACACGACATGAACCCTTGAATTCATGGAGATTGTTTAGTTTTTGTCGCATTCCTATAAGCCAATAATTTGATGACCGGGTGGCTGCTCAGAATGCGACAAAAACTGAAAAATCTCCATGAATTCAAGGCTTCATGGGGTGTGTAATTGATAGTCGTTATTTTGGTTGAACTACTACTACTTTAATGGTTTACTTTGACATCAACCTGATGGACGTCAACATGTTCCTCTCTCTCACAGGCTCTGCTGAGCAGCTCTGAGTCATCAGATGAGTGATGTCCACCTGGCAGGAGGATGAAGCTGTGTGTCTGATGTGTCAACAGGAGGATGAAGCTGTGTGTCTGATGTGTCAACAGGAGGATGAAGCTGTGTGTCTGATGTGTCAACCGTCGCTTGAAATACGGAACCGTCCCTTGTTTGGAAACCATAAAATACTTGTCCCTTATTAATAATATTAGATTATTAATAATAGCTCAGATTTATTTAGTGCTTTTCTAAGCACCCAATGTCACTTTACATAAAGAAAAGGAAGGAACAAACTTTATTAACTCTTTGCCTGTGGATTCTGCTAAGGCGTAGCCTGCCAGTGACGAGGCTCTTTGAATGATCCAAGCACCACCGAAGAAGAGTGCACCCAGGAATCACGTGATCACAACCAAAAAAAGCTAGTTTCCTTTCATGTCAAAGCTTTATAAAAGTATTTTTTTTCTCGTTTTTCCTTTTTTGGCAAAAAAAAACAAGCTACATTTAACACTGGCCATAACTCTGAATGGTGAATGAAAAAAAATGCTGTCCTATACTACGACACGCCCCTGCGTGTAATGAGCCGATCTCCGTGAGGATGGAGGTCACAGAGAATATTCCATGATTTATTAAAGGTTCAGTAAAATCGCTCGTTTTCGCTGGCAGCAGTGGCACACTATTACACTATTACTCTGGCAGTCAAAGAGTTAAGAGGAAAAAAACTAAAACATAAGTGCTAGATTAAAAGTTTAAGCATGGGTTAGGGAGACACCACGATTTTGTAACCCCTATTTTTCACCCAGTGCCAATGCCTAAGCGTGTAATCCTGGGCGCTACTCTCCCTCTGTCAGCCTGGGGAGAGCCCCGAACCCAGCTCATGCTTCCTTCAACACATGAGGAGCATGAGCTCTTCTTATCACCTGACAGGGGGGAGTTTCCCCGGTAGGACGTAGCACGTGGAAGGAACACGTTATTCCAACCAGTTCCTTTCCCCTCCATCAGGCGCCCCGGCTGGCCAGGGGGAGGCAGTGTAGAGACCAGGATTACTGCATGTTTTTTTGTAGGGAGACATTTTAACTAGACCTTAAGTGGGAAAAGCTATCCTGAAGGGGTGGGTTTTGAAGGAGAGGAGGGAGGGGGCATTTTTTAGATGGAGTGCATTCCAGAGGGAGGGGGCAGCAACAGAGAAAGCCCTTTCCCCCCAGGTACGGTACTTGGCTTAAAGGACACTGTCATTGAATGATTCCCAAAATTAAGGATCAGATCACTCAATGGTGTAAAGTAACCAAGTACATGTACTCAAGTACTGTACTTACTTTTTTACTTTACTGGAGTATATTGTACTTTTACTTCATTATAATTATTTGAAAACTTCAGTTACTACTTACTTTGCAATTATCAATTATTATATTATAAAACATACATTAACCACTTTAGCCCTATTTTATACATAGGCTATTAGAAAATAGACGATCTACAAGCTCACGACGCGTTGTGAGCTTGTAGATATGCTATTATCAAACATTTTGGTACTTTAAGTACATTTTGATACCAATACTTTTTGTACTTTTACGCAAGTAAATTGTGAATTCCGGCCTTTTACTTGTAACAGAGTATGTCTACATTGCAGTATTGACACTTTTACTTAGTAAAACTCATCTTGCAAGTTCAAACAGCTCATATACATAATATACTATAATACAGGTTGTTAACTAGACTATTTAACCTGTGTGAATTAAAGGCACTATTTAACCTGTGTGAATTAAAGGCACTATGTAACCTTTTTTTTTAATGCATAAAATGTAATCTGTATGGTAGACTTAGAGTTAATACAATCAGGGTGGTTGTATTTTGTCTCCCTGCTCTTCTATTGAGACATTTAGATGGTGTCAAAGGTCATGTCTCACCTAGACACAGGATCTGACACAAATTTTGACCTGATGGTCAAGATTCAATGTATCCCCTGAGCAAGCAGGCCGGCTCTATTAGCTCAATGGTAAAAATGTCAGCACTTGACGCAGGAAATGTTTAAAATGTTTATTCATAAAAGCATTGTAACCATTGTGGACTGCTTCCATAGTAGGCCTGGTGTGACTTGTAACTATAGTTCTACGATAAATTAGTATATAAGGTAATTAATCATCTTAATATATATTTTTTCTCCTTGTGTGCCTTTTATTATCAATTCCTTTTGTAAAGATGTTTTAACAGTGTTCTTAAATCATGTAACGCACATTCAGCACATCAAACTTCATTATCGTCGCTGTCAGGCAGAAACCTCATATCTCCAAATTTCATGTTTTTTTCTTCGTCCTTTAAAGCAGCACTATGTAGTTTGGGGTATCAGTGACCACTTTGGACACAAACAACATGGCAGCCAACGTCTTTGACTTCATTACCCAAGAGTCTTTGCAAGCATGTTCAGCGAGGACACGCTGTGATTGGCCAGTCTGCTTTGACTGGCAGTTCTGCCTTGGTGCCTTGGCAAATGCCAGGATGAAACTCACCGTCTCCCCTATATTACAGTCAAGCCCCTAGCAGGGACCCCCCTGAGTCTATACATAGTAATACAGTCAAGCCCCTAGCAGGGACCCCCTGAGTCTATACATAGTAATACAGTCAAGCCCCTAGCAGGGACCCCCTGAGTCTATACATAGTAATACAGTCAAGCCCCTAGCAGGGACCCCACTGAGTCTATACATAGTAATACAGTAAAGCCCCTAGCAGGGACCCCCTGAGTCTATACATAGTAATACAGTCAAGCCCCTAGCAGGGACCCCCTGAGTCTATACATAGTAATACAGTAAAGCCCCTAGCAGGGACCCCCCTGAGTCTATACATAGTAATACAGTAAAGCCCCTAACAGGGACCCCCCTGAGTCTATACATAGTAATACAGTAAAGCCCCTAACAGGGACTCCCTGAGTCTATACATAGTAATACAGTAAAGCCCCTAGCAGGGACCCCCCCAAGTCTATACATAGTAATACAGTAAAGCCCCTAGTAGGGACCCCCTGAGTCTATACATAGTAATACAGTCAAGCCCCTAAAAGGGACCCCCCTGAGTCTATACATAGTAATACAGTCAAGCCCCTAGCAGGGGCCCCCTGAGTCTATACATAGTAATACAGTCAAGCCCCTAGCAGGGACCCCCTGAGTCTATACATAGTAATACAGTAAAGCCCCTAGCAGGGACCCCCCTGAGTCTATACATAGTAATACAGTCAAGCCCCTAGCAGGGACCCCCTGAGTCTATACATAGTAATACAGTAAAGCCCCTAGCAGGGACCCCCCTGAGTCTATACATAGTAATACAGTCAAGCCCCTAGCAGGGACCCCTGAGTCTATACATTTATGGAAGGATGATAGTTATACCTTAAACATGTAACTTTATAATTTTGTGGGATAGAATATGCTATATAGTTGTTCAAAAGTTACATAGTGCGGCTTTAATGCCCTACTTTTTCATACAAAAGCCTTTTACATGTACACACTTAATACTATACGGCCCCTAACGGGCTCAACAAGGAAGTTGATGTCAAGCCATTTCTGTGAGTGTTCTCTTTTATTACTGCATTTATTGGGTGTGTATAGCCCATCTGTCATCGCATTTATGCGATTTTATTGTTCTTCTTTTGTCCCTTATTATTTTGTATGGCATTTGCTGTACCTTATTGTATTTTTTCACTGTAATTGTGGTCGTTACATCTAGGCGTTTTGAGGAGTGATTTTTATTTCTATTTTCCATATTGTCCTTTGACATTGTACAAAGGCTTTTTTCTACAGGGCATAGCAGTGGTGGCCATTTTGTGGTTCCACGCAAATTCACTCCATTCATTTTTCCCATAGAGATCTCCAAAAATATTTTTATCAATTATTTTAAGGCCAGAATCAAGCCATCCAGGGTCCTGGTGAATCGTGACCAAAAAACATTTGATTCTATGAAGAAAAATATATATATATTTAATTATATATACACTATATTTAATAAATACCATTTGTTATTTTTCAAAACATATTTCTCACAGAATCTTAATGTTTTATTGTCATGATTCACCAGGACCCTGGATGGCTTGATTCTAGACTTCAGATGATTGATATAAATATTTTTTTAAATCTCTATGGGAAAAATGAATGGAGTGAATTTAGGTGGAGAAACAAAAATAGGGCTTGCAACTCACTTTTAATGCTCCAAGGTTTATTCAAACAAACAGCAGATACTATTTAGGTGGAACTATAAAATGGCCACCACTGATTTGCCCTATACTGATGGTCCTCTAACCCCCCCACCCTTGACTCCCCAATTGGAGAATTGCCGTCAAAACATTTCCTCTGTCCCAGAGCTACAAGTCCTCAGTGTGGCACTAGCCAGTGCAACCTGAGCTTGTAGATCGGGTGGGTGTGTCAGTAGTTACTCATTCACAACAGCTGTTAGTAATTGCGATGCTGTCCTCTGTTTGTATATAAAACGCCTATTGCCTGTATTGTATCAACATTGTACCTACTTTAAATAAAATTCCTGGGAGCTGATATACAGTGTGCAGACTTTCCTTCCTCTCCTCAATGCGTATTTTCCCCAAATTAATTAATTAATTATAATGACTTAAATCATTATAATTTGGCTTGGTGGTTTATAACATATTATTCTGTGGTCTGACAAAATGTGAATACATAATACTGCTTATAGACCTACTTCCTGTTTATAGGCCGACTTCCTGTTAAGTGTACACAGGGGCTTTTACAGTATAGAATGGGATCACAGAGATACACATAGCCTCAAATAAGAGGGATCGTTTCAGAATTACTGGAGTGGACTTACCATCATCCGTGGTTATAGGATCCAACCAGGTGTGGACTTCCTGCATTGTAGTTTCCAAACTTTCCACCTTAGATTGGAACAGAAGATCAATCCATAGATTGGTGGCAGGGGACAGCAGAAGTCCTGGACTAGCTGACAGAGACGCTCTCCTCCTCGAGGGGGGGGGGGGGGGGTTCTCTGGAGTAGACGTTTCTGACAACTCTTAGCAGGAGTAGGAGGAGGAGTCTAGCAGCTTCTCTGCTTTCATTAACTCCTGCAATGACTGGATGTCTCTGCTGGTGCATGATGGGACTGTCTGGTCTAAAGTGTTTGGTAATCCTGCAGACAGAGGCCAACATCTTGGTGAGCATCGTCTGTAGAAAAGATGTCAATAAATATGTTTATTAACAACAGGCAGCTTGCCCGGTGATGCCGGGGTTCCAAGTACAAGAGAATGATGCTAGCACTCACGTTGTGTCCCTCACGTAATTTACTTGTAAAGTAAACAGGCAATGAAACGGACGCGTTTCGGCTCAATGCCTTCCTCAGTGTAATCAACTTTTAGTGTGAAATAAAAGCTCTTCAAGTGTAGAAAAATGTCTGCCTTTGATTTAGTCAAGTTTTATGTCAGGCTTGAGGTTTGTCTGATGACAAAACAACAACTATTAACCGTATACTGTCTTCATGCAGGCCTGAGTATGATAGTGAAACTAGTGGATTATACTATATGAATGTTACCAATGAAATGTACATGATAATGAGGGGTTTTGAAATGAGGCTTTGAAGGAAGGATTGATGTCATTGTCAGCTGAATGTTACACCCTTTGACACCTGAAGGACTGAAGAATGTCAAATATTGAAGGAAACCAAAGGCAACTAGTTTCACTCTTCTGTCAATTTGATGGAAGATGGTTTAGCAAAGGAAGAGAGAGATTGTGACATTGTGTTGACCGTGTTTGTGCACACAATGATATAAATGAGGAAAATCCAGTCCTATGACAATTACTTTTTTATTGGCAGTTGGTATGTTTGAATACAAATGTTATGTTTCATAATCTGTAACCTGGCGTGGCTAGGAGTTTACTTTTATTTGGCATCAAGGAAATTAAATAATGAATAACCTCTATAAATGGGGTTCCCCAACGATGCACAAATTCGCCAATGAGGTTTAAGACAAGAGTTTTTCCCCCAAATACATTTATTTATGTTTTAGACAGAACAGTATTTCAGTTTCAATACATAGATTTATTAAATGCCTACTTAAAATAGCAATGCAATGCAATTCATAAAGAACACATAGTCACAGTATACTAAAATAATGCACTGAATGTTGCAACCCCAAATATTAGTACATAAAGAAATAGCTCAAATAGAAAACAACAATAAAACTGAGGCTAAACAAAACAGCCGTGGTGAGAACTAAGGAAGTGGAAACAACAAACATTAGTACAGTATACAAACAATCACCACAACAAATCATTTATATACCTTGGATTGTCTGTGTTCTTTCATATCATCCCCCTCTCTGCACATGGACTCATCACTTCAGGACTCGAGACATGACCTCAACCTGGGTAGTTACAAAATAATGATAGTAGTAAAAATACTGCTTTAGTATTTTTAGTACAACCATCAAAACAACATCCATGCCTCATGTTACTCACCCAGGCAGGGAAAAAGATAAAAACATCAACATGAGACCCAGGTCACATGACCCACAGCCATCAGCCACCAAGCAGCCTATGTTTGGTAGACTGCAGGGCCTTTAAATACTCACACTGATTGTCAATGAGGAAGTGACAGTGCAGCTGTCCTACGGTGGCCCCTGAGGCTCAACTCTGACTGGCTACACATCCAACTCTCTTCAATGTACAATTAAATAAATACACACATTATTATATTGTTGCTGCATCGTGTTTTTTTTTGTAAATTAACGCCATACTTCATCCTCCTACATCGTCACACAAAAGCATCAAAAGTAGCAGATCTGCAAGCTCGAAACGTGGCGCGAAGTGACACTCTTTAAGCTTGTAGATCTGCTACTTTTGAATTTGAATCCTGAAAAGTAACAGTTTCGGACTTGGGTTTCCACTCGACAGAGATGATATTTTACAAAAGCCAACGATTGTAGTGTGTATAGGGGTAATTTAGTGATTAATTATCATTAAATGTCATGAATATCAATGAAATTATATATCACCAGTTTACCTGTTTTTAATACAGATCAGTCTCATAAACTCTGAAGGATTTTGAATTCTTGGCTGAGGCAGGGTCATAGATCATCCAACAATATACAAAAGACAAACAAGTTTTATTTCTAATCAAGGAAGTTTATTAACTCAAAGGCATAAGCCATAGGCAATATTAATGTTCCAATACAGCCATACAAGATGTCATTTCTGCTGTGGTCCCTGATTAGAACTTTATGTGCTAAAAATGGTATACTAATTGTTGTGAGCTCCTAGACAGAAAGAGATAGACAGAGGGGAAGGTAGGTGAGGGCTGAAAATAAATAGAGACAGTAGTTAAAGAGCCCTGTCAATAAGTTGATGAAAACAAGCCTAATACACATACAATCCTATTGCCGTTGCACATCAGATGATGGGAACAGACCTGTGATTGACAGGGCTCACTTCTCAAGTAGCGTTCTGGGGCTGTTGGTATTTGTCGCCTGCCTCACTGCCTGCCTGGCTTTCTTCGACACTCGTCAAGTGCCAGCAAGTCTTCACTGTTAACAACCGTCTTTTATTCTTCTTTAGAGTCTATATTCTTCATGAAAGAGAGATTGTAGATGATACTTTCTCTCTCGACTTTCCACTGTTGTGTTGAAAGGCACAACTTTGATTCCTTTGCAGTAGATGAACGCAATATTTAATGACTTGAAAATGTCAATGAATCTTGTAGTTCCCATTCAAACTGAACAAAACAAGAATACACCTAACTGACACTAAGACAAGAGAAGGCAAACAAACATATAGATAAGACCAGACAAGACCAGACCTAGATTGGACTGGGTATTGGTCATAAAGAGATGGTCTTTTATTCTCCATCCTAAATACCATGTGAAACTCAATCCTCTCCCTGTCATTGGCTGAAACACAGGAAGGTATGTTTAGAAAGAAAGGGGGGGAAGAAGAGAAATCTGAGCCCACAACAACTAATTAACTCAACCTAAAGTTGATTGTCTTACAAGGATTTATTGTCTCCGCCAGGCCGAAAGGCATGGCGGGAGTGTGTTTTGCACCCTGTCCGTCCGTCTGTCCGTCTGTCCGTGTGTGTCTGTGTGTGTGTCCGTGTGTGAACAGCTAATCTCCGACACCGTTGGCTTGATCTAGCGAAACTGTGCACACACACTCCCTGGATGCCAATTCAAAACCTTTGCCCCACATTTTTAACATGGGCCTGTTATAGCGCCACCAGGAGGCCGCTTTTTCCAAAAAACATTTTTATCTCTATAGTCATTAAACAAAAGGGGTCTTTCAGATTTTTCATAGTCCATCCTGATTGGCTAAAAATGGCTTCCAAAGTTTGCAGGACTGCTCCGTTTTGAACAAAATGCCTCAAATTATGAACACAGCATGCAATTTCCGTGAAACTTTGCATGCACATTCCCACTAGGCCGAGGAAGCAATGCCACTTGAAAAAGTTCTAATCAGCCTCATGGTGGCGCTATAACATGCCGATCCGTGTTTTTACCTATAACTGCACCGATCTGTGTAAAACTTGGTATGCGCACACTCCTTAGAGGTCAAGGAAAAACCTTTGCCCTGCATTTTTTACATCTGCCTTTTATAGCGCCACCAGGAGGCCGACTTATGTAAAACATATTTATTTATATTACTCCTTCCGATTTTATCCAAATTTCACGCAAATCGGTACACATGATCTCTATAGTCATGTGATCAAGCCGGATCTGTTTTTTTTCATATTCCATCCTGATTGGCTAAGATTCACATCTAAAATTTGCAGTAGTGGCTTTTGAACAAAATGCCAACAAATCATGAACGCAGCGTCCGATTGCAGTCAAACTTTGCACGCACATTCACACTATGTTGAGGAACAAATGCTACCCTTTTAACATTGGCCTGTTATAGCGCCACCAGCAGGTCTAATTTAGCTAAACAAACTTTTTTTGAACAAAATACCTAAAATCATGAATGCAGTGTCCTATTGCCATGCAAGGCCTAAGAAGAAATGGCACCCTTTTCACATTGGCCTATTATAGCGCCACCAGGAGGCCACAATAACCTACCTGACCTGGCTTCATTTATATCGATATTCTCCCATTGTAACTTAGTGTCACGCATCTGGTTCCTATTTAAAAAGAATATTGGAAATATAATGAATAATGAATAATAATAATCAAAATGATAATATAAATGTACCTTCATGCATAAGTGAAAGTATGATAAACAGTTGTACTTAATCATACTAATGTTACAAATATAACAGCAAGCTTACACAGTAGGACACGTAATAACCACTTGTTTAATATGGATTAATAACTATGAACGTATGAAAAGAACTCTGCCTCCAATCTTTGAGGAGTGCTTGAGGATCGATGATCTCAAGGTCATAGGTCGCAGGCCATTTGGTTGGAGGCGGAGCTCTCCTTGTGACAGCTAACTGTCACAGACTGCAAATGATGGCATTATATTTCCAGTTAAATGTGTCCCAAGTTTGTGTCCTGATATCATGGTTCCATGTCAGCAACATTGTCAATCCTAGCCAGAGGGTCTAGGAAACTCTGTGTGTATGTGCGTGCACATCAGTATATCTGTGCGTGCACGTGTGTGTGTGTGTGTGTGTGTGTGTGTGCGTGCGGGGCATGTAGACTGCAGGATGTGTGTAAACAGAGCTGTTTGGGGCATTTGACCTCTGGAGTCAACGGCTCCTTCTTCATATGCTTGTAGAGTTGTGTTCATTATGCATCAGCAAAAATGGAGATCCAGTTTGGATCGGTGAATGGTTTGATCATAGTGGAATATTCAATTGATAAACCCTCCCCCAAAGTTACTACACGATTATATGCCTTTATTTTGAGCATTAAAAAGACAATATTAACTTGACCAAAGTAGCCCAAAGAATGAGTCATTACATTTGATGTCAAGCAATTTGACTCTATAATGCAATTAGCTAGTAATTTAATGTAAGTTATTTACTACATCTACCACAAGGGGGCACTACTGGATAGATTATTTTTATGGTCTATCAATTTATTAAAGGAGCATTACACCCCTGGAAGAACTTGCAGTCACTCAATGTTAATCATATATATATTAATGATCTATTATAATATAGTAGATAACAGTAGCAAAATTTCAAATTTGCACCCTATGGCCAGAAAAATATAGAAGTCTTGACTTTGACTGGATGACTGGGGTTTGGCTGCATTACTACAATGACCACAATGCTTTGGGGCACTGCACTTCCTTGTGGGGAGGAGGCTGCGTGGGGGCGTGGTCTACGTTGTAACTTTCCCCTCCCAGTTCTCACTACAACAACATCAACAAACACATACAGCACATTGCATTGGCCAGTGTTGCCATGTCTGCTTATTATAAGCGGCTGGTTTCTAAAATGTAGTTGATATTTGGGCTCGTTTCCAAATGTTTTGATTGTTGTTTAAACCAGTGGTTCTCAAACATGTTCATGTACTTTTCCACGGACCCTCATCTGTGCACTGCGCGCCAACATATTTGCCAGGGAGACCCTACCAAAAATGTGTTGTTAAAATGTTTAAAAAATATTCCACATTTTGCACTTTTTTCCCCTCAAGATTTTTTGGAAAATAGCAGATCTACAAGCTCACACTGCGTCACATCGTTACGCGTTGTGAGCTTGTAGATCGGCAATTTTCAAATAACCCATGTCTAGGTTTCAAGTGCTCTTGGCACAGGTATTTTCTTTTGGGCTTGTTTTCATATACCTGGTTGCTTATTTCTCTCACAAGATCTGGCAACACTGAATGTTACGTTCCAACTTTTCCGACTTTTTTGTCTACCTTTGGATCACAAAACACGACATCGAAGCCATGTTCTTTCTTGGATCACGTGAAATACCCATTGCAAGTTTGCTATATCTATACCAGGATGCCAGTCCCATCATCACCGTGTCTTTGTTGTGCCAGCAAGCCAAGGTGAAACTATTAGTCTTGGCTGCTGTTGTATTGTGTTCTGTATTGATTTGATTGTATCTTATAGTAAACTAAATATATCATGTATAAATTAGCATAGTAACACTAAACGTGTGTGTCTGTGTGCGCGCGCGCACGTGCATAATTTTTTTTTCTACATTCCATCCCACCATGTACAGTCCGGTGCTGGTGACGTGACGTCCATCTTCTACTTGGGAGTCGGGACATCCATGGAGATGCAGCATAGTAGTCAACAATATAATAATAAAACAAAACGTTTCATACTCATGTCATGTGTGACTCCTTATTTCTGAGAGCATAATGTTTCACTGTCATTTCCAGTTATATTCTTTGGACTAAACTTATAGAAAACATGGGCATTACTTTAGAATGACATGCTAATGTTCAAATACTCTTGTCATACACACAGCCTAATCGTTTTTTTCCTCTTTTTTCAAATGAGACCGTTTCATGCTTTCAATTGGTGTATATGGATAATATTAGGTTTTACTATAGCCTATTGTATCTAAGACCAGTAAAGTTGAATCCAATGTGCTGGGGTCCCCAGAAAAATCATGATTACATGTAGAAGTAAATACTAACAGAATGTACAAGAGTTTTTCACTATTATATCTGTAATGCAATTATGTACCATTCTGCCAAATGAAAGACCATCTCCTATCATGAAACAGTTCAAAAGAACCCTTATAGAATTGGGGTTCACATTTTGTCATTATGAATGCTTATACAATGTAGAATGTACCGTGATCAATGAGTAGAGCAAGCAGGGTGTAAATGTAATCGTTTTATTTAGAAAAAGAATATGGTTGTATCTCAAAAGGCGAGTCCCAGGGGTCTTCATCAGCCGAACGTTACTCCATTTCCGCAGGCAGGCGAAACAACATTCTGTCCTGTTGAAAAGAACACATTAGATTACACTTGTAGATTAAATAGATATCATCCCACGTGAAGCCTAATCTATACTAATATTGCATGCAAGCCGCAAATAGCAGACCTACAAGCTCACAAAGTGTCGAGTCTGACGCGTTGTGAGCTTGTAGATCTGCTATTTTCGGGACCCGGCGACGTAGCCCTGAAACATGACTGTCATGGGGGAACTTCAACCTGGTGTTTGCACTTTCTACATGTACAATCCGTACATCTACATAAACGTTCGGATTTCAAATAAAAAGTGCTTATCCCATGACCACGGATGTTACAATTTGAATCGGGTGGGTCTAAGTACCAGTATCTTCCGTATTGTTTAATAAAAAAGCATTTTAATCCGATCAGTGGCCATTTATTATGCGACCCTTATGCGATCGGTAGAGAAGGTTTATGAGAAAATGACCACCGATCAGATTAAAATGCTTTTATTTAAACAATACGGAAGATACGGGTACTTGCACCCAGCCGATTCAAATTGTAACATCCGTGGCCATGGCATAAGCACTTTATATTTGAAATCTGACAAGAGACAAAGCATAAATTTGGCTTGTCACACAAGTGGTTTAGCTTTGCATTTGGCTAGCTATGGAACGACAATGTAAACAACACTGCTCTGCGTGCATGCGTCTATCAGAAGTCAACTACACATTGTATACTACTACCCTAACTTTATTAATCTCTAACATTAAAGCAATCAAGTACAATTACACTTGGATTATTATGTCAAATTGGCATAACGTTTACAGCAATCATTACTTACTCTATAAAGTAATTAATCCAAGCTGTGTCCAGCATGATTTCAGCATACAGCCTGTTGAATTCCTCTGCGGTGGAGCTGCTCTTCTGTGTTTTATGGTTCAAATAAATATCTGTTGTGTTAGTATTCCTCCCACGGAGTGTTTACCGACGCGAGCAGGGAGAAAGAAGGCTGATCCCACTCTTTGGGAGACACCCCTTGGGGTGTGTGTGGGGTTGGTCTCACTGAGACACCATGTAGTGCGGACATAGGTGAGAACCCGCGGAAAACGTCATTTGACGCTATGGGCAGCAAAATCGGCGAAGTTCCCCTTTAACTTTTTTGTAAAAAAAAGTTTCAGTTGAGTGTGCCTTAGATGTTCAGATAAATGAAATTATCACTTAAAAATAGAATGATATTTCTTCTACAGACATAAAGCACATTTTCTGTCAACATGTGTCAAGTCCAGCATTTATCACTGATCTAAGAACAAAGCATGTCAGACAATGTAAAAGGTGCATTTTGTTCAACTTAAATTTTTACTAATGTCTGCCAGTCTGTCAGATCTTTTCAAACTATTCTTATACATCAACTCTATATAAAAGTATAGAATGGTCTTTATCAAGCCTGCCTCAAAGCCCCTCAGTTTGGCCTTCTGCCCATCTTTCGCCGCAGGCTGAAAACCCACCTCTTCAGGAAACACTACCCTTCCTCTTTGCCTGGCCTATTTGTTGTTAACTAGTTGTACGAACTCTTGTTTTATTGTTGTATGGTTTTACTGGATCTTGTTTAGTCAATACACTTATTTGTTTTAGCTCTTGCTCATTTGATTTTGCTATTTTGTCTCATCCGTTTAAGAAAGTAGGTAGGTGATATATTGCACTTTTACCTTAGCGCTAGGTATACTCTTGGTTGCTTGTTTTTGCAAAAAATGCACTTGAGACTTCTGGTGATTAGTAGTTTTGTTCCCTACCTATGTTGAATGCACTTATTGTAAGTCGCTTTGGATAAAAGCGTCTGCTAAATGACTAATGTAATGTAAATGTAATGCCCTTCAAATAATGATCTGTCCTCATTTGCCCTTGCACCCCCCCCCCCACCCACCCACCCACCCACCCACCCACCCACCCACCCACACACACACACACACACACACACACACACACACACACACACACACACACACACACACACACACACACACACACACACACACACACACACACACACACACACACACACACACACACACACACACACACACACACACACACACACACACACACAGTCCCAGCTGTTTGTACAGTTTTCTCCTCTGCCTCTCTCCTGTCAATACAGTTTTTAAACTACATTTTCTGTGATATTATGAATCTTTAACTCCTCCTGACTCCTCAGCTCTGTCTTACAATGAGTCCAGTGACTATGATTAGTCCAGATCAATGAGTCCAGTGACTATGATTAGTCCAGATCAATGAGTCCAGTGACTATGATTAGTCCAGATCAATGAGTCCAGTGACTATGATTAGTCCAGATCAATGAGTCCAGTGACTATGATTAGTCCAGATCAGAGCATGTATGAACTGTTGACTTTTATACACATATTGGTTGTTTGTGAAAAATATTTTTTTTTAAACACAAAAGGTTTTTTAAATATAACATATATATATATATATATATATACATATTATATATATATGAATGCATTATTTCTGTAGACTTAAAATTGTTTCATTTGAAGGCCTTTCTACCCTGTCTATCTCTCTGTCTGTAAGAGTGAAATGAGGTCATGTCCCCCCTTGTTATGCAAGGAATCCACACACACACACACACACACACACACCACACACACACACACACACACACACACACACACACACACACACACACACACACACACACACACACACACACACACACACACACACACACACCACACACACACACACACACACACACACACACACACACACGGGGGGGGGGGGGGTGGCGCAGCGAAGACTGCAGGAGGGTTAAGTGATCAAGCACATGGGAATTACATTCCCTGTAAAGGTCTGTTTCCTCTGGTAAGCATACATAGTAATTAATTGAATAATCAAATGGTTTGTTAGTTTCTTATTCATGAAGCTACAGATCTCTTTCAGGTTTAAGGTTCAAGGTGTTTATTGACACAAATACAGGACAGCTGGTATCAGCATTATACTGTGAAATGAGTGAACTTCAAACTTCCTCAAGCATAATAATAGGGTTAAGGCAATATGAATTAAAAGCATATTAGCCATAAATAACCAACAAAGCATTCTAACCAAGTACAAAAGCATTCCAAGGTGTCCCAGGGCAGGTTCATTTGTATAGTGCATGGCAACAAGAACGTTTGTGGATAAAGAGAGAGAGAGGCCAGGTTGAGAATGAGATGGTTTTGGACGTGTGGAAAGGAGGGATGAGGGGTACTTTGGGAGAAGGAAAGGAGGGATGAGGGGTACATTGGAGAAGGAAAGGAGGGATGAGGGGTACATTGGGAGAAGGAAAGGAGGGATGAGGGGTACATTGAGAGAAGGAAAGGAGGGATGAGGGGTACATTGGGAGAAGGAAAGGAGGGATGAGGGGTACATTGGGAGAAGGAAAGGAGGGATGAGGGGTACTAATCAATCATCAATACTGCAATGTAAAAGTCCAGTATTCAAAATTTACTTGAGTAAAAGTACAAAAGTACTGGTATCAAAATGTACTTATGAAAGTATTCCTTATGCAGAATGTCCCATTTCACAAGTTTTCAAATGTATATAGTTTATAAAAATCTTTTGAAAATAGCAGATCTACAAGCTCGCGACGCATTGTGAGCTTGTAGATCGCCTATTTTCAAATGGACGAAATGTAGATAGGGCTGAAGTGGGTAATGTATGTAAATCTACAAAGTAACTACTAACTAAAGTTTTCATATAATTGAAGTGGAGTTATACTATGTTTATTTATTTGATATGGACATCACAAATTACATTGGACGAAACCAGATGAATTGCTTACAGTGTATATATACTAATTTTCAACTCCCGTCCACAAGCTTTTCTAAAATACAGTAACACCAATCTAAAACCCAATCAGGTACAAAAAAATAATAATTGTATAAATATATATTATACACACATATACACACCCATACATATGTATGCATACACATATATACACACACTCACATGTACTAATAATTAACATAATCAAAATCAATATCAGACCCAATACATTAACTAAACAAAAGAAGACATAATCATTCAAATAACCAATCAGTAACTATACATGTGAGCACAGTTGATTTGATTTCAACCATAAAGTAAGAGTAAAAGTACAATATTTGCCTCTGAGATGTATTTTACTTAAGTACAGTACTTGAGTAAATGTACTTAGTTACTTTCCACCACTACCATTCAGAAAAACGAATAACGCACATCCTCCGTTCCTTGGTGCTGAGCCAAGCCATAAGAACAGAAATATAAGAACCACGTGGGCCTCGCAATCTCACTTGTTGAATGTTCCAAAGGTTTTTTTTATTTATTTGTGACAAATATACAACGTTTCGACCCTTCCGGTCTTTTTCAAGTATAAACAAGAAATAGGAAATGACTAGCCTGACACTCAGCCTGAATGTTCATTTCATTTGGTTTCACTCCATTATTCAGTCTCATTCATCTCTCAGTGCAGCCGTTTTCTGAGATGGGGGCGTGGCCAAAGTGGGACTCTTTAGCGATTAATTCATACTGGATTAACTCAATCCCGATTGGTCCGGGCCGCCGGTTAGATTTTCAACCGAGAAAACTCGGCCTTTTACAGCGTCACCAGACCCTGAATGCGAGGCTAGCGATTTCAGGGGCTGGAGCCAGGCTAGGAAATGACGTCTTTTTATATAAAAAAATGAATCCAATTTATTCACTTATTTGTATAAAAATATGTAATTTCCTGCTTCTTGTTTATACTTGAAAAAGACTGGAGGGGTCGAAAGTCATATATATCTGCTGTTTGTCACAATCACAAATAAATAAAAGACCTTTGGAGCATTCAACAAGTGAGTTGCAAGCCCTGCTTTGCTCTTAGTATCACATCGGCCATGTTGTGCTGCCTCTTTCCACATGGCATGGCTCGTGTGACTTGCTTCAACATCTAAATCAAAGCAGTACTAGGTGAAGGGGGGGTAGAAGTGACAACTCATGTAATGTGCATCACACACACTATAAGGGGGGAGGGGGATATGGCCCAGGCCATACATTCCTGGCCGGTCTCTCTCTCTCGGTCTCTCGTGTCTCTCGGTCTCTCTCTCTCTCTCTCTCTCTCT
>NC_137619.1:2205596-2259213 GCF_963280865.1 Gymnoscopelus braueri | reverse complement strand
GTAACTAAAGAACAATATTTACCTCTCAGATGTAATGGAGTAGAAGTAAAAGTATTGAAAATGGGAAATACTCCTGTAAAGTAAAAAACATCCTCAAAAGTGTACTTAAGTACAGTCAGGGCCGCATTAACTGCGGAACTTAGTGGAACTTGTGTTCCACGGCCTGCAGCCTGCAGGGGCCCTGTGTGAATTATGTATTTTAAAAATATATATATTGTTGTAATTTTTTTTAAATGTATATTATTTTATTATAATATTATATATATTCTTCTTATTATTATTTATAAAAATGTATACATTCGGGCCCTGCTGTGTGAATTATATATATTTAGAAACATATGTTTCTTTAGTTTTAATGTTGCGCGGCAGAACAGATGCAAACCTCTTGCATACCGTCGCTGGTACTGATGTGTCACTTCTACTTCCTGTAAGTAGACAAAAGAATAAAACTACTGTCTACTAATCTTTACAAGCGGCTCTTATTTTGAAATCCTCCGCTTTTAGTGTAAGTTTGTTTCTGTTAACCAGTATGGCTCTGCTATCACGGTCTGTGAGAGCAACACAAATAAACAAGAACCATGTGGATTAAACGCAAGATTTGGGCCAACGTTCATATTTACGATATGAAAACCAGCTCCTGTGACTTAAACATTGTACAAACTTTGGAAGTGCCGTGCATTAAACTCTTTGAACCTCCACAGCATGGTGAGTTAATCTTACAATGAAGATGTGTGCGTGTGTGTGTTTGTTTGAAGTAGGCTTAGCTTAATTAGACTGTATCTCACGTGCTGTGTTTGAATAATGTAGCTCACGGTTGTTAATGTCATCTCTGTCTGTCTGTCTGTCTGTCTGTCTGTCTGTCTGTCTGTCTGTCTTAGTGCTACCATAATGTACAATATGAAAATCTAAATGACATATTCTAAATACATTTGTACTGTGCAAATAGCTGAATAGGATGGGGTAGTAGGTCTACTCTGTATTTTAACATCAGTCAGTCATAATGGTGAGCCATAATATTATTTTCTGAGGTGGTACAAAGGTTGAGAACCACTGCGGTAGACTTCAAGAGGTCTTTTTACTTTAACTTTTCAAGTACATTTCAGAGCCTGTACTTTTGTACTTTTACTTGAGTAATTAGTTGAATGAATACTTTTACTAAAGTCGCTTTTTACATAAGTAATGTATCTGAGGCTACTTCTACTTTAAGTAATGAAAGTGAGTAGTACTTTTCCCATCTCTGCTGAGTATTGTTTTCTCAATTCTAAACTTGAATTGTTGAATTTCTTATGAAGAATAAGAAAATAAATATGAAACATTTGTTACCCATCTCATCACCATATGTATAGTAGCCTACGACTGTAATGACCATAAAGTAACCTCCTTAATAATAAATGTAATTGTGGGATCGCTAAAGCGATCACACTAATGTTATTGCCACTCTTTATTGTGGGATCGCTAAAGCGATCACACTAATGTTATTGCCACTATTTATATACTATATTCCGCCCGTTTTTTGACGGCTAACTAGTCCTTCATACTTTTAGCTACAAACTCCGTTCCAACTCTTCAACGTTCGGCCTACTCAGGACATATCGGCTACCATTTGAATTTTTGAAATCATTTGTACTTTTAGAGATATTTCACTTTTTACTTCTAAAAAACTCCCATTCATTTCAATGGAGAAATTCATACTTTTAGCTAGTAAAAATACTTAAAAGTTGATAAAAAGAGTAAAAATACTTAAAAGTTGATAAAAAGAGTAAAAATACTTAAAAGTTGTAAAAATTAGTAAAAGCTACTTTAAAGTAAATAAAGTGACTAAAAATACTTTAAAGTAAATACCTTGAGTAAAAATACTTAAGAGTACTTATATTGAGTAAAAATACTTAAAAGTACTCAAAATGAGTAAAAATACTTAAAAGTTGAAAAAAATAGTAAAAATACTTAAAAGTTGATAAAAAGAGTAAAAATACTTAAAAGTTGTAAAAATTAGTAAAAAATACTTTAAAGTAAATAAAGTGACTAAAAATAATTTAAAGTAAATACATTGAGTAAAAATACTTAAGAGTACTTATATTGAGTAAAAATACTTAAAAGTACTCAAAATAACAATACAAATACTTTAACACCTTTCAAACCTTTCAAACCTTTCAATCCTTCAAACCTTTAGAACCTTTAGAACCTTTCAAACCTTTCAAACCTTTCAAACCTTTCAAACCTTTCAAACCTTTAGAACCTTTAGAACCTTTAGAACCTTTAGAACCTTTAGAACCTTTAGCACCTTTCAAACCTTTAGAACCTTTCAAACCTTTCAAACCATTCAAACCTTTAGAAACTTTCAAACCTTTAGAACTTTTAGAACCTTTAGAACCTTTCAAACCTTTAGAACCTTTCAAACCATTCAAACCTTTAGAACCTTTAGAACCTTTAGAACCTTTCAAACCTTTCAAACCTTTCGAACCTTTCAAACCCTTCAAACCGTTCAAACCTTTCAAACCTTTCAAACCTATAACACTACTAACACTATCAATACTCAATACCAGCAACATTCTTAGCGATCCCACACTGTTTCTTCAGGAACAGTACCTTCTAGTTATTATTATATATTCCGCCCGTTTTTTGGCGGCTAACTAGTCCTTCATACTTTTAGCTACAAACTCCATTCCAACTCTACAACGTTCGGCCTACTTAGGACATATCGGCTACCATTTGAATTTTTGAAATCATTTGTACTTTTAGAGATATTTCACTTTTTACTTCTAAAAAACTCCCATTCATTTCAATGGAGAAATTCATACTTTTAGCTAGAAACTCTGTTCCAACTCTATAACGTTCAGCCTACTTAGGACATATTGGCTACCATTTTAATAATTTGTACTTTTAGAGATATTTCACTTTTTAAATAGTAAAAATACTTAAAAGTTGATAAAAAGAGTAAAAAGAGTACAAAATTAGTAAAAGCTACTTTAAAGTAAATAAAGTGACTAAAAATACTTTAAAGTAAATACCTTGAGTAAAAATACTAAAGAGTACTTATATTGAGTAAAAATACTTAAAAATACTCAAAATGAGTAAAAATACTTAAAAGTTGAAAAAAATAGTAAAAATACTTAAAAGTTGATAAAAAGAGTAAAAATACTTAAAAGTTGTAAAAATTAGTAAAAAATACTTTAAAGTAAATAAAGTGACTAAAAATACTTTAAAGTAAATACCTTGAGTAAAAATACTTAAGAGTACTTATATTGAGTAAAAATACTTAAACTTACTCAAAATGAGTAAAAATACTTAAAAGTTGAAAAAAATTGTAAAAATACTTAAAAGTTGATAAAAAGAGTAAAAATACTTAAGTTGTAAAACTTAGTAAAAAATACTTTAAAGTAAATAAAGTGACTAAAAATAATTTAAAGTAAATACATTGAGTAACAATACTTAAGAGTACTTAAATTGAGTAAACATACCCAATTTAACCCAAAATAACAATACAAATACTTTAACACCTTTCGAACCTTTCAAACCATTCAAACCTTTTGAACCTTTCAATCCTTTCAATCCTTCAAACCTTTAGAACCTTTCAAACCTTTCAAACCTTTCGAACCTTTCGAACCTTTTGAACCTTTCGAACCTTTCGAACCTTTAGAACCTGTCAAACCTTTAGAACCTTTCAAATCTTTCAAACCTTTCAAACCTTTAGAACCTTTCAAACCTTTCAGACCTTTCAAACCTTTAGAACCTTTCAAAACTTTAGAACCTCTTAAACCTTTAGAACCTTTCAAACCTTTCAAACCTTTAGAACCTTTCAAACCTTTAGAACCTTTCAAATCTTTAACAGTACTAACACTATAAATACTCAATACCATCAACATTCTTAGCGATCCCACACTGTTTCTTCAGGAACAGTACTTTCTAGTTTATATTGTTATAAAAGCATATTTTATACTATTAATTATCTAATTATGTATATCATTATAAAGTTGTTGTCGGGCAGAAACCTCATATCTCCATATTTTTTCCGTAAATGAACGCCCTACTTCATCATACAAGAGTGTTGCAAAGATGGTGAAAATAGCAGATCTACAAGCTCACAACAAGTCACAATGAGCTTGTAGATCTGCTATTTTCACTATCTTGAAATGTTTTTAAAATTATAATAAAAAAGGAATGATTTTGGACATACAGCGACATATCGTTGTTGTCGGGCAGAAAACCTTGCATCTCCATATTTAGACTTTATAACTTTTTTGTAAATGAATGCCTTACTTCATCATACAAGAATGTCAGAATAGTGAAAATAGCAGATCTACAAGCTCTTTGTAGATCTGCTATTTTCACTATTTTAAATGTTTTTGGGTGGTGTAGTCGCCCCTATAAGTGGGGATGGGACACCTCATTAGTATTAGTTTCCTGCACTGTGATTGGCCCACTTGGCCCACTGTCCTGTACTGTGATTGGCTGACTCTATTGGCTGACTCTATTCAGCACTGTGATTGGCTAGCGAGACACATGATGACATTAATAACCTATAAATAGGATTATGCACTTCCAAAAAATACATTTTTTTTGGAAGTGAGCTTCCGTCACTATGATGACCACTGTGATGACCACACCGCCCACTTCACACTGGGTGTGATTTTTTTAAATAGTAATAAAAAAGGAATGGTTTTGGACATACAAGGTTTTCACTTGACAGTGACTTTTTTTTATTTATATCTTCATAAAAAAATCATCATACTATTAAATATCAAATTGTTCATATTATTATTACAGCATATCGTTGTTGTCAGGCAAAAACCTTGCATCTCCATATTTACACTTTTTCTGTTTTTTTTAAATTAATCTCTTATTTCATCATACAAGAGTGTTGCACAAAAACAGTGAAAATATCAGATCTACAAACTATTTGTAGATCTGATATTTTCACTATTTTAAATGTTTTTTTTAAATAATAATAAAGGAATGGTTTTGGACTCAAAAGGTTTCCACCTGACAGAGACGATATATAAATACAAGAACCGTCCATATGACCATATATAGCAGTGGTTCATATGACCATATATAGCAGTGGTTCATATGACCATATATAGCAGTGGTTCATATGACCATATATAGCAGTGGTTTATATGACCATATATAGCAGTGGTTCATATGACCATATATAGCAGTGGTTCATATAACCATATATAGCAGTGGTTCATATGACCATATATAGCAGTGGTTCTCAAACTTCATTGTGTCAAGGACCCCCAAATTGATGTGTATTTGGCCGTGGACCCCCATCTGAAAAGTTTTTGTGCCAGGGACCCCAGAAGAGAAGATTTATGTTAAAAGCATTTTCGATTTTACTCTAAAATGTTCACAAATCACAGATGTACAAGCTCACAGCGCGGCACGATGTGAACGTATAAATGGATAAAGTGGTTAAAATTATTGTGATGTTATATTAACTACTTTTGATGGAGACCCCCTGGAACCCCCTCAAGGACCCCTGGGGGTCCCCAGACCCCACTTTGAGAACCACTGATATATAGGACTATGTCCATATATAGGTCCACTATCTGTGGACTTTTGTTGTTGTTTTTGTTTTTAATTTTTTATGTTCGAAATAAACATTCATTCATTCATTTATTTATTCATTAATTGGCATATGGAGAACCGGTTGTCCAGAACCATCGATCCAACCGCTATCACCATATATGGGCATGCCCGTATACAGTATGGGCATATAGACCCCTTAACAGACGACATCACACTGATAAGAATCAGTATGCGTGCAACCAGTATGCGCTCAATGAAACCCATTCTGTCAGGTCTCGCTAGGACGCGCCTCACTAGCCAACACACAAGAGGGGGTTGGGGTGTGCTGAAACCAGCGCACCCCAAAACAACAGGTTGGGAATTGATTGCGTGAAACAATCACCTGTGCGTCCAGTCTCAATGTTAGTAAACAAATAATTGGTCTATACTGATGACATCAGGGATCTCCATATATGGGTATGAAAGGGACACAGACAGGCTGACAGACGGCTACAACAGGTATTACATAAACAGGTGGGACATAATTATTCAACTTTTATATTTGATAAACATACTTACTGGACAGTTTCTGCACTTTGTCCTCAGCGACAGACAGCCTCCTTTCTACTGTGGACAGCTGAGCATCATGAGCTGAAATCAATACAACATGAATATTAAATCAATACACCATGAATATTAAATCAATACAACATTAATATTAAATCAATACACCATGAATATTAAATCAATACAACATTAATATTAAATCAATACACCATGAATATTCAATCAATACAACATGAATATTCAATCAATACAACATGAATATTCAATCAATACAACATGAATATTCAATCAAAATGCTCCTTCGAGTGGATTATATGGATCAAACACACAATAAATAACATGATGAAAACAAGATCAGATCTCTGAGCTCAACTGAATTAATTATAAAGTACATTAAGACATTTTTCAACACTGTCCTCTCATATATGGATTGGCTGAACATCATTCTGGTCTAATTACCTCCATTTTCTTTCTTCAAGTTCACCACCTGCTGTTCACTGGTACTGAGTCTGGTCTGGATGATCTGGACCTGGCCTTCACTGGTACTGAGTCTGGTCTGGATGATCTGGACCTGGCCTTCACTGGTACTGAGTTTGGTCTGGATGATCTGGACCTGGCCTTCATTGGTACTGAGTCTGGTCTGGATGCTCTGGATCTGGTATTCACTGGTATTGAGTCTGGTCTGGATGCTCTGGATCTGGTATTCACTGGTACTGAGTCTGGTCTGGAGGACTTCGACCTGCTTCTGGCTGGCAGTCAATTCGGCAGCCATTTCTGGAAAACATATCACAGAGAAAGATTCAACCTGTACCTTTGCATATTCTTCAGCCTGCATTTTTTCCCCCTAACCAGCATTTTATTTTGCCATACATTCCATCTCATGTTTGGTGATGGCCAACTCCACCCGAATATTAAACACTTTAGACGGCCAATAGGGACGGGCTGTAATTTGCTGATGCCCTGCCCCCTCTGTGTTCCTGTTGGCTGGGCTTTAACCTGTTAACAATTCTGTATAATTTACAAAAAATGTCTATACACAGCACACCCAAAGTAAATTGATTGTTGTTCTTGAACCATTTGGAATAAATGCATGGGCATGGTCTCATTTTGAAGGTTTACCCAGCAAAACTAATCAACTCTATGTGCAACGGAAATTGAGTAATACAAGTACTGGAATAGAAGGTTTTACATTTTCGCCTAAATATTTTCTATAAATAGATTATAACACTGTTATTATCATATATGAGCTGGAAAACACAATGTGGCCAAAGTATCCAGATCTATGATCAATAAGCTCAAAGCAATAGGTTTTGATGATACGTCGGTGAGCTGGATGAGATCCTACCTGGAAGGGAGGGAGCAAGTGGTGGAAGTAAACGGCACCCAGTCCCCTCCCCTCCCAGTGACTTGTGGTGTTCCGCAAGGAAGTATACTAGGACCTTTACTGTTCCTGATATATGTGAATGATATGTCTTCAGCTTGCAACTGCAAACTGTTCCTGTTCGCAGATGACTCGGCTCTGCTGGTCTCGGACAGGGACAGGCTGCAGGTTGAGAAAACTCTCAGCTCTGAACTCAACAAGATCTGCATCTGGCTCTCTGACAACAAACTATCATTACAACTGGGTAAAACTGAATCCATCCTCTTTGGGTCCAGTTCTAACCTTAGCAAGGCTGAGAGTTTCACGATCAAAGTGGGCGATGACGTTATCACAAGAAAGGAGGAAATTATCTACCTGGGTTCCATCTTGGAGGCAAACCTCTCCGGTAACAAAAACGCCAAAAGAGTGATCAAAAAGGTTAACCAAAGAATACGCTTTTTGTATAGGATTGGACGTCTAGTCAGTAAGAATACTTTGAAGATTCTTGCAGGGGCCCTCATACAAGGTTATTATGATTATGCATGCACTTCATGGTATCACAACACCTCCAAGGCCTTAAAAACAATGCTCCAAACATCCCAAAACAAACTAGTAAGGCTACTTCTTGGCCTCAATCACAAAACCCATCTAACCCCTGCTCATTTTGCTAGGATTAGATGGCTTAGGGTTGAGGACAGAGTACAACAACTTGCTATGGGCCTGGTCTTCAAGATACACTACAACATTGGGATCCCCCTGTATTTGTCAAAATACTTCCAAAGTGTTAATGAAGTCCACGATCATAACACCAGAGGCAGCTCCACAAATCATGTTCAACCCAGATTTGGCTCAACAAAGGGAATGAACTCGTTCTCATGCTATTCATCAAAAATGTGGAATGCCCTACCAAAAGGAGTAAAAAACCCTACTCACTTTCAAAACTGCCCTAAAGATACACCTTCAGGAGGCTGCAATTCGAAAATGGCCCCTGTCTTAACCTACCCCCACACACACACACACACACACACACACACACACACACACACACACACACACACACACACACACACACACACACACACACACACACACACACACACACACACACACACACACACACACACACACAATTTGAGTGGCAGGTAATAATAATAATACTAATAGCTTGAATTAATATATAGCCTTTCATAAACCCAAGGACGCTTTACATCAAAAATAATGAACAACTAACAGGCAAACTAACTAACAAACACAACAACAAACAACTATATGCCATAAGCCTGAGAGAATGATAATGATAATGAATTTATTTATATAGCGCTTTTCCAAACAAGATTACAAAGTGCTTTACATATAAAAGAGCAGCATCTGTAATAACCACACAGGTTAAAACAACATACATAAAAGCAACACATAGAATCAATAGGTCACATGATTACAACAATTAACAAAGAAGAAAGAGCAATTAAAAACTGATAATATGAAACCCGAAAGCACAAGGCAAAACAGCTAAGAAAAGGCCTTAACATAAAGGTAGGTTTTAGAAGTGATTTAAAAGAAGACACAGATCTTGCTAGCCTCAGCTCTATGGGCAGGGCATTCCAAAGCGTGGGCGCCCGGAATGCGAAAGCCCGATCGCCCCGGGTGACGAAATTAGACGTAGGGACTGTAAGGAGAGCCTTACCCGTGGATCTAAGGCGGCGCCCATGTTCATAGGGGGCCAGCAAGTCTTTGATGTATCTGGGGGCCAGTCCCTGCCAGGCTTTAAAAGTTATCAGTAAAATCTTAAAATCTATTCTGAATCTAACAGGTAACCAGTAGAATAGGTGTCTTTTCAAGGCAGCTTTAAAAAAGTCCAGTGTTGGAGCATGGCGAATCCCTATTGGGAGCGAATTCCACAGGGTGGGGGCTGCCACACTGAAGGCTCTGTCCCCGAAGGTTCGCTTGTTTGCGTTGGTGACAGAGAGGAGGTCCAAGTCTGTGGACCGCAGGGTCCATGACAGAGTCGGTTTATGGAGTAGGCTTGAGAGGTACTGTGGAGCGAGGGCGTTTTGACATTTGTAGGTAAGAAGGAGTTTGTAAAGGATGCGGAATTGAACAGGAAGCCAGTGCAGTTGTTTACGGGTAGGGGTGATGTGCTGCCAAGGCTTGGTGCGGGTGAGAACTCTGGCAGCTGAATTTTGGACATACTGGAGCCTATCCAGGTATTTGTTTGGGAGCCCAAACAGGACT
Organism: Gymnoscopelus braueri; assembly: GCF_963280865.1. NCBI lineage: Eukaryota > Metazoa > Chordata > Actinopteri > Myctophiformes > Myctophidae > Gymnoscopelus > Gymnoscopelus braueri. Next base: position 2,249,543 of record NC_137619.1, on the reverse strand, counting down.
CCATTGCAGTAGTCCAGACGGGAGGTTACAAATGCATGAATGAGGGTCTCAGCCACAGAATCGGAGAGTGAGGTACACACACACACACACACATTCTCTCTCACACACACACACACACACACACACACACACACACACACACACACACACACACACACACACACACACACACACACACACACACACACACACACACACACACACACACACACACACAATTTGAGTGGCAGGTAATAATAATAATACTAATAGCTTGAATTAATATATAGCCTTTCATAAACCCAAGGACGCTTTACATCAAAAATAATGAACAACTAACAGGCAAACTAACTAACAAACACAACAACAAACAACTATATGCCATAAGCCTGAGAGAATGATAATGATAATGAATTTATTTATATAGCGCTTTTCCAAACAAGATTACAAAGTGCTTTACATATAAAAGAGCAGCATCTGTAATAACCACACAGGTTAAAACAACATACATAAAAGCAACACATAGAATCAATAGGTCACATGATTACAACAATTAACAAAGAAGAAAGAGCAATTAAAAACTGATAATATGAAACCCGAAAGCACAAGGCAAAACAGCTAAGAAAAGGCCTTAACATAAAGGTAGGTTTTAGAAGTGATTTAAAAGAAGACACAGATCTTGCTAGCCTCAGCTCTATGGGCAGGGCATTCCAAAGCGTGGGCGCCCGGAATGCGAAAGCCCGATCGCCCCGGGTGACGAAATTAGACGTAGGGACTGTAAGGAGAGCCTTACCCGTGGATCTAAGGCGGCGCCCATGTTCATAGGGGGCCAGCAAGTCTTTGATGTATCTGGGGGCCAGTCCCTGCCGGGCTTTAAAAGTTATCAGTAAAATCTTAAAATCTATTCTGAATCTAACAGGTAACCAGTAGAATAGGTGTCTTTTCAAGGCAGCTTTAAAAAAGTCCAGTGTTGGAGCATGGCGAATCCCTATTGGGAGCGAATTCCACAGGGTGGGGGCTGCCACACTGAAGGCTCTGTCCCCGAAGGTTCGCTTGTTTGCGTTGGTGACAGAGAGGAGGTCCAAGTCTGTGGACCGCAGGGTCCATGACAGAGTCGGTTTATGGAGTAGGCTTGAGAGGTACTGTGGAGCGAGGGCGTTTTGACATTTGTAGGTAAGAAGGAGTTTGTAAAGGATGCGGAATTGAACAGGAAGCCAGTGCAGTTGTTTACGGGTAGGGGTGATGTGCTGCCAAGGCTTGGTGCGGGTGAGAACTCTGGCAGCTGAATTTTGGACATACTGGAGCCTATCCAGGTATTTGTTTGGGAGCCCAAACAGGACTCCATTGCAGTAGTCCAGACGGGAGGTTACAAATGCATGAATGAGGGTCTCAGCCACAGAATCGGAGAGTGAGGTACACACACACACACACACACATTCTCTCTCACACACACACACACACACACACACACACACACACACACACACACACACACACACACACACACACACACACACTGAGTGGTAGGTACACCCACACATTCACTCAGAGACTTCTTCATTTTGTGTCCAGGGACACATGAGCACATCATCAACTCTATACATATCATCCACTCAGCAGCACCACAATACATGACATCATACACACCTCATACTGAGGACCACAATGGAAACAAGCTGTACGCTTATCCTTTTGATTATGGTGAGTCAGATGTATGTTATATACATGTTTTATTTCCTGATCAATAAAGATATCAATCAATCAATCAAACAAACAAACAAACAAACAAACAAACAAACAAACAAACAAACAAACAAACAAACAAACAATCAATCAATCAATCAATCAATACCTGCAGAGTACCTGGTTAAACATTGACCAAGCCACAGACTCAGACAGACAGAACAGTAACACGCTCGTGTGAACAACCCTCCACAACAACCCCTCATTCTGAAACTGTCTTTGTTGATGTTCTGATGTCCAGAATGAGAATGTGACTATATTTATTTAGTTTCCCTGGTATGCTGTCTTGTTTTTATTGGATGGAAGTGTATATGGATATTAAGACATGTTTACCATGTCTTAAGCCACGTTTTCACTACAGTGCCAGAACTTTTCCAGCTAAATAATTAGATTTAAAGATAAACAGTGGTGTAAATTAACTAATTACATTTACTCAAGTACTGTACTTAGTAGATTTGAGGTATTTTTTACTTTACTAGAGTATTTCCAATTTCCAGTACTTTTACTTCTACTCCACTACATCTCAGAGGAAAATACTTAAAGTACCAAAAGTAAAAGTACTTATTGTGCAGAATGTCCCATTTCAAGGCCGTCAACTGTATAGAAATCTTTTGAAAATAGCCGATCTACAAGCTCACAATGCGTCGCATTAGGACACATTAACACATTGACTGCCAAGGGGTTTTCTAGAACAGGCTTTCCCACTGCCAAGGTTTTTGACCATTCTGACTTATTTTTGAGGGCCCACAGAAGATTTTGTATTAGGACTATGAAAACATAGAATATCTCAAAAGAAAGCTTAGAATCTCTTCTTTCATCTGAAAAAAAAGTTGATACCATGCTCCGTTTTTTAGCTAGAGGAGTTTGAATACAGCTTGGTTTTCACCAAAAAGAGGCCTTTTTCTTCAGAAGCTGAGATATGAGCGTTTTAGTAAATGACACACTGGCATAACTTGATTTCAAAAGTGTTTGACATTTATTTTGCGCCTTCATTGACATCAGTCATGTAAACAATACTTGTTTATAAAAAAAAAAATCAAAAAAAAAAAAAAAAATCAGCTCAATTCAAACAACATTTTTCACTTTTTTTTTTCAAATAAAGAATAATAATTCCAAATTCAAAGTGCAACACATAGGTCATTGAGAGCTTCCTTTTCCAAACTTTTTGCAACAGTCAAAATCTCAAGCTACAGTACATTCATAGCAACAAATAGCAGATCTACAAGCTTGCCTTTTTTCCTTTATGCCATTTATGACAATTTGTTCAACATCAAAACATTGGTGCAATTAGTGCAAAATATATAAATAAAAAGTCTAGACAACAGTGTTGTGCATACTAGGCAGTGTGTAGAGGTAGGTTGAACAAAGAAGCAGCCGTTCCACTGTAAAGAACAAAGTGCAAGTCATTTCAAACTAAATGTAACTACATAAAATAATAATAATTCCAAGTTCAAAGTGCAACACATAGGTCATCGAGAGCTTCCTTTTCCAAACATACTACATTCATAGCAACAAATAGCAGATCTATAGTTTGCCTTTTTTCTTTATGCCATTTATGACAATTTGTGAATCTCTAGGGAGTTCAACAACAAAAAAGTTCAATAAAAAAATTGGTGCAATTAGTGCAAAATAAATAAATAAAAAGTCTAAACAGTGTTGTGCATACGGCAGTGTGTAGAGGTAGGTTGAACAAAGTAGCAGCCGTTTCACTGTAAAGCACAAAGTGCAAGTCATTTCAAACTAAATGTAACTACATAAAATCAAAATAAATAATAATCATTCAAATCAATACATTGGTGCAATTAGTGCAAATAAACAAAAATAAAGTTCTTCAGCGTGCGTCTACCCTTTTCCTACCCTGAAACCAAATGGACCCGTAAACTAATACTTATCTACGTTGTGGTAACGCCATGTACATTCTCCTTCGTGCAAGGGCACAAGACAGGACTTGCACTCATACCTTGTCTCGCTCCGGTGGTTCTTTTCCTCCCCTCGCTTCTTCTTTATCTTTGGATCTTTGGATCGGGCACAGACCCTGCAAACCCTTTGTGTGTACTTCTTAGTAGTACTTGGGAATCTGATGAGTAGGTGATCTTTACTTCTGCCTAACAGCCTGGACGGAGGGTCAATCAATGGTGGCCTTGGGTGGGGAGCATGTGGGACATTTGGTTTGCCGGGGCGATCCCCAGGAGGCGGGGCCTCACTCCTACCCTCCTGAGGATCGGCGTCACCCTCTTCCTCTGCCCCTTCCTCAGGAGGCGGGGCCTCATTCCTACCCTCCTGAGGAAGGTCTTCACCCTCTTCCTCGGCCCCTTCCTCAGGAGGCGGGGCCTCATTCCTACCCTCCTGAGGAGGGGCCACTCCCCCACGGCGGCCGAGGGAGGTCCAGGACTTCACTACTTTCACGATGAAGGAGAAGAAGTCTTGAATGCCGCCTGGGTTTCTGGCCTTGTAGATTGTGAAGGCGTTGAACATCGATATCTGGAGCAGGTAAAAAAAGAACTTCTTCGTCCACTTCTTGGTTTTCCTGGTGCACATATAATAGCTGAGGTTTTGGTCCATCTTGTCGACCCCGTTCATGAATTTGTTGTATTCAGCAACACACACTGGCCTCATTTCGGTCACCCTCTTCCTCTTCCGTTTCTCATTCGAGGCCACGGGCCGCATCTCGTCAGGGTGCAAGATGGAGATCATGGTGACAATCTTTGTTTTCTTGGGTCGCCATGCCACTACCATCACGCCCTCGTGATGGAGTGACATGGACGACCCAAGTGGCAGCTTCGCATTGGTCACCTCGGCGATGGCTGGTGGCTGCCCTTGTTTCTTACGGAGAGTCCCGCAGACGTAGGTCGCCTTCTTCAGGAGCATAAGGGACGTCTTCACTGAATTATACAGGTTGTCCATGTATAGCCTATATCCTAAACCTGCTAAATCACCTAGTAGGTTGGTTATTGTGTCAGGTAGGGAGGTCTTCACGCCACAGTACGGCTGCATGTTGTGGACGTAGCCGGTTGCAGACTCGCACAATATGTATGACTTGATTCCATACCTGATTGGCTTTTGTGGGGCATAGACTTTGAAGGCCAGGCGTCCACGCCACAACAGCATGCCCTCATCAATACTGATGTCCTCGCTCGGCAGATTTTCTGGAAGTTGGCCAGCAAGGACTGCAGCACTGGGCGGATTCTCCAGAGGTTGTCTTTAGGGTCAAGGCGGGGCATGGTGTTGTCGATGAAGTGCAGGGCACTCAAGATGAGCTGGAACCTGTTCCGCGACATGATCTTGCCGAAGACGGGTGCCGACAGGTACTCGTCAGTGGACCAGTACATCTCGAGTTCCGGCTTTGGGTTGACTCCAGTGAGAAGAAAGAGCCCTAGAAAGATCTTGAGCTCCTCTACAGTGAGATCATGATCTTTCCAGGACTTTGCTCTGGCATACTGCAGTTCACTGGGCGGCTGCTGTTTGTGATACAGGTTCGTCTGGACGCAGATCTCCAGCAGGATCTCATCCGACACCAGCAGCTCAAAGAAGTCCACAGGGTCATCAGACTGCAGATCAGCAGCCTCATTCTGTGGACCCGGAGTCCCGGCTGAGAAGGGGATGTCCCGAGGACACCAGCCTGTGGCATGCCACACAGGGGGAGGACCCTTGCCCTTTCGAGGCCTGCCACCACCCGGGAGGACCCTTGCCCTTTCGAGGCCTGCCACCACCTGTGAATTATAGAAATAGATAATTACCATAAAATACATTTGTTTTGACACACACACACACACACACACACACACACACACACACACACACACACACACACACACACACACACACACACACACACACACACACACACACACACACACACACACACACACACACACACACACACACACACCTCGACTAGGACCAGCAGATTCTCCTACACTCATGTCGCCCTCGATCTCATCCCCAGCTGGCCCTGCAATAACACATCAATTCAGGCATTTAGCAAAGCATTTATCATCATCATATAGATCACATGAATGCATATATATACAGAATAAATACATATGAGAGAATACATTGCCCTGTGGGGATTTAGCATTTTTTGTTCCAGTGATAATAATTCTTACCTCTACAACCACCGCCATCAGCTCCAACCGCTCCCTCCAACTCCTCCACAGCCACCTCAGCCTGTAACCCTAGAATAACATAAAATATACTTTTATAAATATTATGTGCATCTTTAGCAAATCATTTATCATCATCATATAGATCACATGAATGCATATATATATAGAATAAATACATATGAGAGAATACATTTACATTGCCCTGTGGGGATTTAGCATTTTTTGTTCCAGTGATAATAATTCTTACCTCTACAACCACCGCCATCAGCTCCAACCGCTCCCTCCAACTCCTCCACAGCCACCTCAGCCTGTAACCCTAGAATAACATAAAATATACTTTTATAAATATTATGTGCATCTTTAGCAAATCATTTATCATCATCATATAGACCACATGCCACATATATACACACTGAATAAATAAATATGAGATGTAAATAAATATACATTTACCATTGCCCTGGTTTTAGCATTTTTTTTATTCCTGTGATATGATTGTGACATCTCACTCACCTCCACCATGTCCACCTCCATCCATTGGCTCCAAAGCCTCACCAGTGTCAGAATCTAGAATACAATTTCAAATACTTTGGGTGAATATTACGCATTTAGCAAACACTCTTATCCAGACAGAGCTACTTACAATAGGCACATATGAGATCAAATAGTAACTACATTACTGTCATAGTGGAATTACAAAGGCAATGTTTCAAATGCTTTGTGGACATGACCTGATCGTGACCTGATCATCAACTTGCATGATGATCAGGTCATAATCAGGTCATGGATGTCACAATAAAAGACATCAAAGGCTTCAGTTCAGGTCAGAACAACAACATCAACAAAAAACTTTGATCCAACAGGATTTTTGTTGTTGTTATTGTGGCCTGACCTGAACGGACACTCTGATGTATTTTATATTATGACAGCCATCATGTGCAGAGGGAGGGAGGGAGCAGTGCACCTGGCATTTTCACAAAGCATAATAAAATGAGCAGATCTACAAGCTCACAAGCTTGTATATCTGCTATTTTTAGGTGTTCTTTTTACACAATAAATCAATAGAGGCTAAACATTGTCATCATCTGATAGATAGATGCATATATAGATCGCGTTGCGAGGCGTTGTACGAGGCTTGCTCCGTTGTGGTCGCGAACCACATGTTGAGAACCACAGGTACAGAGCCTAAAAGGGCCTGTCGTTTTTTTAAGTTGCCAGATTGTGGGAGTGTAATAAGCAAACAGGTCTATTAAAACGAGCCCAAAAGAAGCGACAAGCCGAGTATAGGCATGAGCACTTCAAACCTATCTGAAAATAGCCGATCTACAAGCTCACAAGCTTGTAGATCTGCTATTTTTAGGTGTTCTTTTTACACAATAAATCAATAAGAGCCTAAACATTGTCATCATCTGATAGATAGATGCATATATAGATCGCGTTGCGAGGCGTTGTACGAGGCTCGCTCCGTTGTGGTCGCGAACCACATGTTGAGAACCACAGGTACAGAGCCTAAAAGGGCCTTTCGTTTTGCGTTGCCAGATTGTGGAAGACTAATAAGCAACCAGGTCTATGAAAAACACGATCAAATCAACTAGTAACGAATACAAATCGATCAAATCAAGTAGTAACAGATAAAACTATAAAAAATGTATGCTTACCACTGGAAAAAGAACAATGGCCCCCACGGTCCAGACGGCTCTCACCCGTCGGTAGCCAAACGGAGCCCCCAGAGGCACCACTGGAGTCACTGTCGGTATTCTCAGAATCGGAATCCTCAGAATCCGACGCGAACCCGATCTCACTCTCTGTGTCACTGATGTCCCACTCGGGACCATGAACCCCAACAACAGGCACAACAGGCACGGTGACGGTGGCGACTCGAACAACAGGCACGGTGACGGTGGCGATCCGTGCACTCCGACGGACGGGCGGAACCTCGCGGTCCTGGGTGTCGTCAGGTCCGACAATCAGACCTGGCTGGAGGTCCACAGGCGGAACCTTGCGGTCCTTGGTGTCGTCAGGTCCGACAATCACACCTGGCTGGAGGTCCACAGGCGGAACCTTGCGGTCCTTGGTGTCGTCAGGTCCGACACTCGGACCTGGCTGGAGGTCCACAGGTGGAACCAGACGAGCTTCCTTCTGTGGAGGTGCTCCACCAGGAGCCACCAAGAACCGGTCCATGGTGGACTGTTGCCCAGATCCTGAGGTGTTTTTGCGCTTGCGTGTGCGCTTCCCTAACATAGCTATCCTCTCACCGTAGCTACACTATAAATAAATATAAACTTTCTCCTCTCTATTACCACCTATTTTTCTCCTATACTCTCCCTATATCGCCGATCAACTCTCCTACTATACTCCTATTACTTCCACCAATTATTTACCTCCACACCCTCTCTATCTATAAATATATATATATATATATAAAACTCACTGGGATTTATATATATGTCACAGGGTGAATGGAGAACCAGGTAGATTGAAGCCAGAGCGCTCGTTTTTAGGCACGGGGCTTCGGGGCGAGGCGGGGCTTTTCGAGATAGGGTTTATTAGCGAGGCTCGCGAGGAGGAGGAGGAGAAGGAGGACGCGGCGCTGCGAGGCGGGGGTTTATTACGTGAGGCTCGCGAGGAGGAGCTCCTCCTCGCGAAATAAACCGTCCTGAGGAGGAGAAGGAGGACGGTTTATTTCGCGAGGAGGAGCTCCTCCTCGCGAAATAAACCGTCCTCCTTCTCCTCCGAGGAGGAGGAGAAGGAGAACGCAGAGAGGCGGGGCTTTGATGTGCCGACGCGGACCTGTCTTTTGTTGTTCCCCCCCACATAGCAACCAGGAAGCTACGCTAGGGGAACGCTGAACACGCGTGCACAGGCACACGCTTGTCCACGACGGAGGCGCGCCGACTTAGTGGAGCTTGAGGCCGAGGAAGCGCGCCCTCGCGCCTCCAGGCGCGAGTGCCCGCGCTGACCGGCCGATGCTCTACTAGTCGACTCAGCGCCGTTTGAGTTGTAAACCGATAGGGACAGAATAGTTCTTTTCATGGATCACTGTGTGTGTGTGTGTGTGTGTGTGTGTGTGTGTGTGTGTGTGTCAGGGAGAAAGTAAAACAAAAGCCAGAACACAATAAAAGTATCTTAACAGTCCTGCTTTCAATAAACCAAAAAAAAGCATGAGCGCGTGCGCGTGTGTGTGCGCTTGTGTGTGTGTGTGTGTGTGTGTGTGTGTGTGTGTGTGTGGTCGCAGCCATATATGTTTGTGCACAAGCCTGGCTTGTGGCTCCCTCTAGTGTTGCTTCTACAGAATTGCTGGGTGGGTGGTAAAAACGAACGCGCCTTCTTCAATCTACCTGGTTCTCCATTCACCCTGTAACATATATATCACTCACACTATGTAAATATCTGACTCACACACTACACACTACAATAATCACTACAATAATCACTCACACAAACTAACAATTCACTCAGATCACACTCGTTCACTCACCGTTTCACACAAATTCACACAATCAAACTCACCCGTTCACTCACTCCGTCTCAATCTCGCAACTCTACTACTACTACTACTACTACTACTACTACTACTACTACTACTACTACTACTACTACTACTACTACTACTACTACTACTACTACTACTACTACTACTACTACTACTACTAACGAACTATCTATCTATCTATCTGTCTGTCTCTATCTCTCTGTCTGTCTCTCCGTATCGATCGGCTCTGAATATAATCTGGTTTGGAAAAGCAACGGGGCCGCGCGTCTCGCTTTTGAAGCATTTGTTTTGGTCATGTGACCGATCACGCTCGCGTTTCTCTCTGTGTGTGTGTGTGTGTGTGTGTGTGTGTGTGTGTGTGTGTGCGTGTGTGTGCGTGTGTGTGTGCGCGAGCACACCTGCGCAGGACCCTGTTTGTTTTATAAACAACAATGGTGGCGACGATCACATCAAAGCTGTTGGGGTAAAGTGCGCGTGGAATGCTTACAGTCTGTCCTGCCTGTGGTGTGTGTGTGGAACAAGTCGTCGCCCGCGCACCTGTGCACATACGCGCACGATGTATTGCCTCAGATCTCACCGACATATCTGTGTAAACATTAGGTTTAGGCAGGAGGTCAGGAGAAGTTCATCCCCTCCCCCGCGAGTGTGCACGTACGACCACGCGCGCGCACGCTCGCCCCAAGCGCGCGCACGCTCGCCCCGCCTGCACTCACTCCCACTGATCACACTCACAGTCAGTGAGGGCTGTGATGCAGCCAGGCAGAGAGAGAGAGGCTGCTCGCTCGATCACACTTTTGGTTTGAAACAAACAGATTGGCGGACCCCCTGACATTATGCAGCTTTAGTGCTTTTTATAACAGGTTTTATGTGATCATGTGATTGGATCACGAGATTTTTCAACTTCTATGTGGTCTAGATTGATGATATTTTGTGACGATGTGCCTGAGGGGGTAAACTAACGTGGACCACTAAAAAGACCATTAGCCCGTAGGCTACGGGATCGGCGCTTAACGGTTGGATTTATCGGCCCGTAGAACTACGGGCCCGGCGGTCAATGTGTTAATGTATGTTTTGTAATAATAATCAAAATCTACAAAGTAACTAGTAAGTAAAGTTTTCAAATAAATGTAGTGGAGTAGAAGTAAAAGTATTGGACATTGGAAATACTCAAGTAAAGTACAAATACCTCAACATTGTACTTAAGTAAATGTACTTAGTTACTTTCCACCACTGCTTGGTTGTGCTCAAGTAACTTACAGTAGTTACATACGGCTAACTTAGTTATGTACGGACATTGGGAAATGTTCAATACATCCCCCAGGGCTCTATACTAGTCCACTATTATTTCCCTCTACATCAAATCTCTTTGCCAAAAAATATCAGATCTAAAAGCTCACAACACGTCACATAGCGCCACGTTGTGAACATTAGGAAAGAGTTACAATTAGTGTCTCCTCAGCAGATTAACTTTAAACTGTGACCGTTTTAGTACGTCCAGTTTTAATGTTAATATGTTCAAAATAAAACAGCATAACAGCAAATAATCATTGCTTTCTATTTAATAACAGTTGTGCTACTTTATTTCATTTGGTTTAACCCTTTACAGATCAGTGGGGATACATGGCTTCTATTCCTCTTCCCTTGGATGTAAAGTTGCTTTTACAGAAGTTGATACATTATTCAGTTAATTTATTTGGAAAGAAACCCAGAGTCAGCCATCAGAACGTATCATTATGTTGTTCGTGGCCCTCAATGGCGTCTACACAAGAATGCTTCGAATGGCCCTAGGTGTCACATGGACGGACCACATCAGAAACATGGTCCTCTATGGGAACCTACCACGGGTCACAGACAAGGTGAGAGAGAGAAGGATGAGGCTGGCAGGGCACTGCGTCAGACACCCAGAACTGACACTATGGGAGTCAACCCAGGACAAAACCAGGAGAGGAAAGAGGTGCATCACCTACTTAGACGCACTGCGGGTGACAGCTTAGCTAACAACACTGTAGAGCTCCAGACCCTGATGCTAGACAGGAAAGTGATTCCAGAGTTGGTTTTCTCTCTTTTTTTTGGCACAAACATGGGGACACACTCGTTCTACTGCTATGTCACCAAAATGCCCTTCCAGCAATCATCAAAAAGTGTAACTCCTTACCCTCCTTCAACATTCAAAGAGCACCTGTCTACCACTGATAACTGGACCTAGGAAAGTCTCCTAAGTCTGACCCGCCCCATCCTCAACTGTTTTACTCTTTACATACTTTTGTACATATTCGTAGTTTAACCACAAGAAGGTCCCCCCATGTTTATTTTAATATGACTTGTACATAGTATATTATTGTATGTCTTTAAATGTCTTGATGAATTGAATACCCAGGACCATAATGGAAACAAGCCCTTAGTGCTTATTGTGTCATCCTTTCAACTTCTGTTAATAAGGATTTCAATCAATCAATTAAAATTAAATCAATTACTCCTGCAGTTTCATTTGAGTAGGTAAGCTTTCCCATGTGGATTACATTGATCAACATCAAAATTATTCTCCAAACTCAAATGAAGTAATTAACATAAATTAACACTAAAGTAAAATATTACACTTGTCCACTCTGTCCTCTATACCTGCATCCACTGAACATCCTTCTGTTCTAATTACCTTTGATGTCTGTCTTCAAGGCCTCCATGTTGTTCTGAAGGTCTTGGACAAGAAGGCAGTTCAGAAGACAAGAAGGACAGAACACATTTTAAAAGGAATATATGTCAGTGAAGTTGCTTTCTTGCCTTAAGGCTGCAGCCAACTATACAAAGAACAATGATGTGTTCTGTATGGACACCTCAGTACAAATCTACATGGGGAATTAAATAATACATTAAGAGGCTTGAGATGAGTATCTGTGGTGTTCTGTTAGACAATATCAGCATAATCTACAATGGGAAGTAATACCTCAGCAATTATAATTTTCCTCACTTCAAAGGAGAAGCAGTTCATTGAAGGATAAAGTTAGAACATTTAGTTCTTTAAACATGAAGTTATAATACCTGCATTGTGTCTCTCAGTGGCGTTGAGCCTCATTTCTAGGGTGGACAGCTGATCAAGGAGGGCTGAAATCATCCCAGCATTAGCATTAAATCAATCATAAATACTCAGTTTACATTTAAACATAACTTAGATTTGAGTGGTTAATTTATTTGACAAAATCTTTAAGCTTTCCCTGGTCAATTAGGCGGATAAAATATAAACTGCATTTAAAAAAAACCCATCTATTTCGAATATAATATAATGTTTAAATTACCTTCCTCCATCTTGGTCTGACTGGCGCTCACCTTCACAAACACTGCAGAGAAATATCACATAAAAAGTTATGTTAAACTGTAAAACGTAAAGGAGAAAAAAACATCTCAGCCTTTAGTTGTACAAGTTGAACTCCGAAACCTTAGCCTGGCTTCGGCCCCTGAATCGGTAGCCACGCCCATTTAAAACAATATGTTCTGAGTTACCAAAATCTAGCTTTTACATTTTTAATTGGTTTTCTCTCAACTAACATAATAGTACATAATAGTCCAGTCGTCTACTTGTAATAAATACATGGATTTATGTTGTAAAAACATACAGGTCTGACTCCAATCAGTGTTGTTTGTTTCAAGAGGTGTACAAGCCCTCAAAGTGTCTTATCCGCAACGTATTGTGGGCTTGTATGTCTGCCATGTTCACAGCGTGACACCGTCGTATGACAGCATAAATCAGACAGCACACCGCTGCCTGCCTGCCTGTGAATGGAATGGATCAATCTACTTCAACAATGTGAGGGGGAAATACCAGTGCAGCGGCCCCTCCCACTTTGGTCTAGTCCTATTTTCTGCTTAGATCTAATTGGCTCACAGGCTCAGTTCCACTTTACTTTTGTTTCGGTAAGGAACATTGGTACAGAAGTTAGTATCACCTGGGTCAAAAAATGTTGTTTTCAGACACAGAAAATTAATATGTGTCAAGATATCTAGACTACCTACTGTAGATAGCATACAGTACATGAGGTTAGACTATACAAATCTGAACTAAGGGGACGTGAATTTCAGGGAATTCAAATCCACCATCTTGGATTTACGGTCCCAAATTAAACAGGAAATTGAATGCTATTGGGTAGCAGTGGAGCGAGGGTGGGTCTACCCCCGTCTACCCCCCCCCCCTACACACAAACACACACACACACACACACACACACACACACACACACACACACACACACACACTGCATGTGATTGGTGAATACTTACAGTGAACTCCAACCGTGATTCCAGCCAATAGGAGGAGACCTAGCAGACCCACAACGACCACAGGAAGCCTGGAGCTGCACTTCCTCTCTGGAGACACTGAAGTGACTGTGGACACCAAACAAAGTGTAGCAGTAAGCTCTGTGTGTGTGTGAGTGTGAGTGTGAGTGCGTGCGTGCGTGCGTGCGTGCGTGCGTGCGTGCGTGTGTGCGTGCGTGCGTGCGTGCGTGCGTGCGTGCGTGCGTGCGTGCGTGCGTCAAGTTGCATGGAAGGCTTTCTCTGAAAGTAAACAAACATTGTTTTTTACAATAAGATAATGGGGGTCCTGCTTTATCACTCTCTCAGCTAAGGGGTCCTTGGCCTGAAAAACGTTGAAGACCCCTGCTCTATTCTGTACCAACAAGTGCAGCTTTCCTTTCCTTTTTATTTTTTACTTTTATTTATTTAGCATTTTTCAGCACATTAGACAAAGAGCATCATTTCATCATATAATTTTTGGGTTTTTCCCCCACATCCCCCCTCCCCCATAACTGGTTAGTGTCCATACAGACAAAGCGAAGTAAAAAAGTAAACAGACATATACAAAAATTAAGCACACATCACAACATGATTAATTGTTGGAAAATAAATACATAATAGTAATACTAAATAATAATAATAATAATACAAATGAAAAAAGACCCCCCCCCCCCCCCTCTCTCTTCTTCAATCCTGATTTCAAAGCCTAATTGCAGCCGGTTGCAGACACAGTCCAGGAGTGCAGCTTTCCTGCTCCTTTTAGAAAACAATGTGTTTGTCAGATACTGCATGCCCCCGCCATTTTTTCCCTCAAACGAACCACAATGGAAACGAGCTTTCTTGTGTCTATACTATGTTCTATCTTGTATGCACATGTATTCACTTGTTCATGTCATTTGGTGAATAAAAAGTTTAAATCAATCATATAATTTCACATTTAATGCTATGTATGGATGGTTTTAATAACATATCTCACCAGACTGCAGTATCTAGATGGTCTATCATGTCCATTACACATGGTGCAAAGTGAACAATACTAGTCAATTCTACTTTTCTTTATGAACTCCTTTTCCTTGCTCCAGTGTTTGCTAAATGAATACTAGCCAATGCGCTGGCTGCCAGCTGATATTCTAATCTATACCAATGAAACGGGAGATTTAACAATACATGTAAATATAAACCAATAACCAATGACACTGTAATCACTCTCTCAAAAGCCGGACAATTATGCGTCCGGCCAGAGGGTGCGCCGGACGGAGGACAGCTGGGTCTAAAACCGGACGAATGGCCACCCTAATTAACCTGTATTCACTTGTTCATGCCATTTGGTAAATAAAGTTTCAATCAATCAATCAATCTCATCGTCAGTCTGTCTGAATGTCGCACTGACAAACCAGACCAATACATTCTAAAGTACTCTGATGATACAGTCTTGATTTCTCTTTTGGATAGTTCCAGTGATCCTGGACTGCACCAACACAGAGTAAATAAGGTGGTGGAGTGGAGTGATAACAACGCTCTTATCATTAACACAAAAAAGACAGAAGAGATTGTTTTTGGTGCTCCACTAGAGATACACAGATCCCCCATTACTATTCATAGTGAACAGATCAACCAGGTATGTTCGTATACATACCTAGGAGTAGTAATAGACCACCTTTTGTCATGGAAAGACCAGATTGAATCAGTGGGTAAGAAGACAAAACAAAGAGTCTATTTCCTTCGCCGTCTGAGATCTTTTGGTGCTAGTAGACAGATTCTTCTTTTGTTTTTCACTTCTGTTATTATGAGTGTTCTGCAGTACTGTAGTACCACCTGGTACGGATGTCTGTCTGTAGCTTTAAAATCACAACTGCTGCAGCAAGTGAACATTTGTTCAAAGATTGTTGGACAACCACTTCAGAGGCTCTATACATCTACGTATAATAACAGTATGATAAGGTTGGCAAGGAATATCACTTCAAACACAAGCCATGCTTTGTATGGAGAATATAAGTTGCTGCCTTCAGGAAGGAGATACGGTGTTCCTACATACAATTAAGTCAAACTGAAGAGGTCCTTTGGCCATCAGACGACATTGAGGCTTAATCAGGAGTTATAAGCCAGGGGTAGGCTGAGTGGTGGACATTGCTCTTGTCTTTGCATGTCTTTATGTATGTATTTTGTTGTTTTCTTGTGTCATGTCAAATGTGTGTACTGTTATATGTTGCATACATGGCTGTTGGGTCGCAAGACAAATTTCAGTGCAAACTGACAATAAAGTATTATCGTATCGTCACATTTAATGCTATACGGTTTCAATAACATATCTTACCAGACTGCAGTATCTATATGGTTTTAATAACATATCTTACCAGACTGCAGTATCTATATGGTTTTAATAACATATCTTACCAGACTGCAGTATCTACATGGTTTTAATAACATATCTTACCAGACTGCAGTATCTATATGGTTTTAATAACATATCTTACCAGACTGCAGTATCTATATGGTTTTAATAACATATCTTACCAGACTGCAGTATCTATATGGTTTTAATAACATATCTTACCAGACTGCAGTATCTTGTGTGGCTGTTGCTCCTGAGATGGAGGGTTGTTCTGGAAATTCTCATAGATCACATCACTTGTCTCTTCCATCTCAATGTTTTCAGAGTGGAAAGCCACAGACATTTCTACCTTTATGACTTAGATTCTAAAGTGATACGGCTCACTTCTTTACCTTAATGACTTAGATTCTAAAGTGATGCGGCTCACTATTTTACCTTAAGACTTAGATTCTAAAGTGATACGGTCCACTTCTTTACCTTAATGACTTAGATTCTAAAGTAATACGGCTCACTTCTTTACCTTAAGACTTAGATTCTAAAGTGATACGGTCCACTTCTTTACCTTAAGACTTAGATTCTAAAGTAATACGGCTCACTTCTTTACCTTAAGACTTGGATTCTAAAGTGATACGGTCCACTTCTTTACACAAACTGGAGAAGAGTGAGGTGTCATCTCTCTTTTATGTATTTTCTTCTGTTCCTCTTTTTCTGGTGCGTTCCTCCCTCACGCTTAGAAACGTGTTTGGTTGTTGTTTTTAGAGCGTCCCTTAATTATTAGTATTAGGGCACGGCACTCTCGGGTCATCTGCAACGTGTGTGGCGAATTTGAACCGTTCTCGAGATTTCAGCTGAAAAAGAAAAAAATGAAAGTTGAGGAATCAACTGAAGTAGACTTTAATATAACTATGGATCATATTAAATGCTGAAAACAAAGTTTAAAAGAGAGTTAAAGAGAGCATATTTATATACTAAAACAGGTTCTCAAACTATGGGTCGGGACCCCAAGTGGGGTCATGGGGAAGGTGTATCATTCCAGTTAAGTCAGTTTTATGTTTTTGAAAACGTTTGCATTGTTATTTGATTTTGGCAACAAATAAATACTGTACTGTATGCTTCCATTTAGAGATGTGTACAGAAACAATTGGTCAGAATGTATTGAGAGGAAAGCTCTGTCCCTTGAGATGCAGCATCTCATTTTAGAGGGGGTCCTATAGGCTACAGATAAATAAAACATTACACACAATAAAAATACACTATACAAACACGTACAGATACAGTTAGTTAGCTTGCTCACCCTCTCCCACCCACAACCCCAGCCCTCAACACATTTTAAACAAAGAAAATGGAGAAACAATACAATGACCTGAATCAAAGTCAGAAATCAACGTCAGTACAAGCAGTTTAAAAACACGAACAGGTTGTTTCTAGATGTGAATATAAGGAAGTCCTGAAAAGGCCAAGAGAGGCAACAGACCTGAGAGAAAGAGGAAGATTGTTCCAGGTAATGGAGCTTTATAGTGGAATGACCTGCGTCCAACTTCAGTAAAAAATAATAATTGAGGAACAACAAAATAGGGATATTGTGTATGTCTTATGTCTAAGTGGATATGGTGATGTACTGTATATGGAACCAGGGACTGTTTCAAATAAAATTACAGAAGTGATATCAGTGAAGTTGCCTTCTTGCCTTAAGGCTGCAGCCAACTAAAGGGCAATGATGTGTTCTGTATGGACACCACAGTCCAAATCTACATGGGGAATTGAATAATACATTAAGAGGCTTGAGATGAGTATCTGTGGCATTCTGATAAACAATATCAGCATAATCTACAATGGGTTATACTTGAGAAATGATTCTCCTCTCTTCAAAGGAGAAGTGGTTAATTGAAGGATAAAGTGAGTGCAACATTTAATTTCTAAACATGAAGTTATAATACCTGCGTTGTGTCTCTCAGTGGCGTCGAGCCTCATTTCACAGCTGAGCAAGGAAGGCTCGCTTCTGTAGCTTTTAAACATAGATAGAGTAAATATTCCTATTCAAATCAAACCATGTGCTTTATTTGTATTTTTCTTAAACATGCTTGATGTCAACTTTGACATTGCACTATAAATCAAGTGTGTGTGTGTGTGTGTGTGTGTGTGTGTGTGTGTGTGTGTGTGTGTGTGTGTGTGTGTGTCTGTCTGTTTCAGCCCAGCCCTGCACATGAACTCTGCAGCCGCACTGAGGCCCCTGCAGGAAAGCATCCCAGCCCAAACATTAACGTAACTAATAATTGGGCAGCGCGACCCGGAAATGACCGCAATAATCCTAAAACGGGCCCACTGGCCCAGCGGCCCTTTGCCCGGTACGCCAAATGGCCAGTCCGCCGCTGGTATTGGCATCAGCATAAAGGGAACCAAAAAAAAGAGAACTTTTACTTTATTTCCCCATATGACACATTAAGGTGTAATACAGTACAGCACAATATGTGCTTCCAGTTCAAATCTTCTGTCGAGGTATAATCAAATGAAGCTATGGGGAAATGCACTTAACAAGGAAGAGAAATGCTACACAATATTGTTATTGTTACACAATAACATTATAGGGGATTTTACACTGTGACCTTGTGACCAAAGACATTTAGTATTATAAGAAACCTTTTTCAGTCAATCCTACTTGTAACAGATTGTAAACAAGCTCCTGCTAGTCTTTTAAAGTCTCCTCTATATGTGTGAACATATCACAGCTCTGACCTTTGAACCTTGTCCCATGCTTGGTCTTTTTGTTGGACCATCGGAGGACCTTGACTTACAAAAGATAAACTTGGACATCAGAGCCTGTTTGCTTTATGAACAAGGTGTGTGATTGTTATGAAATGGAAGAAAACCCCCCCCCGCCCCCTTCAGCAGGTGGATCTGTGAGGTTATGCATTTTCTTAAAATAGAAAAGATAATATACATGACACAAGTTTTCAAAATGCAAAATAGCAGATCTACAAGCTCACACTGCTTTGCGATGAAATGCGTTGTGAGCTTGTAGATCGGTTATTTTAAAATAGCCAAAGTACATATATAGGCAAACCTAACATGGGGCGAGGCACAACATGCTGCACAGGATAGGACCAGATGAAGCAGATAGTCACAGCCTTATGTTCCACAGGGAACCAAGATGATGAAGTAATTAAGTAATATATGTCACAGTACGATTGGAAAACCAGTCAGAATGAAAAAGGTGCAACATGGTTTCACAGACGGAGGCGCGCCGCCTGAGGGAGACTTGAGCCACGAGGCACCGCCGAGCGAGCTTAGGCGAGGGAGTCGCCCTGCCCAGTGTTGCAGGCGACTCAGCGCTGTCCGAGTTATGTACCGATAGGGACAGAATGGTATATCATCGTTCCCCCGATACCTCATTTCTTTTTTTGGCGGGGGAGCCCCGCCCCGGGGGAGCGCGGGGGGTGAACTCGAAGAAAACAAACTTATTTTGCAATCATACTGTAACACACACACACATATACACAGGGCTGAAGTGTTAATGCATGTTTTGTAATAATCAAAAAGTAACTAGGTTTCAAATAATTATAGTGGAATAAAAGTACAATATTTGCCTCTGAGATGTAGTTAAGTAGAAGTAATAATAAAATACTCCAGTAAAGATACCTAAAATGCGTACTCAAGTACAGTACTTGAGTAAATGCACTTAGTCACTTTCCACCATTGCAACGGAGCTTATTCTTTACATTAAGAATTTCTGCACAGAGAGCAGTAACAGTAATGCAACTAAGTAACCGTTTACATCAAAGTAACAACATTTATAAAGTAGCTTCCAAAACTCAGGATTTACCAGTAAAATATCATGGCTGTCGGGTGGAAACCTCCTGTCAAACAGTTCCTTTATCATTATTGAAAACATTTTAAAGCTGTGAAAATGGCAGATCTACAAGCACACAACGCCTGTGGGGCGGGGGGGGGTATTTTTGAATAGCCAAAGAAATCTAAAATGACACAGATGTGTTTGTTCCCGGTCTTAAAGGGTTAAGAGTCTCGCTCTAACTAAGGGAGGTGAGAGATGCTTTGAAGTTTATAATTTACCGCAGCAGCAGTCATGACAAACGCACACGTTTCAGCTACTCAGGCAGCAGGCCTTCATCAGCGTTTACGTGTCCGTTTGTCATGACTCATGACTGCTGCTGTAAAATTAAACAATTGAAAGACAATTCACCTTATGAGTGCGGACTGTTTCTATTGACTCTAACAAGTAACATTCAGGATAAATAACTAGAAAAGTGTGCTCCTCGGAGCACAAGTCTCCACCAGGGCAGGTTGGTTACCCATGGGGCCTGCAAACTTTGGAAGGCAGTCATAGCCAATTGGAATGGGATCTGAAAAATCTTGACTCATACATCTTGATCACATGACCCCAGAGATAATGTGTACCGATTTGTGGAAGTTCTGGACGAAAGCTGTAGGAGTAGTAGCAAAAAGTGTATTTTGAAGAAAACACACAATGACAGACAATGTAATCTGGCACAAACAGGGCCTATAAATTGCGTCATGATGGGCTGTTGTAGCGCCACCATGAGGAGATTTGAATTTTTTTTAAAGATGGAGTTTCCTCCTTGGCCAAGTGGGAATGTGTCTGCAAAGTTTCAGAAGTTCTTTGCTCACATTGAAGCCGTCATGGGGACAGAGCTCTGGTTTTCTAGGGAACCTGCAGTGACTGGGGATGAACACTAGGGTGGCATTACAGCTCTGAGGCTTTCACTCCCACCAGCTTTTCACCTCCATTTTACTGTCAGAAGCCAACATATCCTATTATAATTATAAGGAAAGTCAGTCACACGTCACACTCTCTGTACAGCACATAACCCAAAGTCTGCAAATACTTTGAGTGAACACATCCCCGGGTATGCATGCACGTGCACACATAGCCCTTTTACCCGTTGGTAAAAAAAAAAGGTGCCCTTTCCAGACCATGAATGCAGCATTTATTATGGTGAAAAATAAATGGTGAAAAAAACACAAATGCCCTACATTCAAGGCTAAGAGAATTGTCCCTTTCTTACTCTCTAAACGCTGCATCTCCAGTAAAGCTTGAGTATACCTAATTGAGCACTGTGTCACGCACATAATTATAGCCGATCTACAAGCTGAGCTTGTAGATCGGCTATTTTCAGTACGCGATACAGCGCGCAACAAAGTATATGTCCAATCGAAACCTAACCCTGCCGGGCGCACGCACTCACATGTCCATTGTCCAATCAATGAGGAGAGCAGACGCACACAGAGAACCTCAGACAATCAGTGATCCGTCTTAATTTGAGACAGATACAGGATACAGTAGGTATTTGTGGACGAAAAATAATTATACTGTTCATTTCCTCTCTCTCTCTCTTTATCTAATATAGCCTTAGATAAAGACTCTCGCAGATGTATTTTATCGATTTTAACATGTTTGATCTCTACGAGAGTCTTATCTACCTACCACCCCCCAGATTGCCCTGGAATGTCAGCTCCAAAGACCGTACTTCTCCAAACATGTACAAATACTAAATATAAGGTGCTTACCCGCTTGCCCCAAATGTTATCTCGGTGTAAGGCGTGTTTGTGCAATGTATTAGTCCATATCTTTCAATAAAGAAGTGTTTTAATCCCGTCTGTGGCCAATTCTGTCGGAAGTTCCCAATGGGCGGTGGTGACGGGGTGCATCCGGTGAAATCCGGAATTACACTCAATGTAAACAGGAAGTAAACGAGGTGGGGAAATGGCGTTCGGCCACAGACGGGAACAAAACACTTCTTTATTGAAAAATATGGACTATTAAATTACACGGACTCCGATTTAACATTTTGGGAAAGTGGGTAAGCACATTATATTTAGCATTTGTACATGTTTGGAGAAGTACGGGCTTTGGAGCTGACATTCCAGGGCAATCTGGAGGGGTGATAGATAAGACTCCCGTAGATATAAAGGATTTCAAAATCGATAAAATACATCTACGAGAGTCTTTATCTAAGGCTACTTAAAGGGGAAGACCACCCATTTTCAATATTTAACTATGTCATTAATATAGCATAAAGGAGTTGTGTGGAAATAAGAAAATTTTTAAATGTTAAAAATTTTAAATGTTAAACCCAAATTGATTTTGGGTTTAACATTGCAAATTACACCATGATGAGTCATCACGGTGTAATTTGCAATGTTAAACCCAAAATCAATTTGGGTTTAACATTTAAAATTTTTAACATTTAAAAATTTTCTTATTTCCACACAACTCCTTTATGCTATATTAATGACATAGTTAAATATTGAAAATGGGTGGTCTTCCCCTTTAAATACTTAATAACAGAAACTGCTCATTTTACAGTTTTTTTTTTACATTTTGTTAACCAGTAATTTAAGGCTATACTGGATTGTTAGGGCATGCTGGGTGGTTGTTGTGGCTGTTCTGGCAAAGATTGTTTATTGATCAGGGCAAAAAAAAAAAAAAAAAAATCATCATCCGGACGGCACCAGCAATATGTGCCCTTTTGAAATTCCAGCCCCTGCCTCTCCATGTCCCTCTGCACGTCTCTGCAGGTATGGACGAGTCTGGGTATAATGGCAGGATATGTGGGAGCAAATATGAGGCCGAGCACCTGCATCATAACAGAAATGAGCTGGAACCCAGCTTCACCACCTCCCACTGCAGTTAAAAACCCACAAACAAACACTTTCACCCCAGCTTCTCCACTCTGCTTACATTCAATGCATATTCAACAGGTTACAAATCAGACGATGTCACTAGAAAACATTATCATGTCAACCAGAAATAATGGACCGTGAACCAAAAAGAGGGTTGGACAAAGTTTAGATGAGCCCCCAATTCATGTTACGACCCAGCCTAGGGGTCACCAGGTGTAACATAGAAAATGGACTCCCTCCTTCTCAGTCCCCAAACAGCCAGGACACACAGGTTTTAAAATCCTATGAATTACCTCAGGGTGGGACCATGAAACTCCTACTCTTACCTAACAAAGGAAACCAAAAATACAAATATCTATCCTAATATTCTTTAACCATAGTAATGCTAAAAACAGAACAGAGTGCTGGTGTTTGGAGGCTGGCTAGGAGGACGACATCTGAAGACTGGTGACGGCCATGTTTATAGAGGAGTCCACCACACAGGTGCCAATCACTAGCCAGCTTTAAAGAGGAGTCCACCACACAGGAGCCAATCACCAACCAGCTTTATAGAGGAGTCCACCACACAGGAGCCAATCACTAGCCAGCTTTAAAGAGGAGTCCACCACACAGGAGCCAATAACCAGCCTGGTTCCACCTAGCCTGGTCAGCATTCCTTTTCGGGTATATGATCCGGTCGGGAGCTCTACGTCATCCGCGTCATCAGCGACCGGATCGCGACAAACCGGAAAGACGTCTCACCCCAAAATAGGTCCGTCCTAATAAAATCCTTGATGCGCGTAGTTTAGCTTATTTTTTAAATATAAATGTGAGTGTACTTTCCGGAGACTATTTAGCGTCTGTATTATCCATATTATCCCACGGGGAAATTCTATTCCATTTAAATAGGGATTGGGGAACCAAAACAAAGCGGCACCGCAAAACCGGATCGCGACAATCCGGAAAGAAGATTCTCTTTTATTTATTTTTTTCAGTAGGCGTGGCCTAGACCGGATCATATGGGTCTTTAGTAACACAGACCAGGCTTTCCTCCGAGGTGGAAAGACTGGTGATGCGAGGTTAGGTTCCACCTACAGTAACAGTTAACCACTCACACTCAGACACCACTCAGTCACCATTCACACCAGCTGGTACTCAATCAGTCACTCATCACTACTCAAGCTCACACACACACCAATGAGGGGAGAAAGACACACACAGGGCAAGACACCACACAGGGACATACACATATGACCCCTAGGGGTCATAACATAACAAAACAATTTGTTTTGCTAAATCTGTCTCATGGTGGCGCTATAACTGGCTGATTTGAAAAGACAATTGGGTGGAGATTCTTCCTAGGCCGACTGGGAGTGTGCGTGCAAAGTGTGTTTTGCTAAGAAAACACCACCCCCGCCCGCCCACCCACCCACCCACACACACACACACACACACACACACACACACACACACACACACACACACACACACACACACACACACACACACACACACACACACACACACACACACACACACACACACACACACACACACACACACACACACACACACACACACACACACACACACACACACACACACACCTGATTCTGTCCTAAACTGCAGGTCTGTCTGTCAGGACATTCTGCATCAGCAGGTATTGCAAGGCTCACTTGCAATACCCTCGCATCCCACCAGAGGGCCCCAGCCTACAGGTTGAGAACCAGTGATCTAGTGCACCTGTAACTTTGTACAGTAGCTACTAAATGGATCAGAACAACTGTTCTAAGACATCAGATGGTTAGTTTAGGAAAAGCAGAAAGAACAAGAGGAGAAACAGTTAAAAGATAAAGTCATGCAGCCTTGACGACCTTGCAGGCTTATGCAAAGGTTAAAATGCAATTTAGATAGCATGTTATGTCGACAGATGCCTGGTTCATTTGTTGACCTGGCATCCTATAGTTTATACAGATTTATTTTTATTTTATATAATACTGTTTAGACTGCATGATAGGTTCTTGGTTTATACCTATAGTCCTAGATTACTATTTCTATGCATTTGATGTATTACCTCGTGTTTACCTTGATTACTTAATCACTCTGGATTAAGAGCGTCTGCTAAATGTTTAAATTGTAAACCTCTCATTCTCTCCGTTTCCTCTCCAGAGGAAGGTTCTGCTTGGGTTGCCACCTGGCCTGAGTTGGGCCACGCCCTTTTTGTTTAGGTTGCCTTAAGGCAGGTACACACTGCAGGATATTTGGTCCGATTATGCTGTCTGGGACCTTTATTGGCGCTCGCCAACAAAACCTCCCGATCCGACGCAGATCGGGCTGTAATCGGCGAGGTTTTGGTCGCTCTGTGTGAATGGCTCTGCGAGAGGATACGGCCACGATAATTATGCTCGGCGATGGCTTCCCGACCGTTTTCAAATATCTAGCTGGCTAGATATTCAGCTCTGCCCCCGATTCGACATGAGACAGAATCATACAGTATGAAAGGAGCTGAGACCACGCTGCGAGGAGATGCACGCTACAGCCAATGAGAGCACATTCCAGCCACCATGGCTATGGAGGGTCGTTGGACCTATAACCACAACAAACAGTCCCTACCGTAATACTACCGTCCAGCCCTGTATTAAGTTAAACATTATAAAACAACATGAGAGGGTGAGCGAGCGTGCTCGAGGGAGGGCTGTTTAAGAACAGAGGGCAAATATATACTGTATATATATATATATATATATATATATATATATATATATATATATATATATATATATATATATATAATCAATGTTTGGGTCCTTAGCACGGCATAGAAGGCATTTCTAGAATCGGCCTCAGGTCAGTTCACCCAAAAAAAAGTTTTTGTCGCATTTGTATAAGCCAATAATTTGATGACTGGGTGGCTGCTCAGAGTCTCCTACCGAAAAGACTCCGCCGGTCATCAGATTATTGGCTTGGGAATGAGACAAAAAATTAAAAATCTACATGAATTCAAGGCTTCATGGGGTTTGTAATTGATAGCGAATAAGTCATTATGTTTGGGTGAACTACTCCTTTAATGGTTCACTTTGACATCAACCTGATGGACGTCAACATGTTCCTCTCTCTCTCAGGCTCTGCTGAGCAGCTCTGAATCATCTGATGAGTGATGTCCACCTGGCAGGAGGATGAAGCTGTGTGTCTGATGTGTCAACAGGAGTAATAATAATATTTTTACATCGACTCCAATACGGAAGAGACAGTTCATATGAATGGCCAGTAGTTTCGCTGTTTTACCCCTGCTGGTGTCAGAAAGAATATTCTCTCAATGTAAGCGGATGGGTTTTTGACGAACTTTAGACTTAATTTTCTTACCATAATAAACATTGTCATAAATACTATATGCTTCCAGTCGCTAGTTTAAAGTATCCTTTCAATCATCATGATATGCGTTTTGCTAAATTATGGTCCCATTTATTTTAAAATTGATGATAAAGTAGGCTATGCTCTAGGAGGGGCGGGATGATTTGATTGACAAGCTACCCAACCAATAGCATTCTTTAGGGATTGATTTCCGGTTTCTGTTCCCGGCGCGTTTTTTGGCATATATTAAAGATGGCGGATTTCAAATCGGCAACAAATCGGCTTCATTTTCGTTCTGTAGAAACCAGAGGTCTGGCTTTGTCCATCTCTTTTATACAGTCTATGCTTGAAATACGGAACGCCCCTGATTTGGAAACCATAAAAGACTCCCTTAGTAATAATAATAATAATAATAATAATAATAGCTCAGATTTATTTAGCTCTTTTCTAAGCGCCCAAAGCCGCTTTACATAAAGAAAAAGGAACAAACTTTATTAACCCTTTTTTCCTCGCCACCGACACGTTCCCTCGTCGGATTCTGCTAAGGCGTAGCTTTCTGAAGAAGAGTGCACCCAGAAATCATGTGATCACAACAACAAAAAGCTAGTGTCCTTTCAAGTCAAAGGTTTATAAAAGTATTTTTTTCTCTGCTTTCTGTTGTTTTTGGCAAAAAACAAGCTAAATTCAACTGGCCATAGCTCTGGAATGGAGGATCGCGACCGGACATTTTTTCCCCCTATACTACAACAACCCCGTGTGTGTAATGAGTCGATCTCCGTGAGGACGGAGGTCACTAAGAATATTCTATGATTTATTAAAGGTACAGTAAAAGCTTCCCCGGTAGGACGTAGCTTCTTATCACCTGAAAGGGGGGAGTTTCCCCGGTAGGACACATGGAAGGAACACGTTATTCCAACCAGTTCCTTTCCCCTCCGTCAGGCGCCCCGGCTGACCAGGGGGAGGCAGTATAGAGACCAGGACTACTGCATGTTTATTTGCGGAGAGAGATCTTAACTAGACCTCAAGTGGGAAAAGCTATCCTGAAGGGGTGGGTTTAGAAGGAGAGGAGGGAGGGGGCATTTGTTAGATGGTTGGGGAGTGCATTCCAGAGGGAGGGGGCAGCAACAGAGAAAGCCCTATCCCCCCAGGTACGGTACCTGGCTTAAGGGACACTGTCATTGATTGATTCCCAAAATTAAGGATCAGATCACTCAATGGTGTAAAGTAACCAAGTAATTTGTTTTACTTTACTGAAGTATATTGTACTTTTACTTCATTATAATTATTTGAAAACTTTAGTTACTAGTTAATTTGCAATTATCAATTATTATATTATAAAACATACATTAACCACTTTAGCCCTATTTTTTATACATATGCTATTTGAAAAAAGACTATCTACAAGCTCGCGACGCGTTGTGAGCTTGTAGATCTGCTATTCTCAAACATTTTAGTACTTTTACTTTTGATACTTTAAGTACATTTTGATACCAATACTTTTTGTACTTTTACGCAAGTAAATTGTGAATTCCGGCCTTTTACCTGACCTTTTTTGTAACAGAGTATGTCTACATTGCAGTATTGATACTTTTACTTAAGTAAAACTCATCTTGCAAGTTAAACAGCTCATATAAATAATATACTATAATACAGGTTGTTAACTAGACTATTTAACCTGTGTGAATTAAAGCGTCAATATGTAACTTTTTTTTTAATGCATAAAATGTAATCTGTATGGTAGACTCAGAGTTAATACAATCAGGGTGGTTGTATTTTGTCTCCCTGCTCTTCTATTGAGACATTTAGATGGTGTCAAAGGTCATGTCTCACCTAGACCTGATGTTTAAGATTACATTTCTCCCCTGAGCAAGCAACATTTCTGGCTTGACACGTGTTCTCTTTTATTACTGCATTTATTGGGTGTGTATAGCCCATCTGTCATCTTACTTTTTGCATTTATGCAATTTTATTGTTCTTCTTTTTACCCATATTATTTTGTATGGCATTTGCTGTACCTTATTGTATTTTTTCACTGTAATTGTGGTCGTTACATCTAGGCGTTTAGAGGAGTGCTTTTTATTTCTATTTTCCATATTGTCCTTTGACATTGTACTATGTTTTTTTGCTTTAGGGCATAGCAGTGGCGGCCATTTTGTGGTTCCACTCAAATTAAAATTTATTTTTCCCATAGAGATCTCCAAAAATATTTATATCAATTATTTTAAGGCCAGAATCAAGCCATCCAGGGTCCTGGTGAATCATGACCAAAAAACATTTGATTCTATGAAGAAAAAAATATATTTAATTATATGATATACTATATTTAATAAATGCCCTTTGTTCTTTTTCAAAACATATTTCTCACAGAATCTTAATGTTTTATTGTCATGATTCAACAGGACCCTGGATGGCTTATTTGTAGACTTAAATAAATTGATATAAATATTTTTTGAAATCTCTATGGGAAAAATTAATGGAGTGAATTTAGGTGGAGAAACAAAAATAGGGCTCGCAACTCACTTTTAAGCTCCAAGGTTTATTCAAACAAACAGCAGATACTATTTAGGTGGAACCATAAAATGGCCACCACTGATTTGCCCTATACTGATGGTCCTCTAACCACCCCACCCTTGACTCCCCAATTGGAGAATTGTTTCTCCATCTGAATGACAGTTGGCGTCGTTGCCGTCAAAACATTTATTTTGTCCCAGAGCTACAAGTCCTCAGTGTGGCACTAGCCAGTGCAACCTGAGCTTGTAGATCGGGTGGGTGGGTCGTAGTTACTAATTCACAACAGCTGTTAGTAATTGCGATGCTGTCCTCTGTTTGTATATAAAACGCCTATTGCCTTTTTGTATCAACATTGTACCTACTTTAAATGAAATTACTGGGAGCTGATATACAGTGTGCAGACTTTCCTTCCTCTCCTCAATGTACATTTTCCACAAATTAATTAATTAATTATAATTACTTAAATCATCATAATTCAACATAATAGGCCTACTGCTTATAGACCTACTTCCTGTTTATAGACCGACTTCCTGTTAAA
The DNA here is from genome assembly GCF_963280865.1 of Gymnoscopelus braueri. Lineage (NCBI taxonomy): Eukaryota > Metazoa > Chordata > Actinopteri > Myctophiformes > Myctophidae > Gymnoscopelus > Gymnoscopelus braueri. The sequence continues at coordinate 2,220,567 of NC_137619.1, read as the reverse complement.
TATACACAGGGGCTTTTACAGTATAGAATGGGATCACAGAGATACAAATAGCCTCAAATAAGAGGGGTCGTTGAAATGGAAAACATTTCAGATTTACTGGAGTGGACTTACCACCATCCATGGTTATAGGATCCAACCAGGTGTGGACTTCCTGCATTGTAGTTTCCAAACTTTCCACCTTAGATTGGAACAGAAGATCAATCCATAGATTGGTGGCAGGAGACAGCAGAAGTCCTGGACTAGCTGACAGAGACGCTCTCCTCTTGGAGGGGGGGGGGGGCGGGGGTTCTCTGGAGTAGACGTTTCTGACAACTCTTAGCAGGAGTAGGAGTCTAGCAGCTTCTCTGCTTTCATTAACTCCTTCAATGACTGGATGTCTCTGCTGGTGCATGATGGGACTGTCTGGTCTAAAGTGTTTGGTGATCCTTCAGACAGAGGCCATCATCTTGCTGAGCATCGTCTGTAGAAAAGATGTCAATAAATATGTTTATTACCTAAAGGCAGCTAAAGGCAAATATTTAAACCAAAACATTAAGAGCACCAAGAAGAAACAGATTATAAAAGGACATTTGAATACAATTTTAAACAGTCCAGAGAATATAACATATTAAATCATTTGTACATAGTCAAATCTAAATCAGTAGTATGTGATTTTTATACATTGAGTATTAGGCCCTTTTAATACTTTGTTTAAAAATTGGTAACAGTTGTATATTATGTTACTTTTTACATTCACTATGGTTGAATCTTTTGTATTGTACATTAAGTATGTTTTATATTTTGTTTAACACATTCACTGCCAGGGGTTTTCTAAAACAGGCTGTAGCTTCTACCAGCATTTTTAAGCTTTCTGAATAATCTGTCAAGAACCACAGAATATTTATCTCCAGTATGATGGATCCCCTGATGGTTGCTAATCACTGAGGGTTTCACTGTGCTTCTGTGAAATAAATATAAATTATACCCAGTTGAAAATAGCATGTTTCACCAAAAATACATAGTAAAACACAGGAGCCGAGATACAGAATATTTCCCAAATACTTATAATAACCAGGATGTGAATGGAGCAGTACATCTTTGGATTGTGTTCTCCTGGTTCTGTGTGAAAAACTAAAAATATATATACATATTAGGGGTGTGCCAATTTCACGATACGATGCGCTATATCGGGCTCATGATATCGATACAGGGCACTTTTTTATCATGAAAATATATGGGAGGGAAAAAAAGCTTATGGAAATATATGGGGGGGGGGGGGGGGAGCAAACAAATCGTTTTTGCACTATTCTTTTTCTTTAACGCCAAAGCGATACATTGTGGGACGATATATCGGCACACCTCTAATATATATACTTTTTTTTTAAATGACAGATCTCCGTGAATGTGATATACATTCAATGTGCCATCCTTTATTTTATACATTAAGTTTGATTTAATCTTTTATTGTGTACAGTGTGTTTTATTATGTTTTTATATTTTGATATTTTTTCTGTAAAATAAACCATAAGTTTGATAACATTTTGAGTAGCAGTTTAAGGTGGTGTAATAAATGACATATTTTATGTGATAATCATATACCAAGCTTCATTTTCTTCTTTAGTGTGAATTATAAGCTATGAAAAGCTCTTCAAGTGTAGAACAATGTCTGCCTGAGATTTAGTCAAGTTTTATGTCAGGCTTGAGGTTTGTCTGATGACAAAACAACTGTTAACCGTATATACTGTGTTCATGCAGGCCTGAGTATGATAGTGAAACTAGTGGATTATACTATATGAATGTTACCAATGAAATGTACATGTTAATGAGGGGTTTTTAAATTAGGCTTTGAAGCAGAAATGTGAAGGTCAGGATTGATGTCAGTGTCAGCTGAATGTTACACCCTTTGACACCTGAAGGACTGAAGAATGTCAAATATTGAAGGAAACCAAAGGCAACTAGTTTCATTCTTCTGTCAATTTGATGGAAGATGGTTTAGCAAAGGAAGAGAGAGATTGTGACATTGTGTTGACTGTGTTTGTGCACACAATGATATGCTGCAATGATATAAATGAGGAAAATCCAGTCCTGCATTGGGAATGATAATTACTTTTTATTGGCAGTTGGTATGTTTGAACATACTGTACTGTATATAAGGAATGTCTCTCTGAGGTCGGTACATTACACTGGAAGCAACAGAAACATTTACACTTATAGCTATATAGTTATGAACCTGACCTGACGGTTTGGGGACCAGCAGGGGTCCAAATGAGGGTACCACTCAATAGACATTTAGATACAAATGTCGTCACCTTGCTAAACTAATGGCCTAAGTAATTTTTTGAGGAGAATTATATTTTTGCCTAAGTCAGCTCCTCATGACACTGGCCACCTCTGGTAAAATAGCCCATCTCTTTATTGAAAATGATCATGCTGTTCACTCCCCTTTTAGTATAATGGCCTAACTCCCTAGTTGTCAGGGTGCGTAACGGGTAGGCCCCAAAAGCAGACGAGGTAGGCAAGAATGTTCAAATCAAAAGGTTTATTTAACAACCAGGGTTTCCAATAACCAGGTAAACTGAAGTTGGCATCAAGCATCAACTCAGACACACGTGACATGGGTCTACGAACCAACAAGGACACATTGCAAACACAGGGTTTAAATAGACAGGGGATTAACAGGACGCAGGTGAACACAAACTATAATCAACACTGTGATTGGCTGGGGCACAACAGGACACAGGTGGAGAACATAACTAATCAAGACTGGTGAGACAAGACAGGAAGCGATAACAAGGCAGACAGGAAACAAGACTACAAAATAAGGTACACAACATCAGGGCAGAAGGCAACAGTAACCACCTATACAAATATACAATCAAAACGTGAAGTATTCAGAAACATACAGTAAGCAGAATACAGAACATGCAGTATGCACTTTAGGCCTAACCGGCCTAAAGTGTCCACGACCATATGAGGCATTCAAGGTCTAAATAATAAACGTTGGCCTAACCGGCCTAAAGTGTCCATGACCATATAAGGGCATTCAAGGTCTAAATAATAAAGTCAAAGTCCACGGCCCGAGGAGCGGACCGTGACAGTACCCCCCCTCCAAGGGGCGGATTCCAGACGACCCACATGACTACCAAACAAGGGTGGGTGGTGGGGGCCAGGAGGAGGGAGCCAGAGGCAGGGAAGTTGGGGCAAAGAACAAAAACAGAACTGACTGGGTCAGGGCAAATATACTGGGCCAGCAGAACTGTACAGGGCAGGACGGGACTGGGTTAAGGGCAGGGCAACACAGAACGGGCAGAAAGGGGGACAAGCAGGAAAAGACAGAGCAAAAATACAGACATTCAAAAGGACAAATACAAAGACAAGCACATTCAAACCAGACCAAGAGACACAGGCAACAGACATCACACAAACTAGCCGACGAGCAGACAGCTAGCCGTAATGCTGAAAACCGGACAGAGAACGAGAAAACACTGACAGACAGAGAGACAGCAGAACACACAATCATACAACCGGAATCACATAGAAAGACAGGAGGGCACGCAGACATACATACAGACAAGCAGACAGGTAAAAGGTGAGACAGACCGAGAGACATACAGATCAACTGACAGACAGCCATGCAGGCGGACCAACATGAGGTTAGACACAGCAGGCGGCTAAAAGGGTCGAAAGGGAAACTGGTAGACGGGGGACTAGATAGACGGACGAGCAGAGTAGCAGACATGCTAGCAGACACACATACCGGGAGACAAGCAGATAAACAAATAGGGAGAGCAGCTATCTGGGTGACGGAAGGAAAAACAGAGTTGGCCTGGGGAACTGGGCTACAGACAGGGCTGGGAATGGGCCTAACAACAGGGTTGGGAATGGGGCTAACAACAGGATTGGGAATGGGGCTAGGGACCAACCTGGGGTCAGGGACAGAGACCGGCCTTAGCGGTGCAGAGCAGGGGCCGGGCAACAGAAGAGCAGTCCCGGGGTCCGGCGGCTGGAGTGCAGGCCCTGAATCTGGCAACTGGTGAGCCAGTCCAGGGTCCAACCGCAGGAGTGCAGGCCTGGGATCCAACCGCTGGAGTGCAGGCCCAAGACCCGCTGACTGGGGTGCGGGACCTGAGTCCAACAGCTGGAGTGCTGGGTTGGTTTCGGCAGTGACAAACAGTGGCAATACAGAAAGTTCATCAGCAGTGACAGCCGAGAAAACTAACATGGTTCCAGGCGGGGGATTGGCCCAGACAGCTGACGAGGGGACAGGTGGGACATCAGCGGGGTCAGCCGATGCAGGTTTGGATAGGGTGTCGGCGGGGACAGCCGACGCAGATTGGGGCAGGGTGTCGGTGGGGACAGCCGACCAGAGTCCAGACAGATTGTCGGCAGGATCGGCTGACCCGATTTCAGACAGGACGTCGGCAGGATTGGCCGACCCGATCTCAGACAGAACGTCAGCGTGGCTCGCTGATGCAGGGGAGGACAGAACGTCAGCGTGGCTCGCCGACGCAGGGGAGGACAGAACGTCAGCGTGGCTCACCGACGCAGGGGAGGACAGGACGTCGGCGTGGCTCGCTGACGCAGGGGAAGACAGAACGTCAGCGTGGCTCGCCAACGCAGGGGAGGACAGAACGTCAGCGTGGCTCGCCGGCGCAGGGGAAGACAGAACGTCGGCGTGGCTCGCCGGCGCAGGGGAAGACAGAACGTCGGCGTGGCTCACCGGCGCAGGGGAAAACAGAACGTCGGCGTGGCTCGCCGGCGCAGGGGAAGACAGAACGTCGGCGTGGCTCGCCGACGCAGGGGAAGACGGAACCTCGGCGTGGCTCGCCGGCGCAGGGGAAGACAGAACGTCGGCGTGGCTCGCCGACGCAGGGGAAGACGGAACGTCGCTCGGCACCAGCAGTACCTCGGCGTTGCTGGGCAGCAGCAGCGGAGACTCGCCATCACCGTTGCTGGGCAGCTGAGGAGGTTCACCGTCGCAGGGTAGAGATGCACACTGGTCGCCGGGCGGTGGTGCACGCTGGTCGCCGGGCGGTGGTGCACGCTGGACGCCGGGCGGTGGTGCACGCTGGCCGCCGGGCGGTGGTGCACGCTGGTCGCCGGGCGGTGGTGCACGCTGGTCGCCGGGCGGTGGTGCACGCTGGACGCCGGGCGGTGGTGCACGCTGGACGCCGGGCGGTGGTGCACGCTGGACGCCGGGCGGTGGTGCACGCTGGACGCCGGGCGGTGGTGCACGCTGGACGCCGGGCGGTGGTGCACGCTGGACGCCGGGCGGTGGTGCACGCTGGACGCCGGGCGGTGGTGCACGCTGGACGCCGGGCGGTGGTGCACGCTGGACGCCGGGCGGTGGTGCACGCTGGACGCCGGGCGGTGGTGCACGCTGGACGCCGGGCGGTGGTGCACGCTGGACGCCGGGCGGTGGTGCACACTGGTTGCCGGGCGGTGGTGCACACTGGTTGCCGGGCGGTGGTGCACGCTGGACGCCGGGCGGTGGTGCACACTGGTTGCCGGGCGGTGGTGCACACTGGTCGCTGGGCTGCAGTAGAGACTTGCCACCTCCGTCGCTGGGCCGCAGTGGAGGCACGTCGCCTCCGTCGCTGGGCCGCAGTGGAGGCACATCGCCTCCGTCGCTGGGCCGCAGTGGAGACTTGCCACCTCCGTCGCTGGGCCGCAGTGGAGGCACGTCGCCTCCGTCGCTGGGCCACAGTGGAGACTTGCCACCTCCGTCGCTGGGCCGCAGTGGGGGCACATCGCCTCCGTCGCTGGGCCGCAGTGGGGGCACATCGCCTCCGTCGCGGGGCCGCAGTGGGGGCACATCGCCTCCGTCGCTGGGCCGCAGTGGGGGCACATCGCCTCCGTCGCTGGGCCGCAGTGGGGGCACATCGCCTCCGTCGCTGGGCCGCAGTGGGGGCACATCGCCTCCGTCGCTGGGCCGCAGTGGGGGCACATCGCCTCCGTCGCTGGGCCGCAGTGGAGGCACGTCGCCTCCGTCGCTGGGCCGCAGTGGAGGCACGTCGCCTCCGTCGCTGGGCCGCAGTGGAGGCACGTCGTCTCTGGACTGCCGTGGAAGTTCACTGTCACTGGGCAGCAGTGGCGGCTCACCGCCTCCGTTGCTGAGCTGCAGTGGAGGCTCCCCGTCGCTGGGCAGCTGCGGAGACTGGCCGTCATCGTCGCTGAGCAGCAGTGGAGCCTCATAGTCGCTGGGCAGTGGCAGACGCTGGCGGCCTCGGGAGCGGCTGCCGGGCTCAGCACCAGCATGCTGTGAAGAGGACTTGGAGACAGGAAGAGGGCGCCCAACGTTGTACTGCCATCTGATGTGAGCCATCTGCTTGGCAAGATCAGGGTCCATCCTCCAACAGAGGGCAAGGGACTCGAGGAACTGTGGGTCCTCATAGAAAACGTCCCTTGTCACGCCAAAGTCCATACACGAGAAAGGCAAGCAGGGCTCGTGGCCATCAGCCATGACAGACAGATTCAGAGGCTTGCTCCAAACAGGCATAAAGAAAACCTAACTAAACTCGTCCGCTGGGTCCAGTACTGGTTGGTCCGTACTGTCGGGGTGCGTAACGGGTAGGCCCCAAAAGCAGACGAGGTAGGCAAGAATGTTCAAATCAAAAGGTTTATTTAACAACCAGGGTTTCCAATAACCAGGTAAACTGAAGTTGGCATCAAGCATCAACTCAGACACACGTGACATGGGTCTACGAACCAACAAGGACACATTGCAAACACAGGGTTTAAATAGACAGGGGATTAACAGGACGCAGGTGAACACAAACTATAATCAACACTGTGATTGGCTGGGGCACAACAGGACACAGGTGGAGAACATAACTAATCAAGACTGGTGAGACAAGACAGGAAGCGATAACAAGGCAGACAGGAAACAAGACTACAAAATAAGGTACACAACATCAGGGCAGAAGGCAACAGTAACCACCTATACAAATATACAATCAAAACGTGAAGTATTCAGAAACATACAGTAAGCAGAATACAGAACATGCAGTATGCACTTTAGGCCTAACCGGCCTAAAGTGTCCACGACCATATGAGGCATTCAAGGTCTAAATAATAAACGTTGGCCTAACCGGCCTAAAGTGTCCATGACCATATAAGGGCATTCAAGGTCTAAATAATAAAGTCAAAGTCCACGGCCCGAGGAGCGGACCGTGACACTAGTGTGACTTAGGCCAAAATAGGCAATATTTTGGCCTAAGACACATGGTTTTGTGAAATTATTATTATTATTATTATTTACTGATTTAGGCCTTTTTTTAAAATTCAGATTTAATCCTATTTAAACATATTTAAATCTCTTAATAACTGACAGACAGTGTTATTTCTATTTAAATAGTCATAATTCGTTATAAACATTTTGGGTGAAATGATTAAGAAATACCATATAGTTTTGTTTTGGATCAGTTTTTTATTTTTCCTGAAAAACGTAAAAAAATTACATTAGTTTAGCAAGGCGACAATGTTATGTTTTATACATGTGTAACCTGGTGTGGCTAGGAATTTACTCTTAATGATAACAAATGTAAGACTACGCCACCTTGATGATGCTGGCATCAAGAAAATTAAATAATGAATAACCTCTATAAATGGGGTTCCCCAACAATAAACAAAATCGCCAATGAGGTTTAACACAAGAGTTTTTCCCCCAAACACATTTATTATGTTTATTTATATATATATATATATTTTATTAAGTTTTAGATAGAACAGTATTTCGGTTTCAATACATAGATTTATTGAATGCCCACTTAAAATAGCAATGCAGTGCATACACTCAATTCACAAAAAGCACATAGTCACAGTATACTAAAATAATGCACTGAATGTTGCAATCCCAAATAGAAATAGCTCAATAAATAGAAAACAACGATAAAACTCAGGCTAAACAAAACAGCCGTGGTGAGAACTAAGGAAGTGGAAACAACAAACATTAGTACAGTAAACAAACAATCACCACGACAAATCATTTATATACCTTGGATTGTCTGTGTTCTTTCATATCATCCCCCTCTCTGCACATGGACTCGTCACTTCAGGACTCGAGACATGACCTCAACCTTGGTAGTTACAAAATAATGATTAAAATACTGCTTTAGTATTTTTAGTACAACCATCAAAACAACATCCATGCCTCATGTTACTCACCCAGGCAGGGAAAAAGATAAAAACATAAACATGAGACCCAGGTCACATGACCCACAGCCATCAGCCACCAAGCAGCCTATGTTTGGTAGACTGCAGGGCCTTTAAATACTCACACTGATTGTCAATGAGGAAGTGACAGTGCAGCTGTCCTACGGTGGCTCCTGAGGCTCAACTCTGACTGGCTACACATCCAACTCTCTTCAATGTACAATTAAATAAATACACACATTATTATATCGTTGCTGCATCTCCATCGTGTTTTTTTTGGTAAATTAACGCCCTACTTCATCCTCCTACATCGTCACACAAAAGCATCACTTCAGTGATGTTTGCGGAACTCGGCTCCGCCTCGTTCCTGACCGCATCACTGGCGTGCCAATAATGACGGCAAAGCACACCCTCTCGTGTAATATTGCTTAATTAAATGTCATGAATATCAATGAAATTATATATCACCAGTTTACCTGTTTTTAATACAGATCAGTCTCATAAACTCTGAAGGATTTTGAATTCTTGGCTGAGGCAGGGTCATAGATCATCCAACAATATACAAAAGACAAACAAGTTTTATTTCTAATCAAGGAAGTTTATTAACTCAAAGGCATAAGCCATAGTCAATATTAATGTTCCAATACAGCCGTACAAGATGTAATTTCTGCTGTGGTCCCTGATTAGAACTTTATGTGCTAAATATGGTATACTAATTGTTGTGAGCTCCTAGACAGAAAGAAATAGAAAGAGGGGAAGGTAGGTGAGGGCTGAAAAGAAATAGAGACAGTAGTTAAAGAGCCCTGTCAATAAGTTGATGAAAACAAGCCTAATACACATACAATCCTATTGCCGTTGATCAGATGATGATGGGAACAGACCTGTGATTGACAGGGGTCACTTCTCAAGTAGCGTTCTGGGGCTGTTGGTATTTGTCGCCTGCCTCACTGCCTGCCTGGCTTTCTTCGACATTCCTTAAGTGCCAGCAAATCTTCACTGTTAACAACCGTCTTTTATTCTTCTTTAGAGTCTATATTCTTCATGAAAGAGAGATTGTAGGTGATACTTTCTCTCTCGACTTTCCACTGTCCACTTTCCACTGTCCACTTTCCACTGTTGTGTTGAAAGGCACAACTTTGATTCCTTTGCAGTAGATGAACGCAATATTTAATGACTTGAAAATGTCAATGAATCTTGTAGTTCCCATTCAAATTGAACAAAACAAGAATACACCTAACTGACACTAAGACAAGAGAAGGGGAGGATAACATAGATAAGACCAGACAAGACGAGACCTAGACTGGACTGGGTATTGGTCATAAAAAGATGGTATTTTATTCTCCATCCTAAATACCATGTGAAACTCAACCCTCTCCCTGTCCAGCGGCTTCAAATGCTATCAATGCATTGAATGGGAGATTATCACGTTTTATCAGACCTTTGAATGGGCGAGTAGGCGACCAGTAGGCGCGATTTAGACCTACCCGCGATTTGTCAGACCATTCATGGGGCGTAATCAGGAGCTACTGACCTACTTAGAGGCGGAGCAGTCCCCACAACAATATTTACGATTCTGTGCCTATCGGTACATAACTCGAACGGTGCTGAGTAGGCACAGGCGAACATCACACCGTTCAGGACGGCAACTCGGTCGCCTTAGCTCCCTCGGTGGTCCTTCACGGGGTGACAGTTCGCCTGTGACTGCGCGACTCCATCTCTCCATCCGCTGAGGTTCGCAACCTGGGTGTTATCTTGGACTCTACCCTCTCCTATCAATCCCACATCAAATCCGTCACCAGATCCGCCTTCTTCCACCTCAAAAACATTTCCAGACTCCGGCCGTCACTCTCAGACTCTACCGCTGAGACCCTCATCCACTCTTTCATCTCCTCCCGCCTGGATTACTGTAATGGTGTCCTGTTCGGGCTCCCCAATAAAACCCTGGACAGATTGCAGTATGTGCAAAATTCAGCTGCCAGAGTGCTCACCCGCACCAAACGCTGGCAGCACATCACCCCCACCCTCAAACCCTCAAACCTTTTTGTTCCAAAAGTGTGTTTTGCTAAAGTAGACCTGCTGGTGGCGCTATAACAGGGCAATGTGAAAAGGGTGGCATTTCTTCAGCGGCCTAGTGGGAATGTGCGTGCACATTTTCAGGGAAATCGCACGCCGCGTTCATGATTTGAGACATTTTGTTCAAAACGGACCAATCCTGCAAACTTTGGAAGCCAACCTTAGCCAATCAGGATGGAATATGAAATATCGGACAGATGCGTCTTGATCACATGACTATAGAGATACTGTGTACTGATTTGCGTGATGTTTGGATAAAATCTGAAGGATTAATATCCAAAAATGTATTTGACATAAGTCGGCCTCCTGGTGGCGCTGTAAAAAGCAGATGTGAAAAATGCAGTGCAGATGTTTTTGCTTGGCTTCTAGGGAGTGTGCGTGCAAAGTTTCACGCAGATCGGTGCAGTTATAGTTAAGAATGCAAATCGGCCTGTTATAGCGCCACCATGAGGCTGATTTGAAAAGTTTTAAGTGGCATTTCTTCCTCGGCCTAGTGGGAATGTGCGTGTGCAATTTTATGGAAATGGCAAGCTGCGTTCATGATTTGAGGCAGTTTGTTCAAAACTCACCAATCCTGCAAACTTTGGAAGCCAACCTTAGCCAATGAGGATGGAATATGGGAAATTGAACAGATCCGGGTTGATCACATGACTATAGAGCATCGCAGTTCCCGCCCACTTCCTTGTTTTTCGTGGTGCCGGAAGGAACAACTCAATGCATTTTTCCCATTGACATTTCCAAAAATATTTATATCTATTAATTTAAGCCTCGAATCAAGCCATCATGACATGACATGAATCATGACCATAAAACGTTTTTTTTTGTGATTTTTTTTATTTTACTTTTAATTATATGATATACTATATTTAATGAATACCCTTTGTTTTGCCGTTTTCAAAAAAAAAATCACAGAATCAAACGTTTTATGGTCATGATTCATGTCATGTCATGATGGCTTGATTCGAGGCTTAAATTAATAGATACAAATATTTTTGGAAATGTCAATGGGAAAAATGCATTGAGTTGTTCCTTCCGGCACCATGAAAAACCAGGAAGTGGGCGGGAACTGCGATGCTCTATAGAGATACTGTGTACCGATTTGCATGACGTTTAGTTAAAAGCTGTAGGAGTAATAGGAAAAAATGGGTTTTGCACACATCGGCCTCCAGGTGGCGCTATAACAGGCCCATGTGAAAAATGTGGGGCAGAGGTTCTGAATTGGCATCCAGGGAGTGGGTGTGCACAGTTTCGCAGCGACCGGGCCAACGGTGCCGGAGATTAGCTGCTAACACACAGACAGGACGGACACACGGACGGACACACACACACACACAGACGGACAGGGGGCAAAACATACTCTCTCGCCATGCCTTTCGGCCTGGCGGAGACAATAATAATCAAATGATAATATAAATGTACCTTTATGCATAAGTGAAAGTATGATAAACAGTTGTACTTAATCATACTTGAATGTTTGATTGATTGATTGATTGATGTACTTTTATTTAGTAAGACATGAGAATCACAGTACATGGAAGAACAAATTCACAATACAAGGTCTACTAAACTGGAAGACTCATTAAGCACTTGGCTTGTTTAAGATGAGAACCCCATGCACACAAATATAAGAGACAGACAGATATACACACTACTATACAGAATGTCATACAATCAGCTTTCAGGTTACTGGTATGAAGAGAGAAAAAATATATATACAAAAGAAGAAAATTAAAGAGGGGGGGGGTGGGGTAGGGGGGGTAGGTTAAGACTTAGACAGGGGCCATTTTCAAATTGCAGCCTCCTGAAGGTGTATCTTTAGGGCAGTTTTGAAAGTGAGTAGGGTTTTACACTCCTTTACTCCTTTTGGTAGGGCATTCCACATTTTTGATGAATAGCATGATTCATTCCCTTAGTTGAGCCAAATCTGGGTTGAACATGATTTGTGGAGCTGCCTCTGGTGTTATGATCATGGACTTCATTAACATTTTGGAAGTATTTTGACAAATACAGGGGGGTCCCAATGTTGTGGTGTATCTTGAAGACCAGGCCCATAGCAAGTTGCTGTACTCTGTCCTCAACCCTAAGCCATCCAATCCTAGCAAAATGAGCAGGGGTTAGATGGGTTTTGTGAGTGAGGCCAAGAAGTAGCCTTAAGGCAACTCCGCACCAAACAGACTCGTCCAGACTATTGCAGACTACTCCAGACTGCAACAGACTGGTATTCGGTTGGCAAAAGTTACCATTTAAGTCTGTCAGCCGACTGGCCATTCATGTGCTAATTTGACTTTTAGCGTGCCAGCGTTGCCAGGTCTGCTTATTATAAGCGACTTTGGGCTTGTTTCCCTGCAAAGCCACTTAGGGATGTTCCCAGCGTTTTTTCTTCACTGACGTGCAGTGGTGTAAAGTAACTAGTACATTTACTCAAGTACTGTACTTAAGTACAATTTTGAGGTACTTTTACTTTACTGGAGTATTTCCAATTGTCTATACTTGTACTCCACAACAATTATTTGAAATGTTTAGTTACTAGTTACTTTGCAGATATAAATCATTATGAAACATACATTAACCACTTTAGCCCTATTTTGTACCTATAAGCTATTTGAAAATAGCAGATCTACAAGCTCACAACGTGTTGCGATGCACGCGTTCTGAGCTTGTAGATCTGCTATTTTCAAACATTTTTGTACTTTTACTTTTGGTACTTTAAGTACATTTTTATACCAATACTTTAGTACTTTTACTCAAGTAAATGTTGAATTCCGGACTTTTACTTGTAACAGACTCAGAGTACATCTATTGCATTCAAGCCTGGAATTTCGTCATTTTAGGGGCAAGGCCACTTGGCCTTTGGTGTTGTAATTTTTTGGAGGGCACAAAGGCCCTGCCCGGCCTTCCTGCCAGGGCAGGAAGGCCATCCAAAAAAATAATAACGATTTTTAAGTCCAAAAATGATTTTTAAGTCCACGGAAATAATGCATTTAACTTGAAGGTTAAGGATGATTGTATTTTAATATATTATAAGAATAGTATAACTATCTGTGAAATATTACCCATTTATTTCACAAAATAATGTGTTGGCAAATGACCAATATTTAGTTATATAGGTCTCAATATGTCACATTCAGCCCTGGACTTCACTGACTGAAGTAGGGGTCACATTAATCACATTAGATTCACAGAATGTATTTTACCCACAAGTTATTTTCATTCAAATGAAATGTGAATGAACTTGCACTAATAATGACTTTAGTTGATTTTTCACTCTTTAAAATATAGTATTTCTTAATTATTAATAATTACTGCTTGTAGATTGGCTATTTTCACGATTTTAAATTGTTTTTAAATAATAATAAAAAAGGAACATACAAGATTTCCACCCGACAGCCATAATATATAGCCAATATATGGTTCTGTATCAGTATATGAGTCCGTTTTTGAAGATTTCATTCTAATTGGCTACTATGCCTGAATATGAATTTCATGAGCCTGGGTAGGTCACCCTGGCTTGGCGGAGATATGCCCTGTAGCACACTCCGCACAGCAGCAGCAGCAGCAGGTGAAAGCAATTCACTTAATTGCTCGTTCTCTCTCCCTCTTTCCGTCTCCTCAATCTCTCGCTCGCTCTTTCTCTCTCAATCTTTCACTCTCCCTTTTTTCTCTCCCTCTCTCTTTCCTTCTCTCTCTGCCGCTTTTTACCTCCCTCTTTCTCCTCCCTCCGTCTCTCTCCCTTTCTTTCTCCCTCCCGCTTTCTCCGTTCCTCTCTCTCCCTCCTGGTATCTATCTCTCTCTCTCTCTCTCTCTCTCTCTCTCTCTCTCTCTCTCTCTCTCTCTCTCTCTCTCTCTCTCTCTCTCTCTCTCTCTCTCTCTCTCTCTCTCCTCTCTCTCTCTCTCTCTCTCTCTCTCTCTCTCTCCCCCGTCACTGGACAAATTTACACACCTGCTCCCAATCACCACAGCGCAAAAGTAGGGCAAATCAATCAATCTCTCTCTCTCTGGGAGCAACCAACAAGAAACAGTGAATGTAGGTTTTCATAGACATGGTCGCTTGTTTCTCTCACATAATCTGGCAACACCGACAGCCCTCTGTTGTCACTGCCACTGCGCTACCAGTCGGCTAAAAAGCTGAACATGTTCGGTCGGCTCTGGGTCGGCCGAAAAGGTCCCGACGGACCCCCCGACGGACCCCTAACCGACTGGCCGACGCTTCCGAAGCCAATTCGGCCCAAAATCGGGCCGACTCAGATTGGTCTGGAGAGGGCTTTACAAGTTTGTTTTGGGATGTTTGGAGCCTTGTTTTTAAGGCCTTGGAGGTGTTGTGATACCATGAAGTGCATGCATAATCATAATAACCTTGAATGAGGCCCCTGCAAGAATCTTCAGAGTATTCTTACTGACTAGACGACTGGCTGGTGTTACAAATATAACAGCAAGTTTACACAGTAGGACACGTAATAACCACTTGTTTAATATGGATTAATAACTATGAACGTATGAAAAGAACTCTGCCTCCAATCTTTGAGAGTGCTTGAGGATCGATGATCTCAAGGTCATAGGTCGCAGGCCATTTGGTTGGAGGCGGAGCTCTCCCTGTGACAGCTAACTGTCACAGACTGCAAATGATGGCATTATATTTCCAGTTAAATTTGATCCAAGTTTGTGTCCTGATATCATGGTTCCATGTCAGCAACATTGTCAATCCTAGCCAGAGGGTCTAGGAAACTCTGTGTGTATGTGCGTGCACATCAGTATATCTGTGCGTGCA